>NW_022589742.1:4294410-4305750 GCF_004348235.1 Phoca vitulina
AAAGATAAACTCAAAGTGGATGAAAGACCTCAATGTGAGACAGGAACCCATCAAAATCCTAGAGGAGAACATAGGCAGTAACCTCTTTGACATCGGCCACAGCAACTTCTTTCAAGACACATCTCCAAAAGCTAGTGAAACAAAAGCAAAAATGAACTTTTGGGACTTCATCAAGATAAAAACTTCTGCACAGCAAAGGAAACAGTCAACAAAACAAAGAGGCAACCCACAGAATGGGAGAAGATATTTGCAAATGGCACTACAGATAAAGGACTGGTATCCAAGATTTATAAAGATCTTCTCAAACTCAACACCCAAAAAACAAATAATCAAGTCAAAAAGTGGGCAGAAGAGATGAAAAGACACTTCTCTGAAGAAGACATACAAATGGCTAACAGACACATGAAAAAATGTTCATCATCATTAGCCATCAGGGAAATCCAAATCAAAACCACATTGAGATACCACCTTACACCAGTTAGAATGGCCAAAATGGACAGGGTTAGAAACAACAAATGTTGGAGAGGTTGTGGAGAAAGGGGAACTCTCTTACACTGTTGGTGGGAATGCAAGTTGGTACAGCCACTTTGGAAAACAGTGTGGAGGTTCCTCAAAAATTTAAAAATAGAGCTACCCTATGACCCAGCAATTGCACCACTGGGTATTTACCCCAAAGACACAGATGAAGTGAAAAGAAGGTCCGTATGCACCCCAATATTCACAGCAGCGATGTCCACAATAGCCAAACTGTGGAAAGAGCCGAGATGCCCTTCAACAGATGAATGGATCAAGAAGATGTGGTCCATATATACAATGGAATATTACTCAGCCATCAGAAAGGGTGAATACCCAACTTTCACATCAACATGGATGGGACTGGAGGAGATGATGCTAAGTGAAATAAATCAAGCAGAGAAAGTCAATTATCATATGGTTTCACTTACTTGTGGAACATAAGGAATAGCATGGAGGACCTTAGGAGAAGGAAGGGAAAAATGGGGCGGGGGGGAATTGGAGCGAGAGATGAACCATGAGAGACTATGGACTCTGAGAAACAAACAGGGTTTTAGAGGGGAGGGGGGAGGGGGGATTGGTTAGCCCGGTGATGGGTATTAAGGAGGGCACGTACTGAATGGAGCACTGGTTGTTATATGAAAACAATGGATCGTGGATCACCACATCAAAAACCAATGATGTATTGTATGTTGACTAACATAACATAATAAAATTTAAAATAAATAAAAAATAAAAAATAAATGGACCAAAAAAAAATATGTATCTTCCTGCTGGGTGAATTCCATTTCTGGCCTGTTATGTAAATTTAAGTCCCTGGAGATTATCTTAAGGACATACAGAAAATGAAGACACGTTTATTCAAGAAAATCTAAAATTCTGGGAGAAGAGTGAGAGTCTGTGGTTTTTGAACTAAGAACCATTTCCCCTCTTTTCTCTCAGAGCTCAGTGAGACAGAAACTCAATGCCAAACTGATGCAGCCGAGAACATAGGGCCCTCTCTGCCTCCAGCTCCCAGTCAGAGGGCTATCTTCCTGGGAAGGGCAGGATATCAGCATTTCTCATCCCCCCAGCCACCTGTTGCTCAGTGTAAATTTTGGGTGATTATACCTGAGAGACGGAGGAACCCTTCTTCTGCACAGCCTAACACTTGTGGGACTAAGATTCTACTTTGGGTAAAATACTGCTAAGAATACTGAGCCAGTGATCACCCTGGTCCTGCTTTGTTAGATGGCAGTTCCATAGTGGAAGAGGCAAGCCAGAAGAAACTGATACTACTGCCCCTCTCTATTTAGTACCCAGCCCCTAAACTGTGGGTGTCACTCATCGATAAGTTTGACATTATCCCCTTGTCAGGTCCAGAGCCTTGAATGAGAGATTTTGCTTGGGGCAGAGAAGCAGGCTATAAAACAGAGAGCTCCAAATTTCTCCCATAAGGAACTGACTTCATTTGCAACAGAGTGTGAGGTTCAATCCTAAGGATATTACTATGGAATTGTGTCATTGCCCCCCTACCATCCCAAGTCATATGTTGAAGCCGTAACACCCAGTGTCATAATATTTGGAAATGGGGTCTTTAGGACATAACAAAGTTTAAATGAGGTCATGAGGGTGGGGCCTTCATGAAGGGATTAGTGCCATTATAAGAAGCGGCACCAGAAAGCATGCTCACTCTCTTCCTGTCAAGTGAGGACACAGTGAGAAGGTGGCTATCTATAAGCCATGAAGTGAGCTCTCACCAGAACCTCGCCATGCTAGTACCTTGATCTTAGGCTTCTAGCCACAGAAATTGTGAGAAAATAAATTTCTGTTATGTAAGCCACCCCGTCTATAGGATTTTGTTATGGCATCCCAAGCTAAGAAAGGTGTTTTCAGAAACAGTAGAGGTTTGCTGAAAGGCAATTGGGAGGAGATAGGTAGATTAATTTGACATATAGGCTAAACTGTAGGCTGACAAATTTTCTAGACAGAATTGGGAAAGAGTAATTTGGAAGGAGCCCTCCTGTCATCAAAACAAATCTCAAACACTGGTCTTGCAAACTATGCTTTTTTTTCCTATTTAATTCCAAGTTAGTTAACGTACAGGGCAGCACTGGTTTCAGGAGTAGAATCCAGTGATTCTTCACCCCCATATAACACCCAGTGCTCATCCCAACAAGTGCCGACCTTAATGCCCATCACCCATTTAGCCCATTCCCCACCCACCTCCCTTCATCAACCCTCAGTTTGTTCTCTATAGCTAAGAGTCTCTTATGGTTTGTCTCCCTCTTTTTTCCCCTTCCCATATGTTCATCTGTTTTGTTTCCTAAATTCCACATATGAGTGAAATCATACAGTATTTGTCTTTCTCTGACTGACTTATTTCGTTTAGGATAATACACTCTAGTTCTATCCATGTCATTGCAAACGGTAGGTTTTCATTCTTTTTGATCGCTGAATAATACTCCATTGTGTATATATACCACCTCTTTTTTATCCATTCATCAGTTGATGGACATTTGGGCTCCTTCCATAATTTGGATATTGTTGATAGTGCTGCTGTAAAACATTGGGGTGCATGGGCCCTTTCAAATCATCATTTTTGTATCCCTTGGATAAATACCTAGTAGTGCAATTGCTGGGTCACAGGGTAGTTCTATTTTTAACTTTTTGAGGAACCCCCATACTCTTTTCTAGAGTGGCTGCACCAGTTTGCTTTCCCATCAACACTGCAAAAGAGTTCCCTATTCTCTGTATCCTCGCCAACACCTGTTGTTTCCTGAGATGTTAATTTTAGCCATTCTGACAGGTGTGAGGTGTATCTCATTGTGATTGTCATTTGCAAATATCTTCTCCCATTCCATCAGTTGCCCTTTAGTTTTGTTGATTATTTCCTTTGCTGTGCAGAAGCTTTTTATCTTGATGAGGTCCCAAGTTCATTTTTGCTTTTGTTTCCCTTGCCTCAGGAGATGGGTTTAGTAAGAAGTTGTTGCGGCCAAGATAAAATAGGTTGCCTCCTGCTTTCTTCTCTAGGATTTTGATGGCTTCCTGTCTTACATTTAGGTCTTTCATCATTTTTGAATTTATTTTTATGTATGGTGAGAGAAAGTGGTCCACTGTCATTCTTAATGTGGCTGTCCAATGTTTCCAAATGCATTTGTTGAAGAGACTGTCCTTTTTCCATTGGATATTCTTAACTGCTTTGTTGAAGATGAGTTGGCCATACAGTGGTGGGTCCATTTCTGGGTTGTCTATTCTGTTCCATTGATCTATGTGTCTGCTTTTGTGCCAGTGCCATACTTTCTTGATGATTACAGCTTTGTAATACAGCTTGAAGTCTGGAATTGTGATGCCTCCCGCTTTGTTTTTCTTTTTCAACATTACTTTGGCTATTCAGGGTCTTTTCTGGTTCCATACAAATTTTAGAATTGTTTGTTCTAGCTCTATGAAAAATGCTGGTGGTATTTTGATAGGGATTGCACTGAATGTGCATATTGCTTTGGGTAGTTTAGCCATTTTAACAGTATGTGTTCTTCCACTCCAAGAACATGAAATGTCTTTTCCATTTCTTTGTGTCTTCAATTTCTCTCAGAAGTGTTCTATAGTTTTCAGAGTACAGATCTTTTACCTCTTTGGTTAGGTTTATTTCTAGATATCTTATGTTTTTTGGTGAAATTGTAAATGGGATCAATTCCTTAATTTCCCTTTCTGCTGCTTCATTATTGGTGTATAGAAATGCAATATTTATGTACATTGATTTTATATTTTGTGACTTTGCTGAATTCATATATCAGTTCTAGCAATTTTTTGGTGGAATCTTTCAGGTTTTGTACATAGAGTATCACGTTGTCTGCGAAGAGTGAAAGTTTGACTTCTTCCTTGCCTATTTGGATTCCTTTTATTTCTTTTTGTTGTCTGATTGCTGAGGCTAGGACTTCCAGCAGTATGTTGAACAACAGTGGTGAGAGGGGACATGCCTGTCGTGCTCCTGACCTTAGGGGAAATCTCTCAATTTTTCCCTATGGAGGATGATATTAGCTGTGGGTCTTTTGTATATGGCCTTTATGATGTTGAGGTATGTTCCTTCTATCCTTACTTTCTGGGGGGTTTTCATCAGGAAAGGATGCTGTAGTTTGTCACATTTTTTTCTGTATCTACTGAGAGATCATATGATTCTTATCCTTTCTTTTATTAACGTGGTCTATCATGTTGATTGATTTGTGGATATTGAACCACCCCTGCAGCCCAGGAATAAATTCCACTTGGTCAGGGTAAATAATCCTTTTAATGTACTGTTGTTTTCTATTAGCTAGTATCTTGTTGAGAATTTTTGCATCCATGTTCTTCAGGGATATTGGCCTGGAATTCTCCTTCTTAGTAGGGTCTTTGTCTGGTTTTGGGATCAAGGTAATGCTGGCCTCATAGAATGAGTTTGGAAGTTTTCCTTCCATTTCTATTTCTTGAAACAGCTTCACAAGAATAGGTATTAATTTGTCTTTAAATGTTCAGTAGAGTTCCCCTGGGAAGCCATGTGGCCCTGGACTCTTGTTTGTTGGGAGATTTTTTTTTTTATTACTGATTCCCTTTCTTTACTGGTTATGGGTCTGTTCAAATTTTCTTTTTCTTTCTGTTTCAGTTTTGGTAGTTTATGTTTCTAGGAATTCATCCATTTCTTTCAGATTGCCCAATTTGTTGGCATATAATTGCTCATAATACGCTCTTATACTTGTTTGTATTTCTGCAGTGTTGGTTGTGATCTCTCTTCTTTCACTTTTGATTTTATTTGGGTCCTTTTTCTTTTCTTTCTGATAAGCCTGGCTAGGGGTTTATCAGTTTTGTTAATTCTTTCAAAGAACCAGCTCCTAGTTTTGTTCATATGTTCTACTGTTTTTTTTATTTCCATATCATTTATCTCTGCTCTATCCTTAATTATTTCCTTTCCTCTGCTAGTTTTAGGCTTTATTTGCTGTTCTATTTCCAGCTCCTTTAGGTATGAGGTTAGGTTGTGTATTTGAGACTTTTCTTCTTAAGGAAGGCCTGTATTGCTATGTACTTCCTTCTTAGGACCATCTTTGCTGCATCCCAAAGGTATGGACTGTCATATTTTCATTTTTCATTTGCTTCCATGTATTTTTCTTTATTTCTTCTTTAATTTCCTGGTTAGCACATTCATTCTTTAGTAGGATGTTCTTTAACCTGCATATATTTGTGTTCCTTCCCAAATTTTTTCTTGTGGTTGACTTCAAATTTCATAGCATCATGGTCTGAAAATATGCATGGTATGATCTCAGTCTTTTTGTACTGGTTGCAGCCTGATTCATGTTCCATGTGCACTCAAAAAGAATGTGTATTCTGCTGCTTTGGAATGAAATGCTCTGAATATATCTGTTCGGTCCACGTGGTCCAACATGTTGTTCAAAGCCATTGTTTGCTTGTTGATATTCTTCTTAGATGATCTGTCCATTGCTGTGAGTGGGGTGTTAAAGTCCCCTATATTTTTGTATTATTATCAGTTTCTTTATGTTTTTATTAATTGATTTATATATTTGGTTGCTCCCAAGTTTGGGGCATAAATAAAATTGTTAGATCTTCTTGTTGGATGGACCTCTTTATTATGACAAGACAAGGAAAGGAAATGAAACTTCACTCAGCGAAAAGGTTTACTCCCCTTTAGGGCACCACAACTTTCTCCCCACCCTGCCATTCATGGCTCTGAACCTCGCATCTGCCAGTTCTCTCCCTCTCATTGTACAGATTGTTTTCGTGTTCCTCAGACCGATTTCCCAGTTGTTCAAAATGATTTGATGTTGATCTAGCTGTGTTTGACGGAGGAGGAAAGCTCTGGATCCCCCTACTACTCCTCTATCTTAACTCCTCCTTGCAAACTATAATTTTTAAAGAGACTGCATTTGACTGAATTAATCTGTGGAGTGATTATGCCCAAGGACATTTTTGGAAAAGGTAGAGCAATCCGCCAGTGATTAGTAAAAATTAACAGCTGGGGGTAGATAAGGACCAAGGCAGTTAAAGAGAGCCCTGCCAAAACCATTATCATCCTGGGGAGAACTTGGGTGTAGCTAAGGTTTTGCACCATGAAGTATAAAGTCAGAGGCTTCACATTTCGGGGGAAATATACTTTATTATATTAACTCTGCCAGTCACTAAACAAAAAAGGAAATAATAACAAGCCCAGTAGAGGATCAAGAGTTGTTACAGTCTATTATCTAGAATGTCCATGTTCCAACAAAAATTACAAGACATGAAAAGAAATGGAAAGTATGGGCCCTACACTGAAAAGAAAAAAAATCAGGAAGTAGAAACTGCAGACCAAAGCAATCCAGTGTCAGAATTAACAGAAAATACTTCAAAGTAGCCATTATAAGTATATTTAAAAAATGAAGGAAACGATGATCAAGAAAATAATGGAAAGTATGACAACAAAGTCACATCAAACCAAGAACGTTAATAAACAGAAATCAGAAAAAAAGAACCAAATAGAGATTCTTTATTCGAAAACTACAATAACCAAAACAACAACAATAAAATCCTGGAAGGGCTCAACAATAGGCTTAATTGTCAGAAGAATTAGAGATTTTGAAGATAAACCAATAGAGATTATGCAATTTGAACAAAAAACAGAGGAAAGAATGAAGAAAAATGCAGAAAGTCTGAGAGAAATGCAGGGTACCATTCAGCACACCAATATAGATTTTATTGGTTTGTTTTATGAGTCGACTTGGCCAGACTTTAGTACCAGGTTATTAATTCAAACACTAATCTAGATGATGCTGTGAAGGTGTTGTATAAAATGGGATTAACATCTACAATTAGTTGTCCTTAAGTAAAGAACCATCAGTGATGTGATGGGCATCATCCAATCAGTTGATAGACCTTAAGTGCAAAACCGGGTTTCCTTAGAAGAAGAAATTATGCTTCACAACTGCAAACCCAGCTCCTGTTTGAGAGTTTCCAGGAGGCAGTAGAAGCACCAGCTCTATTGGACAAGGGAAATGACTCCACATGGTTAATTTAAAACCATAAGAAGAAATCAAGAAATGATTTTTTAAAAAGTTAGAAAACAAAAACTATAATTATTTACTTTTTTACATTGTTGTCTCTGAGGTGTTTAAAACACAAAATTATGTAAAGCAATAATTTTAACAATTGTAATGTTCTATAATGGTTGCAACATTTATGGATGCAATATGTATAACAATATCAGAGAAACAGAGAAAGGGAGTAGAGATATATAGGAGTATTATTTCTGGATCTCACTGGGATTAAGTAAGTCATTATAAATCTTAAGCTTATACTCATAAGATTGGCATGGTAAGCTCTATACCAACCAATAAGGAAATCACTAAAAATATTAGTGGAAAAAATTGAATAAATTAAAATGCTGCATTAGTCCCCTATTGCCACTCCTTTTCAACATTGTATTGGAAGTTCTGGCAAATTCAATAAGAAAAGAAAAGGAAATAAAAGGTGTACAGATTGGGAAGGAAGAAATAAAGCTGTTTATAGATGATGTGATCATCTATGTAGAAAATTTGAAAGAATTAGCCCAAAAAAACCTCTCCTAGAACTAATAAATGATTATAGCACGGTTACAGGTATGCGGTTAGTATAACAAGTCAATCACTTTATGTACCAGCAATGGACAAGTGGAATATGAAATTGAAAACAAAATACCATTTACATTGGCACCTCCCAAAATGAAATACTTAGGTATAAATCTAACAAAATATATGCAAGGTCTAGATGAAGGAAACTACAAAACAACTACAAAACTCTAATGAACAAAATGAAAAAACTGAATTAAATAAATGGAGAGATATTCCGTATTCACATATAGGAAGACTCAGTACTGTCAAGATTTCAGTTTTTCTCAGTTTGTCTATAGATTCAGTGCAATCCCAATCAAAATCCCAGCAAGTTATTTTGTGGATTTGACAAACCGATTCTAAAGTTTATATGGAGAGACAGAATATTGAAGGAGAACCAAATTGGAGGACAGATATTACCTGACTTCAAGACTACTAATAAAGCTATCAAGGCAATTTAGTATTGGCAAAAGAATAGACAACTAGATCAGTGGAACAGAATAGAGAGTCCAGAAATAGATCAATATAAATATAGTCAACAGATATTTGACAAAGCAGTAAAGTCAATACAGTGGAGCAAAGACAGTTTCCAACAAATGGTGCTGGAACAATTGGACATCTACATGCAAAAAAAAAAAATTTAGACACAGACTTTACATACTTCACACAAATGTACTCAAAATGGATCACAGACCTAAATGTAAAATGCAAAATTATGAAACTCCTAGAATACAATGTAGGAGAAAACCTGGAACTACAAGAAAGCTGGAATGGCTGGCTATACCAATATCAGAAGCAATAGACTCTAAAATAAATATTATTAGAGATAAAGAGGGGTAATTTATGGGGTGCCTAGGTGGCTCAGTCAGTTAAGTGTCTGACTCTTGATTTCGTCTCACATCATGATCTTGGGGTCATGAGATTGAGCCCCGTGTCAGGCTCTGTGCTCAGCAGGGAGTCTGCTTGAGATTCTCTCTCTCCTCCCTCTGCCCCTTTCCACTCATGCTCTTTCTTTCTCTCAAAAAAAGAATTTGTTTTAGTCCTTCAATAAATAGTAGAATGAGTAGTGAATGTGTTAATGAATTTAGTACCAAGATCATTATAAAGTGGAAGGAATAGAGAACCAGAGAAGAACTCATCCTGGATGGAAGGAAGATAGGAACTGGCAGGACCATTTGACCCAAAGTGGTTGGAAATCTGATCTTAGGAGACTGTAAGTGTAGTTTGTTTCCTAGAACTTTTTACATCCTTGTTTCATTCGAGAGAAAATCTTAGAAACCTACTGTGGCATCAGTAACCTAGCAAAGAGGATTATGGATGTACTGTCTATACTGTGAAATTAACCCAGATCATTATGAATGAATCATTTCTTTACATGTGCATATGAGCTCCACTATATTTAAGATAGATACTTAAATATGTTTTTATTATGACCACTTCAGACATTTTTCTTCTTGAGTGTTGTGTTTGCTTTTTTGTGCTAACCATATTTTTAGAAGTCTCAGGACAATCACTTATATCAACATATCATGTTTGATGTCTAATTCAACCTCTAAACAGGCTCTATTTCTCATGTCACGTGGTAGAATACGACTGTATTTTCTTATGACTTCTGTGATTGCTGTACAAAAGTATTTTTGAACCCCACACGCCCTCTAAACCAGATCAAGCAGAGTTGATTGATTATATACCCATCCGCATCATCTCTTTTTCTTACCATATTCAGAAATGGCAGCATAGGATTGAAAAGCTTATTTACTTTTATTATGTTAGTCACCATACAGTACATCATTAGTTTTTGATGTAGTGTTCCATGATTCATTGTTTGTGTATAACACCCAGTGCTCCATACAATATGTGCCCTCCTTAATACTCATTACCGGCTAGCCCATCCCCCCACCCCCTTCCCCTCTAAAACCCTCAGTTTGTTTCCCAGAGTCCATAGTCTCTCATGGTTCCTTTCCCCCTCTGATTTCCCCCCCTTCATTTTTCCTTTCCTTCTCCTAATGTCCTCCATGCTATTCCTTATGTTCCACAAATAAGTGAAACCATATGATAATTGACTTCCTCTGTTTGACTTATTTCACTTAGCATAATCTCCTCCAGTTCCGTCCATGTTGATGCAAAAGTTGGGTATTCATCCTTTCTGATGGCTGTAATATTCCATTGTATATATGGACCACATCTTTATCCATCCATCTGTTGAAGGGCATCTCGGCTCTTTCCACGGTTTGGCTATTGTGGACATAGCTGCTGTGAACATTGGGGTGCATGTGGCCCTTCTTTTCACTACATCTGTGTCTTTGGGGTAAATACCCAGTAGTGCAGTTGCTGGGTCCTAGGGTAACTCTATTTTTAACTTTTTGAGGAACTTCCACACTGTTTTCCAAAGTGGCTGTACCAACTTGCATTCCCACCAACAGTGTAAGAGGGTTCCCCTTTCTCCATAACCTCTCCAACATTTGTTGTTTCTTGTCTTGTCAAGTTTTGCCATTCTAACTGGTGTAAGGTGGTATCTCAATGTGATTTTGATTTGAATTTCCCTGATGGGTAATGGTGATGAACATTTTTTCATGTGTCTGTTAGCAATTTGTATGTCGTCTTTTTTTTTTTTAAGATTTTATTTATTTATCTGACAGAGAGAGCGCACAAGCAGGGGGAGTGGCAGACAGAGGGAGAGGGAGAAGCAGGCTCCCCGCAGAGCAAGGGGAGCCTGATGCGGGACTTGATCCCAGGACCCCGGGATCACGACCCGAGCCGAAGGCAGTCGCTCAACCAACTGAGCCACCCAGGCGCCCCTGTATGTCGTCTTTTGAGAAGTGTCTGTTCATGTCTTCTGCCCATTTTTTGACTTAAATTTGTTTTTTGGGTGTTGAGTTTGAGAAGTTCTTTATAGATCTTGGATATCAGCCCTTTCTCTGTAGTGTCATTTGCAAATATCTTCTCCCATTCCGTGTTTTGTTGACTGTTTCCTTTGCTGTGGAGAAGCTTTTTATCTTGATTTAGTCCCAAAAGTTCATTTTTGCTTTTGTTTCCCTTGCCTTTAGAGACGTGTCTTGAAAGAAGTTACTGTGGTTGATGTCGAAGAGGTTACTGCCTATGTTCTCCTCTAGGCTTTTGATGGATTCCTGTCTCACATTGAGGTCTTTCATCCATTTAGAGTTTATCTTTGTGTAGGGTGTTAGAGAATGGTCGAATTTCATTCTTCTGTATATAGCTGTCCAATTTTCCCAGCACCATTTAT
>NW_022589742.1:4305760-4687116 GCF_004348235.1 Phoca vitulina
GATTATTTGACCATAGAGTTGAGGGTCCATATCTGGGCTCTCTATTCTGTTCCATTGATCGATGGGTCTGTTTCTGTGCCAATACTATGCTGTCTTGGTGATCAGAGCTTTGTAATATAGCTTGAAGTCAGGCAACGTGATGCCCCCAGCTTTGTTTTTTTCTTTTTCAACATTTCCTGGGCGATTCGGCATCTTTTCTGATTCCATACAAATTTTAGGATTGTTTGTTCCAGCACTTTGAAAAATACCATTGGTATTTTGATCAGGATGGTGTTGAAGGTATAGATTGCTCTGGTCAGCATAGACATTTCATCATCATTAGCCATGAGGGAAATTCAAATCAAAATCACATTGAGATACCACCTTACACCAGTTAGAATGGCAAAAATTGACAAGGCAAGAAACAACAAATGTTGGAGAGGTTGTGGAGAAAGGGGAACCCTCTTACACTGTTGGTGGGAATGCAAGGTGGTACAACCACTTTGGAAAACAGCGTGGAGGTTCCTCAAAAATTTAAAAATAGAGCTACCCTATGACCCAGCACTTGCACTACTGGGTATTTACCCCAAAGACACAGATATAGGGAAAAGAAAGGCCACATGCACCCCGATGTTCACAGCAGCAATGTCCGCAATAGCCAAACTGTGGAAAGAGCTGAGATGCCCTTCAACAGAGGAATGGATCAAGAAGATGTGGTCCATATATACAATGGAATATTACTCAGCCATCAGAAAGGATGAACACCCAATTTTTTCATCAACATGGATGGGACTGGAGGAGATTATGCTCAGTGAAATAAGTCAAGCAGATAAAGTCAACTATCATATGGTTTCACTTATTTGTGGAACATAAGGAATAGCATGGAGGACATTAGGAGAAGGAAGGGAAAAATGAAGGGGGGGATATCAGAGGGGGAGATGAGCCGTGAGAGACTGTGGACTCCAGGAAACAAACTGAGGGTTTTAGAGGTCAGGGGAGTGGGGGGATGGGTTAGCCTGGTGATGGGTATTAAGGAGGGTACGTATTGTGTGGAGCACTGGGTGTCATACACAATGAATCATGGAACACTACATCAAAAACTAATGATGTACCATGTGATGACTAACATAATAAAATAAAATAAAAAAGAAATGATAATGACTTTAAAGTTGGGAGATGCTTAGGGGTCTCGATGATTTATAACTCCTGAATCAATCCCTGGACTTGGGTCTTGTAAAAATAAATGAAAAGAATTGATGTATTCCACCAAGAGGTTTCTACAGTGTTTTGAGGCAAAATTCCATATGGATAAATTATTGATGCCATTTAATGGTCTTCATTTTTTTTTTAAAGTAGAGTGATCATCACTCATTTATCAAACATCTTCTTTTTTTTTTTTTTAATCAAACATCTTCTTAACACCTATTTTGTGTAAATCACTGTGCTAAGGGCCATGGGAGGGGAGGAAGACAAAAAAGTCATAGCCCTTCCTCTCAAGGAATTGACAACTTAACTAGAGAGGCAGACAAATAAACAACTAACTTCAAATACCAGGCATTGTGGAGTAAGGCCTTTACGAGAAGCGCAAGCAGCGTGCAGTGGGAACACAGACCACAGTAGATTCTCTTTGAGTAAGAAATAGAGGGAGGGCAGGGACATGACCAGATAGAACGACATACAAAGACAAATGAGCATCTTTATGGTTATTTTGCTATGGAGAAATTAGTAATTTAGACATATAGGAATTTGATAATCATACAGTAGTATTGGTTTAGAATTAATATATAGTGCTGCTATCATATTGTGAATCTATATTACTTTTTCTGATGTTACCTCATAGTACTTTATAGGAAAATTTTTATTCAAGTCTTGTGTTCTCAAACTAGTGTATTGGCTTTTATTAAACATTTTAAAGTCATGTGGTCACAGTGCACAGACAGGTATTAAGTCCCAGAGATCTGACTGAATAATGCATGCTATGAAAACAATCGACAAATACATTATGTGGATGCTTTGAATTGCATGTTGAAAAAAAATGCTGAGATTCTATTTATGTTAGTCTAAAAGAAAATTATGCTAGATTTGAAATATGGTTACATTAATAAAAGAAATGAATGGATCTGGTATATTTTCTCTATCATAGCACGGTTTGTGTTACTTATTTAAAACAAGTTACTGGATTTGACTAATGGTAATAGTTTTCTTTTTGAGAAGATAGATATATTTAGGAACTTCTTTCTTCTGAGATTCTTCCTTTCCATTGTGGGAATCTTTACTATGCATTATAAGAATATATTGATCTGGGTGGTTGAGAAAAGATGGCAGAGGAGTAGGGGACCCTATTCCAACTGGTCCCTGGAATTGAGCTGGATATCTAACAGACCACTCTGAGCACCCATCAAATCAGCCTGAGATGTAAGAAAATCTGTATCTCTACAAACAGAATATCACAGATGGTTGGTTTCGAGGTACAAAGCAGGGAGCGGTGATTCTCTGAGCAGATATCAGAGGATAAATGGCAGCTGGAGGGAGCCTGGCCGTGGGGATCCTACACCGCCAGTGAGCAACAGCCTCCCGTGCTGGGGACGGGGCACAGACTCACAGACCGGTAGCGGCAGGGAAAGGACTTTAGGGCAGCCCCCAGGATAGAAACCCAGAGTGGTGGGGTTGTGCCTGTGAACTGGGAGCAGCTGGCGGTTTTAGAAGCACAAAGGGCAGAGACGTGCCCCGACCTGGAGGCAGGACTAGGAGCGCTGCGGTGGGGCGGACAACCCAGGACGCTGCAGTTTATAGGAGCACGGACAGAAATGGAGAGAGTGTGGCCTGGAGAGCTCACTGAAGAACAGACTGAGATCTCTCTGCTCTGAGGCAGAGGGTTGGAAACGGTCTCTTGCTCTGACTCTCAGAAGAGACATGGAAAGCCACCGGGGAAAGCTGCCAGAGAACAAAAGCCCCCCAAAAAACGGTCCCCACTGAGCGGATCCCCCGCCACAGGGGGCAGGGCAACTCTGCCCAAACAGTGTTGCCTGAGTAACAGCACGGCAGGCCCCTACCCCTGAAGACAGGCTGGGAGAACAAGAGGCCAGCAACCCTAAGGTCCCTAGAAAACAGGTGCATCTTGCTTGGGTTCTGGTCAATAATTTGGACTCTATACATTCCCTCAACCCCCCATCAACAGAATGACTAGGAGGAGGAACCCCCAAAATAGGAAAGACTCAGAGATTATGACTTATGCTGCAGATTTACAAATGGATGCAGATATAACCAAGATGTCAGAGATGGAATTCAGGCTAGCAATTGTGAAGACAATAGCTAGAATGGAGAAATCAATTAATGGCAACATAGAGTCTCTAAGGGCAGAAATGAAAGCTGAATTGGCAGAACTTAAAAATGCTATCAATGAGATCCAATCTAATCTAGATAATCTAACACCTAGGGTAAGTGAGGCAGAAGAACGAATAAGTGACCTGGAAGATAATTTAATAGATAAAAAGGGAAAAGAGGAGGCCAGGGAAAACAACTCAGAATCCATGAAAATAGAATCAGAGAAATAAGTGACACCATGAAGCGTTCCAATGTCAGAATTATTGGAATCCCAGAGGGAGTGGAGAGAGAGAGAGGACTAGTAGATATATTTGAGCAAATCGTAGCTGAGAACTTCCCTAATCTGGGGAATGAAACAAATATTCATGTCCTAGAGGCAGAGAGGACCCCTCCCAAGATCAAGGAAAACAGGCCAACACCCCGGCATGTAATAGTAAAACTTGCAAATCTTAGAACCAAGGAAACCATCTTAAGGGCAGTTAGGGGGAAGAGATTCCTTACGTAAAAACAATGTCTTCACAGGCAACATGATGACACTTAATTCATATCTTTCAATAATCACTCTCAACATGAACGGCCTAAATGCTCCCATGAAACACCACAGGGTTGCAGATTGGATAAAAAGACAGGACCCATCCATATGCTGTCTACAAGAGACTCATTTTGGACCTAAAGATACACCCAGACTGAAAGTGAAGGGATGGAGATCCATCTTCCATGCCAGCAGACCTCAAAAGAAAGCTGGGGTAGCAATTTTTGTATCAGACAAATTAGATTTTAAACTAAAGTCTGTAATTAGAGACACAGAAGGACACTATATCATTCTTAAAGGGTCTATCCAACAAGAAGATCTAACAATTGTAAATATCTATGCCCCCAACATGGGAGCAGCCATTGACATAAGCCAATTGTTAACGAAAATAAAGAGATATTGATAACAATACGTTAATTGTAGGAGACCTCAATACTCCACTCTCAGCAATGGACAGATCATCTAAGCAGAAAATCAACAAGGAAACAAGAGCTTTGAATTATACACTGGACCAGATGGACCTCATAGATATTTACAGAACATTCCACTCTAAAAGAACAGAATACTCATTCTTCTCGAGCGCACATGGAACTTTCTCCAGAATAGACCACATACTGGGTCACAAATCAGGTCTCAACCGATACCAAAAGATTGAGATTATTCCCTGCATATTCTCAGACCACAGTGCTTTAAAACTGGAACTCAGTCACAAGAAAAAAATTGGCAGAAATTCAAACACTTGGAAGCTAAAGACCACTCTGCTCAAGAATGTTTGGGTCAACCAGGAAATCAAAGAAGAACTTAAACAATTCATGGAAATCAATGAGAACGAAAACACATTGGTCCAAAACCTATGGGATACTGCAAAGGCGGTCCTAAGGGGGAAATACTTAGCCATCCAAGCCTCACTCAACAAAATAGAAAAATCCCAAATTCACCAACTAACTCTACACCTTAAAGAACTAGAGCAAAAGCAACAAATGATGTCTAAGCCACACATTAGAAGAGAAATAATGAAGATTGAGCAGAGATCAATGAATTAGAAACCAGAAACACAGTAGATCAGGTCAAAGAAACTAGAAGTTGGTTCTTTGAAAGAATTAATAACATTGATAAACCACTGGCCAGACTTATCCAGAAGAAAAGAGAAAGGACCCAAATTAATAAAATTATGAATGAAAGGGGAGAGATCACGACTAACACCAAGGAAAGAGAAACAATTATTAGAAATTATTATTAGCAACTATATGGCAATAAACTGAGAAATCTGGATGAAATGGAGGCCTTCCTGGAAACCTATACACTGCCAAGACTGAAACAGGAAGAAATTGACAACCTGAACAGGCCAATAACCAGTGACGAGATTGAAGCAGTGATCAGAAATCTCCCAAAAAACAAGAGTCCAGGGCCTGATGGATTCCCTGGGGAATTCTACCAAACATTCAAAGAACAAATAATACTTACTCCACTGAAGTTGTTTCAAAAAATAGAAACAGAAGGAAAACTTCCAGACTCATTCTATGAGGCCAGCATTACCTTAATCCCTAAACCAGGCAAAGACCCCATCAGAAAGGAGAATTTCAGACTGATATCCCTGATGAATTCGGCTTCCAAAATCCTCAACAAAGTCCCAGCTAATAGGATCCAACAATACATTAAAAGGATCATCCACCACGACCAAGTGGGATTTATCCCCAGGACGCAAGGGTGGTTCAACATTCACAAATCAATCAATGTGATAGAACACATTAATAAGAGGAGAGAGAAGAACCGTATGGTTCTTTCAATTGATGCAGAAAAAGCATTTGACAAAATCCAGCATCCTTTCCTGATTAAAACTCTTCAGAGTATAGGGATAGAGGGAACATTCCTCAAGTTCATAAAATCCATCTATGAAAAACCCACAGTGAATATTATTCTCAATGGGGAAAAGCTGAGAGCCTTTCCCTTAAGATCAGGAACACGTCAAGGATGCCCACTCTCGCCACTATTGTTCAACATAGTACTAGAAGTCCTAGCCACAGCAATCAGACAACAAAAAGAAATAAAAGGTATTCAAATTGGCAAAGAAGAAGTCAAACTCTCCCTTTTCGCAGATGACATGATACTTTATGTGGAAAACCCAAAAGACTCCACCCCCAAATTACTAGAACTCATCCAGCAATTCAGTAATGTGGCAGGATACAAAATCAATGCACAGAAATCAGTGGCTTTCTTATACACTAACAATGCAACTGTAGAAAGAGAAATTAGAGAAACGATTCCATTTACAATAGCGCCAAAAACCATAAGATACCTCGAATAAACCTAACCAAAGAGGGAAAGCATCTATACTCTAGGAACTACAGAACACTCATGAAAGAAATTGAAGAAGATACAAAAGGGTGGAAAAATATTCCATGCTCATGGATCAGAAGAATAAACATTGTTAAAATGTCTGTGCTACCCAGAGCAATCTATACCTTCAATGCCATCCTGATCAAAATTCCAATGACGTTTTTTAAAGTGCTGGAACAAACAATCCTAAAATTTGTATGGAATCAGAAAAGACCCCAAATCGCCCAGGAAATGTTGAAAAAGAAAAACAGAGCTGGGGCATCACGTTGCCCGATTTCAAGCTATATTACAAAGCTGTGATCACCAAGACAGCATGGTACTGGCGCAAAAACAGACATAGATCAATGGAACAGAATAGAGAACCCAGATATGGACCCTCAACTCTATGGTCAAATAATCTTTGACAAAGCAGGAAAAAACATGCAATGGCAAAAAGACAGTCTCTTCAATAAATGGTGCTGGGAAAATTGGACAGCCACATGCAGAAGAATGAAACTCAACCATTCTCTAACACCCTACACAAAGATAAACTCAAAATGGATGAAATACCTCAATGTGAGACAGGAATCCCTCAAAATCCTAGAGGAGAACATAGGCAGTAACCTCTTTGACATCGGCCACAGCAACTTCTTTCAAGATACATCTCCAAAAGCTAGTGAAACAAAAGCAAAAATGAACCTTTGGGACTTCATCAAGATAAAAAGCTTCTGCACAGCAAAGGAAACAGTCAACAAAACAAAGAGGCAACCCACAGAATGGGAGAAGATATTT
The DNA here is from genome assembly GCF_004348235.1 of Phoca vitulina. Lineage (NCBI taxonomy): Eukaryota > Metazoa > Chordata > Mammalia > Carnivora > Phocidae > Phoca > Phoca vitulina. The sequence continues at coordinate 4,312,704 of NW_022589742.1, forward strand.
GCAAATGACACTACAGATAAAGGGGTGGTATCCAAGATCTATAAAGAACTTCTCAAACTCAACACCCAAAAAACAAATAATCAAGTCAAAAAGTGGGCAGAAGATATGAAAGACACTTCTCTGAAGATGACATACAAATGGCTAACAGACACATGAAAAAATGTTCGTCATCATTAGCCAGGGAAATTCAAATCAAAAGCACACTGAGATACCACCTTACACCAGTTAGAATGGCCAAAATGGACAGGGAAAGAAACAACAAATGTTGGAGAGGTTGTGGAGAAAGGGGAACCCTCTTACACTGTTGCTGGGAATGCAAGTTGGTACAGCCACTTTGGAAAAGTGTGGAGGTTCCTCAAAAAATTAAAAATAGAGCTACCCTATGACCTAGCAATTGCACTACTATTTACCCCAAAGACACAGATGTAGTGAACAGAAGGGCCATATGCACCCCAATGTTGATAGCAGCAATGTCCGCAATAGCCAAACTGTGGAAAGAGCTGAGATGCCCTTCAACAGATGAATGGATCAAGAAGATGTGTTCCATATATACAATGGAATATTACTCAGCCATCAGAAAGGCTGAATACCCAACTTTTACATCAACATGAATGGGACTCTAGGAGATTATGCTAAGTGAAATAAGTCAAGCAGAGAAAGTCAATTATCATATGGTTTCACTTGTTTGTGGAACATAAGGAATAACATGGAGGACCTTAGGAGAAGGAAGGGAAAAATGATGGGGGGAAATTGGAGGGAAAGATGATCCATGAGAGAATATGGACTCTGAGAAGCAAACAGGGTTTTAGAGGGGAGGGGGGAGGAGGGATGGGTTAACCCGGTGATGGGTATTAAGGAGGGCACGTACTGCATGGAGCACTGGGTGTTATATGATAACAATGGATTGTGGATCACCACATCAAAAACTAATGATGTATTGTATGGTGACTAACATAACACAATAACATTAAAAAATTTTTAAAAAAGGGTAAATAAATTGAATTTGAGTAAGCTGAAAAAAAAATACATTGATCTATCATCCTCAGTTCAGAGAACTCTTTTTTTTATTCAAGTATAATTAATATATCAGTGTTATATTAGTTTCATGTGTACAACATAATAATTCAAGAATGCTATGCATTTCTTAGTACTCATCAAGGTACATGTATTCTTAATGCTCTTTATTTCATCCATCCTCCCCACCTCCCCTCTGACAACCACCAGTTTTTTCTTTGTATTTAAGAATCTGTTTTTTGTCTTTTTTCTTTGGTCGTTTGTTTTGTTTCTTAAATTTTATATATAAGTGAATTATATAGTATTTGGCTTTCTCTGACTGACTTATTTCACTCAGCATTATACTCTCTAAATCCATCAAACGGGAAGATTTCGTTCTTTTTTATAGCTGAGTAATATTCCAATGTGTGTGTGTGTATGTGTGTGTCTGTATCTGTGTGTACGTTCATGTGCATACGCATACAGACATACACTCACACCACATCTTCTTTATCCATTCATCTATGGATGGACACTTGAGTTTCTTCCATATATTGGCTATTGTAAATAATGCTGCAGTAAACATAGGGGACATAGGGGTGCATATATTTTTTCCAATTAATGTCTTCATATTCTTTGGGTAAATACTCAGTAGTGGAATTACTGGATCATACAGTAATCCTATTTTTAATTTTTTGAAGAACCTCCATACTGTTTTCCACAATGGCTGCATCAATTTTCATTCCCAACAACTGTATAAGAGGGTTCCTTTTTCTCGGCAACACTTGTTTCTTGCATTTTTTATCTTATCCATTCCAACTGTAGTGAGGTGATATCTCATTGTAGTTTTGATTTGCATTTCCTTGATGTTGAGTGATGCTGAACATCTTTTCATGTGTCTTTTAAGCCTTCTTTGTGTCTTCTTTGGAAAAATGTCTGCTCATGTCTTCTGCTTATTTTTTTTTAAATTGGATTATTTAGTTATTTATTTTGTGTTGAGTTGTATATGCTCCTTATATATTTTGGATATTAACCCCTTATAGGATATGTCATTTGCAAATATCTTTTCCCACTCAGTAGATTGCCTTTTAGTTTTGTTGATTCTTTCCTTTGCTATGCACAAGCTTTTTATTTGGGTGTAGTTTCAATCGTTCATTTTTGCCCTTGCTCCCCTTGCATTTGGTGATGTGTCTAGGAAGAAGTTGCTGCAGCTGAGATTGAAGAGGTTGCTGCCTGTGTTCTTCACAAGGATTTTGATAGATTCCTGTCTCACATTTACGTCTTTACTCCATTTTGAGTCTATTTTTGTGTGTGGTATAAGGAAATGGTCCAGTTTCTTTCTTCTGCATGTGGCTGTCCAATTTTCCCAACAACATTTGTTGAAGAAATTGTCTTTTTCCCATTGGATATTCTTTCCTCCTTTTTTTTTTTTTTAAAGATTTTATTTATTTATTCAACAGAGAGAGAGAGAGCACAAGTAGGCAGAGTGGCAGGGAGAGGGAGAAGCAGGCTCTCCGCTGAGCAGGGAGTCGGACGTGGGGCTCGATCCCAGGACCCCAGGATCATGACCTGAGCCAAAGGCAGCCGCTTAACTGACTGAGCCACCCAGGCGCCCCTCCTTTCCTCTGTTGTAGTAGATTGACTACAAATCATGGGTTTATTTCTGAGCTATTTATTCTCTTCCATTAATCTTGTGTCTATTTTTGTCCGGTGCCATACTGTTTCATTACTACAGCTTTGTAATGTATCTTGAAATCTGGGATTATGGTACTCTACCTTTGTTCTTTTATTTTTTTCAAGATTGTTTTGGCTATTCAGGGTCTTTTGTGGTTCCATACAAACTAAGATTATTTGTTGTCAATCTCTGAAAATGTTGCTAGTATTTTGATAGGGATTGCATTAAATCTGTAGATTGCTTTAGATAATATGGACATTTTAACAATATGGATTCTGCCAATCCATGAGCTTGGAATATCTTCCATTTGTTTGTGTCATCTTCAATTTCTTTCTTCAGTGTTTTATAGTTTTCAGAGTACAGATCTTTCACCTCCTTCGTTAAGTTTATTCCTAAGTATTTTCTTCTTTTTGGTGCAGTTGTACATGGGGTTGTTTTCTTAACTTCTCTTTCTGCTTTTTCATTATTAGTGTATAGATATGCAACAGATTTCTGTATATTAACTTTGTATTCTGTGACTTTAATGAATTGATTTATTAGTTCTAGTAGTTTTTTGGTGGAGTCTTTAGAGTTTTCCGTATATAGTATGTCATCTGCAAATAGAAAGTTTTACTTCTTCTTTACCAAATTTAGATGCCTTTTTTTTCTTTTTCTTGCCTGATTTCTGTGGCTAGGACCACCATTTGATAAAAGTGGTGAGAGTAGAAATCCTTAACAAAAATGGTGAGAATGGACATCCTTGTCTTGTTCCTTATCTTAGAGGAGAATATTCAGAGATCCCTTCTTGCTGTAAATGTTAGGAACTTTGCAACCATAGCATAGCTAGAATGGCAGCAATTATAATGTTTCAAAAGCTCTGAAATTTAAGCCATGAAAAGAAGTTTGAAACTTTATGGAAAATTATATATACCCCTCTGTGCCTTAATGTCCCCAATGTAAAAATGAGAATAAGTTTGGCTACTTTGGGTGGTATTGAAGATTAAATGAGATAATGCACATCAAGTACTTACTACAGTGCTTCCTGCAAAAATAAGCACAAATGAATTGCCATCTGCTCTATTATAACCTGCATGTTTTTGGAGCCTTTGTCTTATTTTTTCACTGCTGTATCCCAAAACAAAACAGTTTTGGTCATGTCACAGGTGTTCAATAAATAGTTTTGAAAAAAAAATAGTTTTAGAATGCATGGAATTAAGTTGTGGTGGTAGAAATACCCTCAAAATTGTGGTTTTTCCACAAATCTGTCTGTTCATATTTTATAGCCCAATCACTACACATGTGTCTGTTCAAAATAGTTGATCTATTCCAATAGAAAAGGTGGCTTGGATAAAACTAAGTCCGGAATTAAAGACTTTGAGTCATTCACTAATTTATATATGATTTCATTCAAATGATCACATATTAAGTGCCAGGTACTAAGAAGATGTTAGAAATAAAGATAAATAAGGCACTGGTTCTACTCTAGAAGAGCTGTCAGCTTGCACACTGAACCAGAAATATAAACATAATTGCAATATGTGTTGTAAGTGCTACTTTAAAAGTAGAGATGGTGGTGGTACAAGGGAGAGAAGAACCAGGATTACTTTGAAACAGTGAGCTGTGTGCTGAGGGATGAGCAAGACTTGAACAAGTGATTAAAGGCAAGGCAATCCATTCCAGGCATGTTCACCATGGTCAATTGAAGGGCCAATTTTAGGAATATCACATTTGAAAAGTTGAATTATGTTTTTTTTTTGACAGAGTCTTCAGTTGGTAAAATATCATGGCCTATCACCTGTACTCTGCAATTTATCATTTCACCCCATCCCTGTTGCCACACTCTGACGAAGAGCACCAAATAAGTCATCCATGGAGGTATGTCAGATAACTCATAAGGCTTTCAAAGTCACTTAGTTCAGTTTCATTAGTGCTTTAGAGGGAGATAAAGATGATCTCAGATGGAATGAAGGAAGTATTTGTGGGGCAGAGGTTGGTAGAAAGGCTTTATTTGAAGCCTGAATCTATAACTTCATGGTTTGCTTTCCTATCTCATCAGATCTTGCCACTGAACCCAGTTTTCATTAGGTCAAATGTTGCTCTCCACAGAGATGGAGATAAATCAAGTGTTTGGGTCTGAAATGGATGTTTCATTTGCAAATAGTGTTTTGTAAACAAAACTTCCCTTTAACCTGCAGGAGATGGGTTCTGCTCTCTAAATGCTTAGAAATCCTTATCTAACATTCTTGAAGTCTAGTGCCTCAGTTTCAAAGCTGCTAAACCATGGCAAGGATAATTCCATAATGTGTCCATCAACTCAAGTGTAATATATGTGTCACTTTCAGCCAGTGACAGAATTTCCTTATATGCCACTCGAGAAAATAATAGTGTTGTTAGTGTTCTGAGTGCAAAATGATATTTGAATAATTTACATACACCATGGATCCTGGCTGTGTCTGAAACCATAATGCTGATTTCATCAGGACAAATAGAATCGCACAGCTATAGAGATGGCTGTGAAAACAGAAGTGGGGCTTTCACATGGTGAACATTTTGCCTATGGCAGAATAAAACATTTTTCAACAGAGATATAGAAAACATGAAATGTAATTTTAAAAGCATGATATTAATTAATTCCAACCTAATTCTTTAGATATGCTTTGGACTCTGCACTTTTTCAATCTCCCAAAAATCTTGGTAGCATATAGTAGCAAATGTCATTATTCATGTGCTTTTTGACTGGTAGAAATTTCAAAATGTTAAGTTGGAGGGTTGGTAAATAAAAAAAAATCTTGCATCTTAGAATTTGGCCCATACTTGGAAATTGCTCAAGTCATGGTATTGGAACCCAGGATATGAGGAAGAGGCTAAAAACCTTGTTTTAGTTGAACTGTTGCAAAGAACTTCCTAAATGCCTTGTGGTTAGAGGGTATACTAAAGAATTAGCATGGACTTGTCTAGGGGAATGGTTGATAATAACACTTTGGCTTCCTCCTTGTTTTATAAAATAAAAACAAATATGGTAGCTCCAGAACTAATGTTTCAGATGTCAAATCTGTTCCAAGGGATAGGAAGTGATAATATGTTAAAAAGCAGCCTAAGAGCCCCATGAACTTTAGTTGGTTACAAGTTCAGTCATTGTTTTATGATCACAGGTGCTATCCTTGTCCCCTGTTTCCAACATAATGAACCTCCACAGAATTCAAATGAGAACTGCTAACATCATTAAAGAGCATTTGACATAATTTATACATCTTTTTATCTCTAAACCCCTGCTCCTGGAATAGAAACTTCATTTTTCTCATCTATCCTGTTAAAGTGATAAAGATTTATACTTTCTTCTTCTAGGCAGGACTTTAGACATATCAAATTAATTTTCTCTACCATAACTAAGTTTTACCTTATAAGATTGTGCCCTTTGACATACTGAAGAAATGGCACCACCAAAATCTTGCTTGGCTCACCAAAGGTCACATTGAAAATTAGTTGCAAAGTCAGCACTGGGACACAGGTTATCGAAATCCTGCTTAACAGCACACCACACACATCTTTACATGACAGAATTTCGTTATGGAATTGTATAGAACAGGACATGGGAGCAGGTATCAAAATGGCTGGAAATCAAAAGGAAAAGGAAAAACAGGATACAATGAATATTTATGTATTAATGGGCCCTTGATCTTATAGAACATGATTTCTCAATAGGGACTCTATCACTCCCAAGGGGACAAAATTGTTACTGTGGAGAAAGAGGAGCATAATCTTACCATTTTATGTATAAAGCACAGATATACAGCATAAAATCAGATATTCAATATATCCATGGTTTTAAAATCTATTGGGCAGGATGTTAGAGAAGAGAAAAACAATCTAAAAAGGCTCCTTAGGGGAGTAATAATAAACAGACCAAAAGGTTGAGAAACACAGTTATAGAACATTTTCTGGGTCTGGGCCAGAAAAAAAAATGCAGCATATAAATGAGGGAATATGTAGCCAAAGGAGATGAAGTTAAGGGGAAGATTTTTCATCTCCTTATAAGTGAGTAGTTATTTATAGATAACTCTTATCAGAATCTTGGATAACCTGGAGTTTTGTTGTTTAGATACTAAGGCAAAATTCTAGGATGGCTTCCAAGATACCCCCCTGTTCTTACATAATCCCCTCCCCCAGAGTGTGGTCCGAACCCATCAATATGATGGAATATCATTCCCATGAATATGTTACGTTACATGGCAAAGGAGAAAGATTTTTGCAAATGTAATTCAGGTCCCTAATCAGTTGACTTTGAGTTAATCAAAAAGGAAGATTGTCCTGAATGGGCCTGGCCTCATCAGATGAGCCCATTCAAAGAAGGCTTAGGCTTTCCCTGAGCTCAGAGTCTGGAAGCAGCAGAGAAGTGCTTCTGCTGACCCTGAGGAAGCAAGCTGCCATGAGTTCTACAGCTGCAAGGAAATGACTTTTTCCTACAACTTGAATGATTTTGGAAATGAACTTCAAGCTTCAGATGGGAGAGCAGCCCTTGCTGAAACCTTGATTTCAGCCTGCAAGACCTTGAGCAGAGGAAATGACTGCTGCCTAGACCCTTGATGCATAGAAATTTTGAGATAATAGGTATTTATTGTTTTAAGCCACTAAATTAGTGGTAATTTGTTATGAATCAATATAGGTATTTTAAAGAGATGAAGGGAAAGGAGTTTCTTGGTGTTTCTGATATCTCCACAACCATCTCAGAAATCTGACATTATTAATATCAAGTAGTTTTATCTCACCAGGAATGATGATTATGCTGTTTCCTTTCAAATTCCTTCTACATTTAACATTTTGGTTTTCAAATCGGGGAAAATACATTTTATGCTAAAAGCCTTCTGAGATTCTCTATGTGTATTTAAAACTAGTAATACTGTTCTTAGAGAAACCAGTGATCAGGTTGCCTATTTTAAGGGCTTATTGATTTTCTTAACCTACACTCTTAGAGTGCATCACCTATTTCCAAAATAGAATGAGGATCCTGGAAGCTAGTTAATCCCACTACCTGCCTAGAACTGCCTACATCAGTCTAGAACTGTCTCAGAATCATCCTCAATCCACAGTACTCCTGTCTCTTGAGAGACGAGTCTTTCCATCTTCCTGAACCCTCTGGGAATAATCAAATTAGAATACTTGCAGCTCGCTGCTTTGTAATGCCTCATATCCTTGTCATCCATAGTTATCTCTAAAAATATAAGCCATGAATTCCTCAGTTTATCTTGCTCATATAGTTCTGTGCTTCCTCCTGTCTCACCGATTCTTATTTTTTTGTACTTGGGAGACTTGTCAGGATATTCTCCTTGACTTTCCCATTCTAACAGAAACCTGGCTGTAGTCCACAACAGTGCCTTCCCAGCAGCTATGACAAGTAGAGTCTGTTTATTCTCCCACTTCTCAGTTACCTCAGGTTAAGGGGTAGAGTTGATATCTAACTTGTTCTGTATCCCAGTACTCCTCACTGTGGACTAAACGTTTGTGTCCTCCAAAATTCCTGTGTTGAAACCTAATTCCCAATGTGATGGTACTTGGAGGTGGAGCCTTAGGGAGGTGATTAGGTCATGAGAGTGGAGCCTGCATGATTATTAGTGCCCTTATAAAAGAGGCCCCAGAGAGTTCTCTTGCCCCTTCTGCCAGGTGAGGACACAGTGAGAAGACAGCCATCTATGAACAAGGAAGTGGGCTATGACCAGACATCTGCCAACAGCTTATAGACTTCTCAGCTTTCAGAACTGTGAGAAATAAATGTTTAAGTCACCAAGTCTATGGTAAATTTGTTAGAGCAGCCCAAACTGACTAAGATACTCCTCTAAGTTGGCAAAACCTCCTATTCGTACAAAGTTCAATTGTTGTATAACCCCCTACTTCTCTTCTTGCTGTCACCTCTAAGCATTCTGCATATGCCCCGTATTCATTGCAGAATTTTGGCCTTATTCATAATTTCAGCTTGGCACCAAGTTCTTTTAACACATAGATGGGCCATTCAACTCTTTGGTCTCAAAATATTTAAACCTTCTCATTTCTTGACATTTATTTCCACTGTACATGAGCCAGCCATTCCCATGGTCACTTTCTCATCCTGATAATAACCTGGTACTTCTCCTCTCCTAATATATTAAGTTGAAGTATTTCAATCTTTGACTGAAACCATGTCACTTCCATTTACTCACATGACATCTCATTATCTGCTCTCAGAATGATCACTGGCCATTCATCCATCTACTTTCTCCCTATGTTCTCTCCCTTTCTTAATCCCATGATATATCACTTTATTCTCCAAACAATAATGTCAACTCTTTCACTATTCTGTAAACTTCTTGTGCTCATCTGTATTTTAACTAGAATACAATACAGTTGTATTCACTTATTGTTACATCAAACATTATAAGTCCATGAACTGTGCCTCACCACAGTGAAGATTTTTGTAATTTTCCGCGTTGCCACATTGAACAGAAGGCATGCAAATGGGTCCCACTATGCTATGCTAGTAAGGCCAAAAGCAGCAATGAGAATGATTACGCATTTCCTGCCTTCTTATTAACTTTAAGTGAATCTCTTCCACAGTTGGCTATACTTGAGTACTCTTACTCAACCCTAGAAGATCTCCAGGAGGTGTCATTTATCTTAATTTCTACCGATAATAGACACAGATGTTTAGAGTAAACAGAATGAATTGTGAATACAGAGTAGCTCTCCAAAATCACCTATATATTTCTGTCTGAGGAACCTCTTGTGGAGTAGAAAGGACATTAGAAATTAAAAGTCATAAATGGCTTCTTCACTTCCTTGTCAAATTTAGAGCTTTTTTCATATTCAATACTTTAAAAACCTCGAACAGTTTTATCAAAATTTATGCTAGAATATTTTTTATTAAGATTTTAATTTTATTTTCAGTATAGTTAACATACAGTGTTATATTATTTTCAGGTGTACAATATAGTGATTCAACAACTCTATACATAGTGCTCATCATAATAAGTGCATCCTTAATCCCCATCACCTATTTCACCCATCCCCCCACCCACCTCACCTCTGGTAACCAGCAGTTTGTTCTCTATGGTTAACAGTTTGCTTCTTGGTTTGTCTCCCTCTATTTTTTCCCTTTGCTCATTTGTTTTGTTTCTTAAATTCCACATATGAGTGAAATCATATGGTATTTGTCTTCTTCTGATTGGCTGTTTGCTTGGCTTTATACTCTCTAGCTCTACCCATGTCATTGCAAAGCAAGATTTCATTCTTTTTTATGGCTGACTAGTATTCCATCACACACACACACACACACACACACACACCCCTCATCTTCTTTATCCATTCATCTATCAATGGGCACTTGGCTGCTTCCACATCTGGCTATTGTAAATAGTGCTGCTATAAACATAGGGGTGCATATATCCCATTGAATTAGTGCTTTAGTATTTTGGGGGTAAGTACCCAGTAATGCAATTACTGGATTGTAGAGTAGTTCTATTTTTAACTTTTTAAGGAACCTCCATACCGTTTTCCATAGTGGCTGTATGAGTTTGCATTCCCACCAACAGTGTGGGAGGGTTCCTTTTTCTTCACATCCTAACCAATACTTGTTGTTTCTTGTATTTTGATTTTAGCCATTCTGACAGGTGTGAGGTGATACCTCATTGTGGTTTTGATTTGCAGTTCCCTGATGATGAGTAATGTTGAGCATCTTTTCATGTGCCTGTTGGCCATCTGGATGTCTTCTTTGGAGAAATGTCTGTTCATGTCTTCTGCCCATTTTTAAATTGGATTATTTGTTTTTTGGGATGTTGAGTTGTATCAGTTCTTTATAGATTTTGGATACTAACCCTTTATCAGATATGTCATTTGCAAATATCTTCTCCCATTCCATAGGTTGTCTTTTAGTTTTGTTGATTGTTTCCTTCGTTGTGCAGAAGGTTTTAATTTTGATGTAGTCCCAGTAGTTTATTTTTGCTCTTATTTCTCTTGCCTCAGGAGGCATATCTAGAAAGATGTTGTTATGGCCAATGTCAGAGAAATTGTGCTCTCTTCTAGGATTTTTCTGGTTTCCTGTCTCACATTTAGGTCTTTCATCTATTTTGAGTTTATTTTGGTGTATGGTGTAAGAAAGTGGTCCAGTTTCTTTCTTTTGTATGTAGCTGTCTGGATTTTCCATCACCATTTGTTGTAGAGACTGTCTTTTTCCCACTGGATTTTCTTTCCTGCTTTGTCAAAGATTAATTGACCTCATAATTATGGGTTTATTTCTGGGTTTTCTCTTCTGTTCCACTGATCTATGTGTCTGTTTTTCTGCCAGTACCATACTGTTTCATTACTATAGCTTTGTAGTATAACTTGAAGTCTAGAATTGTGATACCTCCAGTTTTGTTCCAGTTATTTGTCCCTGGCTCCATCACTGAATACAAGGTCTTGGCAGTGGATTCCACCAGCATTCTACTTACGGTGCAGGGGAGTAGCAGCCAGCATTTTCACAGCCCAGACACCACTCCCCCTGCAGCGTGATAGGGTGCTCTTCATTGGGGCCAGTGAGAGTATCTCACTGAAGCTCACTGTGCCTGATGACCTGCTGATGTTCTGTGCTTGCTACCTGCTGTAGAGGCCACAGCCCTCCTGGCTCTCTTCTGACAGTCACCCTAAATCCTAGCCAACCTCTCCTCCTCAGGCCCACTCCAAACCCCTTCCTTGTTCTGGACTCTTTGGGTCTGCCCTGGAAGAGCTAGGATAGAGTAGAGAGCTTGAAGGTAGTAACTCCTGAGTAAGCCTGGGGCAGACCATCTTCCTCCTTTGGAGAAGGGGCCCAGGTGAGGACTAGGAGCTGACACTCCCTGTACTCTCAACATACATGAGCCAGGCTCTCCTCAATGCAGGAGACAGCAGCTCTGTTCCAGCCCATAGCATTAGTCGGGCTGGTGAAATCTATGATTAGCTCAGCATCAGTCACAGCAAGAGGGTAGATAATTCATTTCTAAGAATAGGGTTCTGACCCTGGGACTTCCCATTTCCTCAGCTGCAAAGGAGGGGAAAGTGTAGGCCTGTGGATTAATGTTACCCATGGTCACACTCTGGCTCTGTCAAAGCAATTAAAGATCACTTGTGTTGAGGGTGTGAGGTAGAGCAGTCAGCCTTTAGCATTTCAGTCCCTGAAGTGGGCTGACAGAGCCCTTCAAAAAAAAAAAAATGAGCCACTATTCAGGCTATTTTACCTGCATGATGGAAGATCAGAGGAAGGTCACTTACTAGATTGAGTCTCTTCTGCCAAGGAACACATGGCTAAGCTACAGTGGGTTGTAATCCCCCCTACCAAGCATGATTGGAATGGGAGCATTCTATGTAAATACTAGCTCAAATTAAGCATTATCAGGTGGAAATATGCTATAGATGACTTACATACCTATAAGGGAAAATTTATCACCACACTCCACTGGTTTGAAATTTTGATTATTTTAATGTACCTATACTAAGTTTTCCATTTTCAGGATCTAATGAGAAATTCATTTGGAATTCCTAATTTAGGGAATAAATTAGGTGATGGCACTGCAGTGGTGCCTTTTTAAACCTCCTAAGAAAGTTCAGTTTGCTAATTTTAGCACATTGGATGAGAGGAAGAACCAGAAGGAAAATTTTGAATATTTGTCCAGTTAATATTGATAAAGCCCAATTCTATAAATGTTTATTAAATATCTACTCTGTCAGATACTGTGAGTGGTGCTGAGAACGAATGAGATAGGTGGAATAGCACCTGCCTGGGAACACTTCATAGTTTGGTAGGGAAAACGGACATGTATCATCTGAAATGCACTGTAATAAAAATATGAGAAAAGTTATGTGAGATTTCAGAGAAGGAAGTGTCTACATATGTCAAGAAAAGTGAAAAAAAGGCTTCACAGGGTGCTGATATTTCATTATTTCATTCTGTCAACAAATAACTAATTTGTGCCCACTAAGCATTAGGCAGGAGCTCTAAGTAAGGCATGTTCTTATTTACCCTGGGACAGTAGAACTTGACTGAAGCCTCAAGGCCATCTAGTCTGTGACTAACATCAATCCAAGAAACAAAAGCAATCTATGAAATCATCTCTTCTCATTGAGTTGTCATGATTTTTTAATTAATTTAAGCAGAAATGACAACCAACTATGTGTCAGGCACACTGGATGCTTTATACAAAATGTGTGATTTAATCTTCAAGACAAACCATAGTTCAAAGAATGATTCAGTTCTGTAAAAATTTCTTATTTAGCACGTTCCCCCGGACCAGAAATGGTACTGGCTGCTAGAGTTTCAAGAGTAAGAAGGCATGACTTTTGTCTTCATGGAGCCCCTATTCAGTGAGAGATAGGCACATAAATCAAATTCCGATTTACATGGTAAAATACAAATATCGCTCATGGTGTTGAGGGAACATAAAAGCAGCCCTCCCATTCTAATGCGTGGGCTCCAGGAAGACTTCTTCTGGTAGCTTTAAAGAATGGGGAAGTAGGGGTTACTTGAAGTGCAGATTTGGAGGAAGGGCTTTTCAGGAAGAGAGGTCAGCCTGAGCATATGCCTGGGGTTGTGTTGATGAGAACAAAGGCAGGTGTTACTCGCTCCAATTCAAGGTGAAGAAACAGCCTTGGTGAATTTAAAGAACATCTCCTGACCTCCCACCCACCCGCCCCGGGATCACCCCACCGGTAAGTGGTGAGCCAGTAGTCAACCCCTCGCTGGTGGGTCTGCAACGTCTATGTTCTTTCCATCACCTTAAGCTGCTGCTTCACCAAAATTTAACATTTAATCCTGAAGAAGTGGGAGTCTAAGCACTCTAAGGGGAGGAATTAAATTGACTGTAAATGCCAAGAAGAAAGACGTCAGACAGTTAAATGAAATTTAATGAAAGGAAAAAACAAAAGAGAAAGGGCAGGTGACAGAAGGTAAAGAAAGAAGAAACAGCAGCAAGAATCCAAATGATCCTGTGATAGTTTGTATTAAAACCTCTTGAATGCTGCTATTGTGAGGGCTTATGTGTGTCCAAATGCAGCCTTCTCAAACTTGCACTCTCTTTGATGACACACTATTTACCCCAATCACTGCAGAGCTTGTGTTCCCATAATGTGAAGTCTCATGGAAGCCCTGACCTTTTCATTAATAATTTTTTTCTGTACCCGTATAAGCCATACATGTAAAAGCTCCATAGTAATTTTCCTTTGACTTGTTCACTGAGACAAACTTCTTTTGTAGAAGAATTACTGAACTGACCACCTTGAAAGGCAGAAGAAGTTCCGGAATATTAAAGGAACCAATCATTATTAACATCGGTCCTTTCCTTCTCTTCTTTTGTACCTTTTGTCAGGGTAAAAAGACACACGGTACAAAGCCAAACCAAACCACACAACATCATCTTTCCACCGAGGGAAACAAAGCAGACTTGCGACCCTATATTTAGAAAGGAGTCCATTTTGGGGTGGTAGCCAGCTGCTTTTTTTACATACCTACATGTTCAGTGGCTCAGGAATGGAACCAGTGTACCGTCTGGCCCATTGCTACCACCACCGCCAGTTGGTTGTTAGGATTTGGCATTGTTTTGCTGCATGCTTTCCCAGGAATATGACACAAGGTCGTACATTCAAGTAAAAAAGGAATAAAAGTTAATAAGCTGTTCAGCTTGGTATTGGGGAAATTCATTTATAAGCTGCTGTAGTGAAAATGCATCCAAAGTAGGGAACAGCCTAGTATCAATTAAATATACCACAGTAGGAACACGTCCCCACCAGTTTTCCACTTCTGAATTTCTTTTCTTTGTCACAAAAATGTGTTAATTTCTGTTAATCACCTGGCTTCATTGCTCTTGTAATTTAACTTTTCTCTGCTTCAGTTCATGAAGCAACTTTCTGTCTCTTTATTTTCTTTCTTAATGAAGGGCTGATCGTGTACATTATCCATTAGAAGTCTGACAAGAAGAATGCAATTCAGCCTTTTCTCTTACAGTCAGTAAAAACAAAGAGAACAAGGACAGATGCTGGGTGAAATTTGTAAATATAACAAACCAAAAGTTTACTGTCTGCTTCCTTCACCTATTCTTCCACCCCAGCTCTTTCCCTGCCTCGTGTTGTGGTAACAGTTGGCATCAGCTATGCACATGTTCTCCACAAGGAGGCCATGTTTAACTTTTGTTTGCACCGAAATAGCTTTAGCAGCATTTTGGCGTCATACAATACTGCCAACGTATACTGCATGACTGTGCTCCAATTCTCACCGCCGCCACACGTACACACTCACACATGTTTCCAGAAACAGCTTAGGCTCTGTATCCGAAACACCAAAAGGACTTTTAAAAAATGTTTCTCAGTTAACCAAATTGAGAAAACACCACTTGCTTGACTGAATAGTAGAGGGCTGACCCCTCAGATAGAATGGATCTAGAAGTATCTGTGGCAAATGTGGATGCTGAGTGGAAATTGAGGCAAGTCCCAAGACAATTAGAGTTGAGTTTTCAGCACGGTCATGACTCTTTCATCACGTAACTTTTTTCGTTCAAAGATTCTACCATGTTACAGGGGTTTTCTTGAGACTGAAAGTCTGACCATGAACATTATGTGACTGTGTAATCCAATCTGCCCTCCACAAACTCTGTACACTCCAGACTCCTAGTGATAAAACCAGGCCCAGCAATAAACAGCCTACCATCAGGTGGAAGTGTGATTTATAGAACCAGTCTTGAGCAGATCCAGAAAGCAAAAATAAGTCGTAGGAATGGGTAACTTATATTCCCAGCGTGACTACTCCTGCCATATGGCTAAAACTCCCTCAGTGCGCATCTATGACCTCCTAGGTAGTTTCTGTTGGCCAGCTGACTACGAAGGAAATATTGCAGCTGTTACAGATGGAACCACACTAAATCCTGGCACTAGCAAAGAGTAGACTGGTGGTGTTACAACCACACTCAGAAGGGGCCCTGATAGACTTAGATCAAAGATATGCTCCCAATGGGCAGAAACTCAAACAGTGCATCCAATTGTCCAGTTTCTTTAGGAGAGAAAGCTGAGAATATGGATTCATGGGCATTGCTGGATGCTCAGGAATTTGTAAAGAATAGGATTCGATGATTAATGACAAGGATTTCTGTAGAAGATGTATGTGAATAAACTTCTCAGTATGGGCACAGGGGTTGAAGATGAAATCTCTGTCCTGTGCAGACTCACCAAAGGTTATTCAGTGCAGAAGAGCTCCAATAATCAGATGTACAAAACAGCCCCTTCTGCAGATGTTGAGAACATCACTAACACAGTGGGTTCATGAACAAAGGGAACATAATGCCTAAGCTGAAGGTATTTCATGAACTTCCCCCAACCAACATGATCTGGTTACTACAATCTGGAGGGCCCAAACTGCCAAACACAGAGCCCGATATTATGCATTTTTCCTGGTATTGAAAACCAGCCAGCTACATGGAGCAGGATTAATATGTGTGGATTCTTTCCATCATTGTGGTGCTGTGTTACCTACATTGGAATAAACTTTATTCTGGATTTGCATGTGGTAACCCTGCCTGTCTGTAAATTTACAAATTACTTTAATGTCCAATGTTGCTCTCCAAAATAATGGCTAAATCTCTTCCTGAACAAAGTGAAACATGGACATTTGCCCATCAAATTCACTGGCATATAACACAGAAGCAGCTGCTCTTATAAAATGATGAACTGGGCAGTTGAAGACCCAATTAAGGAAACATCAGGGAGATGACGATTGGAGATTGGAGTGCTGTCCTACAGAATGTTGTATAAATTCCAAGTCCAAAACAAATTTACAGTGTTGTTTCTCATGTACCAGAATACTTGGGTCCTGGAATCCTAGGATAGAGTGAGAAAGAAAGGAAGCATGGTTCATTGTATTAATCGACACCAAATCACAGACCGTAGCTAGTGTCTTCTCTGGTCAAATGATCAGGGAATTGGGATAAACAAGATTTGAAGATGTCTGACAAAGATTTGGGGAAGAGATGTGGATAAGATTATCTGAGAAGATGCCCAGAGTGTGAGAATATTTACTGCTCATGTGAATCTCACCCAAAAAGGCCCCAGTTGTTGGGGAGGCTCTCTTATAAAGGATTTCAAACATAAAAAAGGTATCCATAAAAATATAATGAAAACCTGTGTACCCACTACCCAGATTAAGAAATAAAACCTTACCAGTACTATTTAAGGTCCCTGATAACCTTCCATGAGCTCATCATCCTTACTCTGTATACCATGCTCCCAGATTTAACCACTACCCTGAATTTATTTTTTTAATTTTCCCATTCATGCTTTCATAAGTTTATTACACATGTATATGTCAATAAAAAATATGTAACACTGATTTTTATATTTTTATATTTTATATAAATGGGATCACACTATCTGCATCTTTCTGCAACTTGCTTTATTTTTTATTTAAGATTAGGAAAATCATCTATTTAATTTTCACTTATGTATAATAATCCAATGTGTGAATTTATTTCAATTACAGTTATCCATTTCCTTTTGAGTATTATATAAGTTGTTTCTAAATTTCTTATTAGTATTACAAATAATCTTGTAATTTTTGTACCTGTATTCTTATACATTTAGTTTATCTTGGGTATTCTGTGTAAGTAATCATGGTATTTGAATAAAAACATTTATGAACACTGATTTCTATTTTATAAAGTGTGTTATATAGTGTATTAGAAATACAACTACATATGTGCATATATATAAGTAAGTATATATGTGAATATGTGTATATAGTGTGTGTGTGTGTCATAACGGATTTATTAGGTTAAACAGTCCATGATGTGTGTTTGTTTCTTCTGAGATTTGCTCTGAAGTTTGAAGTCAGTAGGCTGGCAGGCAGGAAGAACATTTGGGAAGTGAAGAGAGGTGAGAGCAAGAAAAACTGGAACCTTCAAGAATGAGCTAACTCATAAAGATGGACTGGAACCCATGTTGGCTGCTTACTGCCTCCAAGCTTGCAACTTACATGATGGGAGTGTCCTGCAGGAGAAGCTGATGCCCTAAATAATGGAGTTGTTTCATATATGTGGATCAGGAGTTGGAGAAGCAGAAAGAGTAAATCTAGCAGGTGCTGGATGATCTGTAGACCCAGACCCAGGTGCTACTGCATATAAACAGGTGAACCAGTACACAAGCTTCATGTATGAGCTGCAACAGTGCCTTTTGCTGTGCTTCAACCTTCTGAGCATATAAAGAATATGGCTTATGTTGCATTTCGGCTTACAAATCACATGCAAGATGTCTCTTATAGCCCATAGTAACTGGGACTGATGCAGGGAGGGAGACTATGGGAAACATTTTTCATATTTTGGCAAGATCCAAATCTACCAGATTAGCCATATTCTATATTCTCTTCTCTTTTTTCTCCAGTTCTCTTTCATCTCTATTGCTCCAACTATTGAGATGGGTTTACTGATGGTGATTATCTTTACAAATTAGTCCATAAGTTGAAGAACACCTTGGAGGGCTCACAAGTGTACTAGGGATGGAAGGAAGAGCTCCAGACATCCTGACTTGAAAATGAAATAAATAAGTCAGGAGAATTTGGATCTTCGCTTAGAGAATGGATGAGTGTGCTTTGGGTTGTATAATGAAGAGTTGTGTTATGTTGGAAAGGATACTATTTGGGGGAGATTGGCAGAAGGACCGAAGAAAGGGGTGGGCTGTGTTGGGCATTATGATCTGGTGAAAGTACAGTATAGGAGAAGACCTTCCTTTTGGGAAATTCTCGCATTGTGAATAGATTCAGTGGGAGGAAATTTCCTCATGCCTGACTTCTTACTGTATAGAACAAAGAGGAAAGACCCTATACCCACTTATAAATCATTCCTGGGACTTTGAAACTTTATTGAATATGATAAAAATGAAATAAACAATTGGAAGTCAGATACATCATAATAAAACGAGGGTCACACACTAAATGCAAAGAAGAACAATGGAATTTTTTTAATACTTAAGGTGAATAATGAGGACTCTACTATTAATATCCATTCACCATCCATTATTAGTAACAAACTTTTCAGGAATATTTGTCCTTTCTAAAGAAACCAACTGATCCTCCATTCAAATATTCAGTTTATTGAGGCACCTGGGTGGCTCAGTCGTTTGAGCATCCACCTCTTGATTTCGGCTCAGGTCATGATCTCAGGTTCGTGAGATCGAGCCCCGCATGGGGCTCCATGCTCAGTGTGGAGTTTGCTCAAGATTGTTTCTCCTTCTCCCTCTGCCCTTCCCCCCGCTCACTCTCTCTCTTTCTAAAAATAAATAAATAAAATCTTTTAAAAAAACCCAAATGTTCATGGTGATGGGTATTAAGGAGGACACATGTTGTGATGAGCACTGGGTGTTATACGCAACTAATGAATCATTGAACACTACATCAAAAACTAATGAGGGGCTCCTGGGTGGTTCAGTACGTTAAGCAGCTGCCTTCGGCTTAGGTCATGATCCCAGGGTGCTGGGATCGAGTCCCGCATCAGGCTCCCTGAGCCTGTTTCTCCCTCCACCTCTGCCCCTACCCCCTGCTTGTGCTCTCTGTCTGTCAAATAAATAAATAAAATCTGAAGAAAAAAAAAACTAATGATGTACTCTATGTTGGCCAATTGAACATAATAAAAAAATATTCAGTTTATTTTAATTGTATTTACTTGAGTTTGTTATGTATTATTTTATATATTAGTAATATATAATACACTATTAATGTTAGGATTAAAATACTATATATATATTAAAATGAAGGGAGTGAAGAATTATATGGTGATACTTAATTTATCTGATGGTCTGAACCCTGACAGTTGCTAGAGTTGAGAGCATCACTTACTTCTTGGTAGGCTGCTTGATTATCAACACTAGCAGTCCTCTGGCTAATTAGAATGTCAGAGGGCCCTGGTAGCCATTCAAGTGTAATGGCATCAAATCTGACACTGCAGTGGCCCAGGCATCTGGGCTGTCCAACCTCTTAATGACTAGCCCCAAAATATCAGAGACAGCAAGTGTTTCTAGATGTTCCTACAGAAAAAGACAAAATTGAATTAATTTCAGGTAGAAGCATCTTGCTTTAATTTAGCCTCTAAAAAGAGTGAAACAGAAAACTATATGGTAATGAATTTAAAGTATCAGGAGAGTCAACATCAAATTGCTTTCTGAATACTGATTTCTACTATTTGTAAAAAGTCTTGTAATGAAAAGCTCTAAATTTACACCTTTTGCCTCCAAAAGCCAATTGTGGACAGTAAATAATCTGTATAACAACACTGAGTAAATATTGCCAGAATATATTACATAAATTGCTATCAACAATGGCAGCTTAATAAAAGACGTATTATATGTAGAAGAAAAAAATCAGTTTTCCTCCTCAGAAATGGTAGGTGAGCTATTGTTGTCAATATATGAATAAATATAGTGTTGGTATGAAAACAGTCATATTCTCAATAATTGCTACTGCATATCATGCACCTACTTTGTGTTAGCCAGGGTGTCAGGTCTATTATATATACTATCATTAATCCTTACAACCTCTGTGTGGGAGGTAGTTGTTTTTCCTACTCACAAATAAGTATATTAAGCGTCAGAGAGGTCAATTTTCTTGCCAAAGGTCACAGAGATAATTACTGGTAGATCTAGTATTTAAATACTCTCATACTGCCTCTAAAAACCTTACTTGTAACCATTACACCACCCTGCTGCTTCCATTTAAAATATGCTGTTCCATTACAACCCTCTTCAAATGGTGCAACACAAGTAAAACCAGTGTCTTTGCTGAATGAATGGGACTATTTTATGAATGGTTTAGAATTAGGAAATTCCGTTTTTTACAAATATCTCAAGATAAGCTTCTGGAGAATGCTTTGATTCAGTCAATTGTCCCATGAATACTTCAAGAATTTGGAGTCAACATTCAAGTTCCTCCATCTCATGAGAAGCAGAAATGAAATCAGATCTGTACATCTAGATTTTTAAGATCAAGAAAAATACTTAAATATGTGAAATCATGAGAAAATAATAGCTGTTACAATTTAAGAATAGTATCAGAATGAATACAGGGAGACTTGACAATGGAAAGTTTACAGTAGATAATGTGTCTCTCAGATCCTCATCACTTTTAATATTAGCAGGAGAATGTGTTATAAGCATGGCATAAACCAGAGCCCAGGGTGCCAAGTTTCTACATTATGGTATCAGATTCAGGCAGCCGCAACGTACAGATTTGTCAGCTGTCTTCACCATCAAAAACTGAGATGAGACTACAGAGACAAAGTTGAATATACATTTGGCCTTTTAGGCTGTCAGCAGAACGATGACATGGAGTTTCAGTGACTTGGAGGACAAAGGACTGTGAGCCATCCTGTAATATATATATGCCAGTGATTGTGAGGTTATTGAGATTATGTGTGCGTTTTATAGTTTTCAGCAACTTCCTTTGGCCTCACTCCCACACTGAACTGTCAGAGTGTTGATCAACTCCTTATTTTAAAAGCACAGTTCTCTCTCCCTCTCTGCTTATCCCTCTCTCCCTCCCTCCCTCCCTCCCTCCCCCTCTCCTCCTCCTTCCTCTCTCTCCCTCTCTCCCTTCCTCCTTCTCCCTCTCCCTTGGGCTCTGGACTACATTTATATTTTCTCAGTTTAAACCATTTATAAATTTAGGACAAAGAGAGACTTTGGAAACTCATATAACTAACAAAGAGCATTCACTTAAGGGACAGAATATTCAATGAAATTCATGTCAAAATGTCTCTCTTTTCTCCCCAAATGTATTCTCCATTTGCTCAATGCCCAAGTACTAAATTTGATTGTCATTTTTCAATCTTATTAATTCTTTCAAAGAACCAGCTCCTAGTTTTGTTGATCTGTTCTACTGTTCTTTTGGTTTCTATTTCATTGATTTCTGCTCTGATCTTTATTATTTCTCTTCTCCTGCTGGGTTTAGGCTTTACTTGCTGTTCTTTCTCCAGCTCCTTTAGGTGTAGGGTTAGGTTGTGTATTTGAGACGTTTCTTGAGAAAGGCTTGTATTGCTATATACTTTCCTCTCAGGACTGCCTTTGCTGCATCCCAAAGATTTTGAACAGTTGTGTTTTCATTTTCATTTGTTTCCATGAATTTTTTTAATTCTTCTTTAATTTCCTGGTTGACCCATTCATTCTTTAGTAGGATGCTCTTTAGCCTTTAGCTCTTTAGCTCTTTGAGTTCTTTCCAACTTTCCTCTTGTGATTGAGTTCTAGTTTCAAAGCACTGTGGTCCAAAAATATGCAGGGAATGATCCCAATCTTTTGGTACCGGTTGAGACCTGATTTGTGACCTAGGATGTGATCTGTTCTGGAGAATGTTCCATGGGCACTAGAGAAGAATGTGTATCCTGTTGCTTTGGGATGGAATGGTCTGAATATATCTGTGAGGTCCATTTGGTCCAGTGTGTCATTTAAAGTCTTTATTTCCTTGTTGATCTTCTGATTAGATGATCTGTCCATTTCAGTGGGGGGGGGGGTGTTAAAGTCCCCCACTATTATTGTATTGTTGTCGATGTGTTTCTTTGCTTTTGTTATTAATTGCCTTATATAATTGGCTTCTCCCATGTTAGGGGCATAGATATTTACAATATTGTTTGATGGATATTCTTGTTGGATGGACGCTTTAAGTATGATATAGTGTCCTTCCTCATCTCTTATTACAGTCTTTGGTTTAAAATCTAATTTGTCTGATACAAGGATTGCCACCCCAGCTTTCTTTTGGTGTCCATTAGCATGGTAAATGGTTTTCCACCCCCTCACTTTCAATCTGGAGGTGTCTTTGCGTCTAAAATGAGTCTCTTGCAGAGCATATCGATGGGTCTTGTTTTTTTATCCAATCTGATAGCCTGTGTCTTTTGATTGGGGCATTTAGCCCATTGACATTCAGGGTAACTATTGAAAGATATGAATATAGTGCCATTGTATTGCCTGTAAGGTTACTGTTACTGTATATTTTCTGTGTTCCTTTCTGGTCTATTTACTTGGAGGCTCTCTCTTTGCTTAGAGGACCCCTTTCAATGTTTCTTGTAGGGCTGGTTTCGTGTTTGCAAATTCCTTTAGTTTTTGTTTGTCCTGGAAGCTTTTTATCTCTCCTTCTATTTTTAATGACAGCCTAGCAGTATATAGTCTTCTAGGCTGCATGTTTTTCTCATTTAGTGCTCTGAATATATCATGCCAGTCCTTTCTGGCCTGCCAGGTCTCTGTGGATAGGTCTGTTGCCAATCTAATGTTTCTACCATTGTAGGTTACAGATCTCTTGTCCCGAGCTGCTTTCAGGATTTTCTCTTTGTCTCTGAGACTTGTAAGTTTTACTATTAGATGTCGGGGTGTTGACCTATTTTTATTGATTTTGAGGGGGGTTCTCTGTGCCTCCTGGATTTTGATGCCTGTTTCCTTCCCCAAATTAGGGAAGTTCTCTGCTATAATTTGCTCCAATATACCTTCTGCCCCGTCTCTCTTTCTTCTTCTTCTGGGATCTCAATTATTCTGATATTGTTTGATCTTATGGTATCACTTATCTCTCAAATTCTGCCCTCGTGATCCAGTACTTGTTTATCTCTCTTTTTCTCTGCTTCTTTATTTTCTATCATTTGGTCTTCTATATCACTGATTCTCTCTTCTGCCTCATTTATTCTAGCAGTTAGAGCTTCCATTTTTTATTGCACCTCATAGACCTGTACCCCTGAAACAAATAATACATTATATGTTAAAAAAAAAAGAAGATAATAGGAAGGGAAAAATGAAGGGGGGAAATTGGAGGGGGAGATGAACCATGAGAAACTCTGAGAAGCAAACTGAGGGTTCTGGAGGGGAGGGGGGCTGGGGGATGGGTTAGCCTGGTGATGGGTATTAAAGAGGGCACGTACTGAATGGAGCACTGGGTGTTATACTCAAACAATGAATTATGGAACACTCTATCAAAAACTAATGATGCAATGTATGGTGATTAAAATAATAAAAAAATTTCGTCATTTTTCAAATCTTTCTCTGAGCATATAATTTATAATCTGGTAATCTCAAGGAAATAATCATTTTCCAGAAAAAAAGAATGGAAACCTGTGAAGTAAAAACACAATATTCATTTTTCCTGTTCCTTAAATTTAAAAGATCATATTATCATGATATTTATAATGGGTATGTAAAGGTTTTTGTAATTAAGATTGCTTCATTACTGAGATAGTGCTAATGGAAAAAGAAATTGGGCTGACTCCCATAAAACTGATGGTCTCCTAAACCCAGAAATTATATCCATTTAGTGTACTCCTCACCCTAGAGAAGTTATAGATGAGATGCTGTGTTCATTGATTATGTTTGAGTAGGTAATGAATATTGGTATGTGAAAATCTGACCTTAAAACAATCATAAATGGAAGAAAATATGATTAACATTCAATGTTACAAAGAGACCCAATTTCAAAATAAGAAGATAAATGAAGTTCTACAACACCTCTGAGCAGCCATATTTCCATAGCTCTCACAAGCTCATCTAAAAAATATATATCCTTTGCTATAACATGAATTTATAACAAAAGCTACATGAAGTCTGAGCTCTTTAATAACTTAAGGGGTGTTAGATCAAATAAATAGGTCTTTACTAAATAAACATGCTATTATTTTTCTTAATTTCCTATTGCTTCCTTTCTCCATGATATTGATTACTCTATTTGCATATTCACTGAACACACTGGCTTTTTCTTTATGGTTTGTAACTTTTGTGGTAGGGGTCACCTCATTAAATTTCACGATCAGCAGCCAAATCTTGTAGGAAGGTACAAAATCATGGGACCATCATTACTCCTTTGTCATCTCCTACCCTTGCCTAGTGTTGCCAGGGTGATTAATATAACATGAAAATCTATATGACATCACTCCCCTGGTGAAATCTTATTTATTCATCAGCATTTGCTAAGCTTCTACTACATGCTGCACATTCTAAGGGGCTGGGGCTTAGAGGAGCTCACAGTCTAGTCAGGGAGACAAACTAGGAAACAGTTGATTACAGTATACTCTAAATAAACAGCTGCACTAACTTTGTGCTCTAAATAAGGCAGTAGAGGAAACTATGTGAATATTTGGGAAGGGCTCCTAAAGCAAGGCTCCTCATTTCCAGTAGAATACAGTCAGGTTCCTTACTGTGACTAGAAAAGTTGTCCTGGTCTGGTCCCTTTCTCCCTCCGGGGCTGCACTGCCTCACATTTTGTACTCCAGCGATGCCAGACCCTTTGTTATTGTCCCTCCCATGCCTTGCTATTTTCTGTTTTTCCTTATTTTATCCCATCTGCTTGGAATATTTTACCCCATCCTATCTCCCTGGTAAACACTTACAGTAACTTGAGTGTCAACACTTAGCTCCACGCTTTCTGCCTCCACAGTGCCTTCCTGACTTTCCTTACCCCCTGCCACTTTGTTCGCCCTGCTGAGCCTTCTACTCCTTCTGTGCTAGCACCCACACTGCCTTCATTGCCTGGAGTGATGTGACCCATTGCCTCACTAGACTAGGAGTTGCATGAGATTAGAAATGGGGAGTACTCAACGTTTGCATGCTCAGGGTCTAACATACCATCAGGTGAGTTAATGTTAGTTCATAATTTTCCTGTTACTATAGCACTGTTGCATCTATTATCTCAGCAACAACTCTCTTAGGCAGGTGGGTTGGGAAGCCCTCCTTTTCATTTTACAGATACGAGACTAATGTTTAAGATAGTTGAAGTGACTTGCTTAAGGTTACACAACCATTAAGTGGACAAGTCCGTTCTACAACCTGTTTCTGTCTGGTTTGTATTTTAGTCATCCTGATGTCTGTCAGCTAAATGAATACAATTCCTCCATATCACCGCATCTCTCATCACAGTGGACTGTGCAGTCTTGTGCCAAAATGATAGGATGAATAAGTGAAGCAGCTAATCAGTCCAAATTCATTCCTCCATGACAGAGAACTATTTCCTAGGAAACCAAACCTGGGCAATTTTCTCAAAAATCAAAAGGAACAAATAGGGATGGCATGTTTAGTTAGCAGAAGCTATTCAGTAAGGAAACCGAAATTATTCATTAAGGTATTTTTAAAAACCTTCCATTTAACCACCACATTAAAAAAAAGCTTGAATATTTTACTGTACTAAAATGGGTATATTCAGTTGTGAGATCCTCATATGAAAAGAAAAAGAGTTTCAAGTAGAAAAGAATAAAATGGTGAATTTTAATAATGCTCTGATGTCTCTAACTCAAAAGTATTGTTTTCTAAGTAAATGATCAATTTAACCATTAACTAAAAATAAAGTTTGTTCTTTTCTTTTCCTTTTTAAAAATTCCATCACATATTAATTGAACTCAGCCTGTATCAGCATAACTCCTCAGTGAAACAGAAAAAGAAAATGCAATCATCCATTACAAACAGTATCTAAGCAAGTTCTGTTTCTCCCTATGACCCCTCCCCTCCCCCCAACACATACACTGCAAGCACAGCACACACACACTCACACATCTGATTGTGATGTGTGGGATATTAAAGAGTAGTTGCTACTGACATATCCGCTTAAGCTGCGTCTAATGCAGGACACATCCTAAAAAGAATGTGAGTGTTCTTGTGTGACTTCAAATCCCTTTTTCTAGGTGCAGCTTATGGAAGGAGACTTCTCAAGAAAGTAAGGCTTTAGTGCTTGTACCTTAGCCCAGCTTTTCTAGCTTGTAGTTAATTTGCTCTTTGAATCATTTTATTCTTATTACACCTCTGGAATTTTATGGTTTATTGATGTTTATTTGGACAATTTTGAGTTGTTAGAGACAAAAATGCAAAGCTGAGACCTCTCTATTTTTATATTATATTTGGTTACACCATTAGAACTATTAAATCTTAAGCTCTTTTCTGTTGGGCATAGGGGGAAATGATCCTTCTGGTTCTTATGATCTTGGGCATCATCTGCTCTTCTGAAGACCACTCCAACTTCTTGCCCACAACCCCTGTATCTTGTAGCCCCCCTGGGTGATGAAGTATCATGCCCTGCCTCTTTCCTCTGTACTGCCACATGGAGCTTTTGTAGACCTTACAGATGCTAACTCAGATGCATGTTTAAACACTTCATTTATGGAAGGATCAGGTTAAGCATCCCAAAGCAGGTCCAAATATTGGGACCAGACATTGGGACTTTATATAGCTCCTTTCCCTGTATCTTACCTTGCCTCCTGTTCAAGGTAGGGGGCGGGGAAGGGGGTAGATGATTCGTCCTAGCACACAGGAAACAAAGTCCCTAGACCCTAATATTATTCTATATACAGATCATCAATAAGAAAGTAGCAGCTGAAGTGTTAATTTCAAGAGTAAGTTCCCTCTGGGCCAATGGCTGGATGTTTCAAAATAAAAAATTACATAAAAGTAGGTATAGAGGTTGTAATGATAGAGTCCAGTGTTATTCATCTTGCAAAATTACAAGAACTCCTTATATTAATAGGAGCCTCTGATGCCTAAGTGCAGCCACCTCTTTCATTTTGCAGCATGCAGAAATATGGCCAACTAGCTGATACTCTCTTTCCTTTATAGCCTTCTGCTTTCTTAGTTGTGAATTAAGCTGATTTGCCATTAAATGTTTGCCAGCAGCCAGCCATTTGTCTTGATCTGCTGCCTAGAAGTGTATAGCAGCCTTGCTTTCAGTCTGCCCTGCTGGTCCCCTCTACCTCACAAAGTTATGAAGGGGAACAGTTCTGACTGGTTCTTCTTCACATATGTACTGTCCTCAGAATAATGTTTGCGAGTACCCATTGGATCAAGTATCTGCCAGCAGTTCTAATCTAAACTTAATTTTCTGGAGTTTGTAAGAAGAAAATGAGATACTAAAGCTTGGACTTTGAAGAGAACAGGTTACAGTAATGAGTCAAATTCATGTAGTCAGTGTTTCCCCACTGACCCCAGAATAAACTCCATAATTCTGCATATGGCTTTCAAGTCCCTCCCTGATCTGATCTCAACCATCTTTTCCTCCTTTTAGCCCCACAATACCTGGAGCATTGTAGATCACATTCTCCACACTACTGTCATAGTGATTTTCTTACAAAAATTAATTAACTCATATCATTTCCTTACTCAGAACCTTTCGGTGATTTCCCACTGACCTCAGGATAAAATACCAAATGCAAAACCTGGCTTAGAAGATCACACATGGTCGGACATCTGCCAAATCTCTAATATCTATCAATTTCTTTGACATGCCACGCTCTTCCTATATTCTTATGTGCTGTGTGGAACACTCTTCACTAATTTACACACCCTAACACTAACTTACTCATGCTTACAGTCTCCCATTAAATATGGCTTTCTCAACGAGACCTTTTCTAAATTCATTCCCCATAGTCTGTATAATAACACCCAACATAATCATTGTGAGAATTTTCTAGTGTGAATATCTGATTACTGTTTGTTTTCTGTACTGCATCATGACCTCCCTGTGGGCAGAGATTCTATCAATTTCTCCAGGGTTAATGAGCACAGGATAGCATATAGTAGGTGGTCAATAAAATTTGGTGCATCCATGAATAAATAAGAATACTGAATAAATAAGAATTCAGCACAACTAGATATTCTGAAAAGATGAATGGAACCTACTCGCTTGCCAAATTAAATCCCCCCTGTATTTTTCTACCAAAACAACTCTTCTCTTGCTACATTTTCTCCTTGAAATTCCCTCATTCCAAATCTCCACCTATTGATAATTAGTTTTTATTTTCTCAGCACCTACTCAAATGCAGTTGCGTAAAGTCTGCCCAGTTTCCCAACTAGAACTGATTTCCACTTCATATGTTCCCTGTGCTTATATTATTATATTTTTGTTCCTAAGAGAAATTATTTATCACAGTCTACCACAGAGCGTGCTCAAAAGCCTGCATGTTTTCCCCTTCTAGACTTTATGCTCCTGGGGAACATGAATGAGTATTGTTAATGCTTATTTCATATTACATAGAATAAATGCAGAAAAGGAGACTATGGAAGTTAATGACAGCTATCTCCTCAATATCCATTCCCCCCTTTTCCTACTGTAATGGAATTTATAGTTGGGTCTATGGCCACTAAAAAGAGACTACATTTTCCAGCCTCCTTCGTAGCAGCATCCAACCATACTACCCAAGTTCTGACCACTGGGATAGAATTTGAAGTTTCAACTTCTGGGTTGTCATTGAAGGGAGCAACTGTACCTTTGCCTTATTATCCTTTGTGTTATACTAGAACGCAAATGAAGAGTCATTTTAGAGCTCAACCAGGCAGAGAAGAACAACACCCCAGAGTAGACAGAACAAGATGGAAGGAGTTAAGGGCCTGATGCTATGGAACATCAGGCATGCATAACAACTCAGCATTTCATGGAGCAGATACATGCTTCCAGTTCAGACTTTGACATATAGGGAAAAGAAAGTTTTGACACTGTTACCTGTCTCAATTACATGCAGCTGACTAGATAGCTTCACTAATACGTTATTGACAACTTTCTGGTTTATATACTTTTCAAAGGAAAAGCAACTTACAGTGAACTACTTGGACATTTTCACTGGATGCTACAATAAACAGAATTGCTACCATTTTGCATGCCCTTAAATCCTTTAGCTTTCTTTTGGTCAGACATCTGATGTATGTTGTTTTGTGCTCAAAAATAGTCATGATTTTACAAATAGGTGTCTTGCATCAGGCCATTCTGCTACTTTTTCAATAGGCAAGATCATTCAGCATTTGTGGATGACCCCTGCCTTGCTATGTTTTCACAGTGAATTGTTTAACTACTTTGTGCTTCTGAACCTAGTTTGCAAAAAAAAAAAAAAAAAAAAAAAAAAACTTAGGTTTTGTCTATGAGATATAACCAAGAAGCCCTCTTCACAGTTTCTAACTTAGAATTTATGTTAATGGGGATGGAATACTGCCCACAAATTCATAAGGGAAATGTGTTTTAACCAAACATGGGTGTGCATCACAAACTAAAAATATCAACATAATTCATTTTTAGCAACAAGTGATCAAGGATCTAGGCAGGCTTGATATAAACAATAATGTTGCCTGTCACCCCAGTATAGTTATAAATAATAACCCCTTTCCCCTTCACAAGTGTCCCTGTTTGGATAATAAATATTGTGTTCATTTTAACACCTCCCAAGGCTCATAGCTGTAACTCAGGGATGTCAAGTTGGAATGAAATGAGGTTCATTTAGTAGTAGAGGCTAAAGAGCCTGTGAGAGCAAGAACAGAGGAAAGCGACCACGTACTAACAATGAGGCTTTCAGACCAGGGTAAAAAGCATGGGGCTGGGAATGGAAACAAATACTTTCCCATCCAGTGAGGTACCTGTTGAAACCAAGGTCAAAGAATGGATGGTGGGACCTCCTGTTGCCAGAACATATGGTGAGATGATAGGAATATGACTTATCTTGGTGCCTCTGAGGTTATAGAGCTTATTTCTCAAGTTGACGGATGGAAACCAGGATTAATTCATTACCTCCTTAATTTAATTTTCAAAGAATTATATCAGTCTATCATCAAATACTGCTTACTGGTATAAATCTTATCCAGGATCCTCTAGTAATTTTAAACTAACTCTACTACTATCAATATTACTTAATAATGCATGCAGGTAGTTAAAAACAAATAGTATGTAATAGCCCTAAATGAGAAGTAAAGATCCTTCTTTAAAAAAAAAAAAAAAAAAAAAAAAAGATTTATTTTGAGAGAGAGAGAGTGATGGGGAAGGGGAGAGGGAGAGAGAGTCTTAAGCAGACCCACGCTCAGCGCGGAGCCAGATACAAGGCTCAATCTCACAACTCTGAGATCAGGGCCCTGAGATCACGACCTGAGTTGAAACCAAGAGTCAGACACTCAGCTGACTGCCACTAGGCACCCCACTAAAGAGTCTTCTACCTTGAACTTTCCTTTGTGGTAAACAGTTAAAATGTACGTAAATACACACACATACTTATGGTGTTTACAACCTACATTCTAAACTATAGGATTAGAAATCTGTTTATTGATATAGGAACTTTAATCTTGCTTGAAAGATGAGATACTTAGCTTAATTGTGCTAACTTCTGACCTTTCTTCCTTCTTCCTGAATGCTATTGATTATACTATTTAATTCTTCTGTAGGCTACCTTTATATATTTAGATGATATGCTTAAACATCTATCCCTTGTTCTATCAAATTTAATTTTTAAAGCATTTTTATCAGGAAATAAAAACACCCAATGGAAGAGTACAGGGAATAAAAATGTACAGCTTAATGGAAGTGATTATCTGTTTGCCTATCACAAAGAGTAAATAGTAGATCAGTGCTAATAACCCAGAAGCTCCTACATGCTTTTTCCCCACTCACAATCCTCCTACCTCTTCTCTAAAGATTACCATACCCCTAATGTATAGGTAGATAATCTCTTAGCTTTTCTTAATACTTTTACCACTTGCAGTCTTAAAGACTATAATTTTGTTTCACTAATCTTGTATTTTATACAAATGGGATCATACCTTATGATTTTTTTTTTGTGCTTGGCTTCTTTAACCAGTGTAATATTTACATCACTGCTGTTATGTGTATTCATTCATTTTCATCACTGTGTATTATTCTATTGTAAAATATACAAACATCCACACAATTCATCCATTCTGATGCTGATAGGTATTTAGGTTTTTTATAGATTTGGTACATTTCATATTTATTGGCCATTTATTTTATCCTCTTTTGTGATATGCTTGTGCAATTTTCTTGCACATTTTAGATCTTTATTGACAGTCATTTTCACATTGATTTTGATGCGTTTCTATTCTGCATAAAAGCCTTTTGTCAGTCATATGTGTTCAAAATATCTTCTATTCTGTGGCTTAACTTTTCAACTTTCTTAATGGTATTTATCTCTAATCTTATCTCTATATATGCCTTTTGCATCTACATTTATAATCTACCTGGATTTTATTTTTGTGTATGTATACGGGGTGAGGTAAAAGTCAAGTTTCATTTTTTTTTATATGGTTACCCAATTTTCTCAGTTGAAATACAGTCATTTTCTCCCTACTTTGAAGTGCCATACTTACCATAAACTAAACATTCAAAAGTATATGGGTCTTTTTCTGGACTCTTTCATTTCAGAAATCCACTTATCTGTCTTTATTCTAATATACAACTCTCTTAAATACTGTCATTTTAAAGGGTTTTTTTTTAAGATTTTATTTATTTTAGAGAGAGAATGAGAGAGCATGCAAGCAAGGTGAGGAGCAGAGGAGAAAGAAGGGGAAAGAATCTCAAGCAGACTCCATGTTGAGCATGGAGCCCCACGCATGGTTCCATCTCACAACCCTGAGACCATGACCTGAGCAGAAACCGAGTCCGACAATTAACTGAATGAGCCACCCAGGTACCACAATTAGTCATTTCATAAATAAGTTTTGATATCTAGTAAAACAAGTTTACCAACCTTGTTCATTAATATCATCTTAGTTATGCCCGTACCTTTGCATTTCCATAGACATTTTAGAGTCAGTTTGTCAAGTTCAACAAAATTAAAATTTTATTGGAGTTATGTTAAGTCTACAGAGTAACTTGTAGAAAACTGATATGCTCACATAATTGAGTGTTTTAATCCATAAATATAGTATACCCCTCTGTGGTGGTTAATTTTATATGTCAGCTTGGCTGGGCTAAGGGATGCCCAGATAGTCAGTAAAACATTATTTCTAGGTGTGTCTGTGAGGGTGTTTCAGGAAGAGATTAGCATCTGAATCAGTAGACTGAGAAAGAGATCCACCCTCACCAATGTGGGCAGCCAGTATCCAATGCAAGAATCTACGGAGAACAGAAAGGCAGAGGAAAGACAATTTGATAGAATTCCCTTTTCTTCTTGAGCTGGGATTTTCATCTTCCTCTGCCCTTGGTGCTTGGAGCTCGTGGTTCTCAGACCTTCAGACTGTGAGATTTACACCAGCACACCACCGTCCCCCTTCCCCACCCCTGTCCTGTTGTCAGCCCTTTAGATTCGTACTAAGTTATATCACCAACTTTCCTGGTTCTCCAGCTTGTAAATAGCATATTTTGGGACTTCTCAGCTTCCAAAACCACATGAGCCAATTTCTGTGATAAATCACCTTTTATATCTATCTATATATCCTATTGGTTTTGTTTCTCTGGAGGATCCTGACAGTACACCCCTCATGTATTTAAATCTTCATTGATTGCTCAGAATGATAGTTTAGTAATTTCCATATAGAGGTCTTACACATACTTAGTTACATTTATACTTAGGTATATGGTATATTTACTACTATTTATATGTGACTTTTAAAAAATTAATTTTCTTGGGGTGTTTTTGCTGTTATATAGACATTATATCCATTGTTTTAGCTAAAATAACATTTGCATTTTTACTTTTTTTTTTTTTTTGCATTTTTACCTAATACTAAAATCTGTGTTTTTTATTGTAGCATCTCAAGCATATATTTTTAGTGCAATTACTGATATATTTGGGCATATATCTGCCATCTTTATATTTGTCCTTCCTGCTCTAATTTTCTTTTCCACTGGTCTTCCTATTTCTTTTAGATAAATCAAATATTTAAAAATATCATTTCCTTTTTTTTCCTTCTCTGTCAGTTTGGGGGTTATATATATTTGTAAAACAATTTTATTACCATACAATTTACAACATACATCTTTGATTTATCAATGTTTAATGTTCACTGATAACTTATCTACTTCCAGGACTTTGGAAGAAGATGAGGATATTAGAAACATTAGAACATTTAAAAATCTTCTACCCACTCCCTCTTTATTTGCTATTCAATATGACATGAAGAATTATTATGAGTTTAAAAACTTAGCACCCACTGACATGTACTCATTTATTTTAAATATTCATTACTCTGTATATATCCCCACCTTAATCTCCAGCTGTATATCTGGAATCATTTCCCATCTGCCTGAAGAATAACCTTTCTATATGAATGTGTGTTTGTATATATTATATTGGTATATACACATATAATTGTGTGTACATACGTGTGTGTATATATATTTATATTCATATATATATGATGTGTCTACTGTTGAATTCTGTCAGTTTTTGTTTGTATAAAAGTGTTTTCATTTCATATTTATTCTTTGAAGGATATCTTTGTTGAATAAACTATTACAGATTGGCTAGTTTCCATTTTTCTATCAAAAGGTCAGACCTTAGTCTAATTTTTGCTTCTTTGAAGGTTTCTCTCTTTTTATCCTTGGTTATGTTAAAGTATTCTGTTTGTCTTTTTTTTTCCAGTTTTTGGTTTTCTAAGATGTATTTAAATATATTCTTATTTAAATTATCCTGCTTTGGGCTCCTTGGGTTACTTGCATATGTAGATTAATGTCTTTCATGACTTTTGGAAGAACCACAGACTTGATCTCTTTCAAGTAGTTCAAATAATACTTATATGTTATTCTCTTCACCTTCTCCTTTTGGGATTCTAATTAAACATATATTAACATATTTTAACATTTAAAATTCCTCTAGCACACAAAAATGTTTATTTTAGAAATTAATACAAAATACATAATAAACTATTGAAATTTACTTCTAATCTCATATGACCTTTAGAAGATTCTATTAAGAACCAAATAAATTTTATTGGTATTTTAATTAGGTTTTAGTTACCAGCTCATGGCTTTGGAAATAATTTGAATCTTAGCAAAGTTAAGATTTCCTCTCCTGGGGCATGCCATATTCCAATTTAGGGATCTTGTACCATTTTATTTATTTGTCTATTTGTTTTTAGTGGTAATATATGATTTAAAGAAAATTATTTGATTTTTGTATAATTATAGTTTTACTCCGCAGAATTATTCATTTGATTTATGTGTCTTTCTTTCCAGAATCACAATGCTTATTTCTAGCATTGGCTAAAACCCACAGTATAGTATTGGATGGTAGTGCCAAGAGTTGGCTTCTTTTTCCTTTTTTAAATAGCTCGATGAAGATATAATTCATATACCATAAATTTCACTCATTGAAAATATGCAATTCAATGATATTTAATATGTTCACAGAGTTGTGCAAGCATGATCACAATCAATTTTAGAAGATTCCATCACTGCCTCCCCAAAAAAACCATGCTCATTAGCAGTCACCACCATTAATATTTTATCTTCTCTCCAGATCCTGGCAACCCCCAATCTACCTTCTATTTCTATACATTTATCTAATCTGGACTTTTCATATAAATGAAGTAATACAATATGGTTTTTATTACTGACTTTTTTTTTTAAAGATTTTATTTATTTATTTGACAGAGAGAGACACAGCGAGAGAGGGAACACAAGCAGGGGGAGTGGGAGAGGGAGAAGCAGGCTCCCCACTGAGCAGGGAGCCCGATGCGGGGCTCGATCCCAGGACCCTGGGATCATGACCTGAGCCGAAGGCAGCCGCTTAACGACTGAGCCACCTAGGCGCCCCTATTACTGACTTGTTTTGCTTAAATTAATTTTTCTCAAGGTCTATCAGCTCTGGAGAATGCATCAGTACTTCATTTCTTCCTTTTATTGCCAAATATCTCACCGTATGGATATAACATTTTAGGTATCCATTACCAGCTGATTGACATTTTGATTCTTTCCTTTTTGGGCTATTATGAAGAATGCTAAGAATATTTGTGGACACATTTTTGCATGGACATATATTTTCATTTCTCTTGAGTATTTATCTAGGAATGGAATTGCTTGGTCGTATAGTAGCTCTCTTTAACATTTTGAGGAACTGCCAAACTTTTCTGAAGAAGATGTACCTTTTTACATAGCCACCAGAAATGTATGAGGATTCCAGTTTCACCACTAGCCAACACTTGTTACTGTCTCTCTTATTATAACCACTCTGCTTGGTTTGAAGTGGTATCTCATTGTGGTATTGATTTTTATTTCTAATAGCTAAAGATTTTGAGCAAGATGAAAACCCATCTTTTCATGGGTTTATTAGCCATTAGTATATCTTCTTTGAAGTAATTTTTGTGCAGATACTTTGCCCATTTAAAAATTGGATTATTTGTCTTTTTGTTGTTGAATTATAAGACTTCTTTATATTTTCTGAATATGAGTATCTTATCAAAGAACATGACTTGAAAATATTTTCTTCCACTCTGTGAGTTGTCTACTTATTTTCTTTATGTTTTACTTTGAAGCCACAAGGTTATTGTTTGTTTTGTTTTGTTTTGTTTTTTGGTATTTAAAAAATTTTGATGAAGTCAAATTTATTTAGTTTTTCTTCTGTTGCTTGTACTTTTGGTGTCTGTGTAAGAAACCAGTGCCTCACCTAAGGATACCAAGATTTGCTCCTGTTTTACTATAAGGATTTTATGGGTTGCTCTTCTTTTTAGGCCTTTATCCAAGTTCTTCAGAAACTTCAAGCCATTTTTTTGTGCTGGGTATTTGTTATCCATTCCTAATATATTTCATCTTTACCTCAGTTCTCAGATAGAAGCTAATTTAGGAGGAACCCCTCTTGCCAGCTGGAGTTCTACTTGGAGTGATATGTACTGCTACTTCCACATTCTGATGATCCAAAGCAGCAATGGAACCTCAAAGGAAGTTGCCCATCTTCTGTCTCATGACCAACCCTACTTCATCCTTCAACTCTCTAAATTGGCTAGTAGTAGTATATTCCGCCAGTATCTTCTCTACCTACTTCCTGTGACACGGACCACCTTCTGAGTAGAAAGTTTGATTTTTGGTTCTTCTTCAGTCAAGAGACATCTGCAAGTCCCTTAGCAGAAATTGCTTGTAAAGGGTGAATTTCCAGTCTCAAGCTCTGTATTTTCCCACTTTTAATACTTTTGCCAGGCACAGTGCTAGCCTATGGTAGGAGCTCAGGAAATATTTAAGTGAATCAATTAATTTAATCAAATTATTTGAGATATACTATACACAGAAAATGGGGGGTGAAAAAATGGACAGAAGAGGGGAGTGAAACACTGATCAGGTTACCATCTTTCTTTGGAAACAAGATATACTTTCCATCAAACAAAATTTTGTGCTTTCCATCTTTATTTATCTTCCAGCCTCAGTCAGGACCACTGTTCTCCAACTCATTCATCTTCTCACTTGTAGATTCTTGTGAATTGTTAATCTCATGGTATCTTTTTAACTGGTCCTTTGTCTCTAGTCTCTCAGCAACTCAGTCTATATACAATTATCAGATCACCTCTCCTAAAGAAATTTGTTATAAAGTTACTTATTCAAAATATTGTGACTGGCTCTTTCTTGTCTATAAAATAAATCACACTCTTTAGCTTTGTGGGCATTTTAAAAATAAATTAAAATTAGATGTTTTCTCCCTTTATTTTCTTCTTTTCTTTGTTTTTATTCCAACAGATAGAAAATTCTGCTTCCTTGCCTCAGGGGAGGAATGTGGTTGAGCATAAAATAGATGTTACTGTCAAGAAATTTTCCTCTTTGGCTTTTGTTTCCCCAAAGATTAAGCCTATTGAGGAGAATCTGCCATGAGTTTAATAGGGAGAATAGAGAAAAAGAATGCATCTGGGGAAGCCATTTCCCTCTGACTAAAGAGAAATTTCCCCGAAATTAAAAGGAAAAAGGTCTTTGGGTCCCATGAATAACAGGCTTGGGACTCTGTTTCCTGGCTGTGCCTTGGGGAGAAGGCAAGATTTGAAAAAAAAAAACAGCTGTAGGGTCTGATGTTAGTTATTGATACCTTTGCCCCAACCAAGGCATGAAGGCAACAGTCAGTGGGCTCGAAAGGAACACATGCACTGGGACAATGTGCTTCCTGATCAATGACTGATGATCAGAGGAGCCTGCTCAGTGCTGCATTGATGCATAATTCCCTATATAGTTTGGTACTGCCCTGGGGAAGTATCCTCAAAAGTGACTTCAGTTGAAATTTCCACCTGTGTGACAGGCTAAATAAAGGCTTGAAGTCAAAATTAATTCTAAAAAAAATAAGGAAATATTGAATTTCTGGTAGAGCAGGGTTTATGGACTTTAAGCGTTATCCATTATACTTGACTTTTAGCTCTAGCTATTCAGTGCAGTTTATGGTGAACTCACCAGCTATCTAAGAAATCTTCTCTTCATATTTCAAGATGCAGCTCACATGGATAACACCTTTAAATTCCCAAGCAGAATTCATCACAACTGTATCTTTTTTTTCATAGTGAGTTAAATTTATATATGCCTTCGTAACAGCTTAGCACTTACCAAATTTATTATAGTTAAGCATTGTTCATTCTTATAGAGGAGCATTAAAAAAGCGCTGTCTATGTCATGTTAAGTTCTGTATCCCCATGACATACCATAGTAACTGGAGCACACTTTGTGCTCAGTAAAGATTTTTAAAATTATATTATTATCTTTATTATTCTTTTATTTTGTATTTATAAAAATTTAGTTTCACAAATACATGCCAAAGCTATGAATCACAAGCTTCTTGACATAATAGAAATGTTCTAACATAAAATGTTTTTATTTTTAGACTATGCAAAACTATCAACTGAAGTATAAATGATTACCTGTATAGAATGCCAAAGGCTTCAGATAAAAAAAAATATTCAGTGACATAATTTCCAGGCAATAATATTTGCTTTGTGCTAAGAAACCTACCGAGGTCCTGGCAGTATTAAAAAATGACCCAAAGCTCTCCATCCAGATGAGGAAATCATAGCAAGGAAAAATTTGAGCATGATTTGAGTAATACATGAGATGTAATTTCTTTTGGTGCATATAAGCAGTGGGACTAGACAGTGGGAAGAGAAAATAAATGTATACTTGGGGCTAGGAAAAGGATTTGGGGCAGCAGATTCTAAATCAATTGCTAGAAGAAAGGCCAAGGTAAAGCAGCAGATCAAGAGAAAATGTTTTTGGCAAAATTTTAGCATTGTTGTAGGCCAGAAATGGTCAATATCTTAAGAAATATAGTTTTCCAGAAAGGGCTAGTGGGTAGTAGCAATTAAAGTCTGGAAGCAGGACTCTAGGTAGGGCTTTAGTTCCTTGGGAAGATGAGTAATATGTAGTATCTGTCCAGAGCTTCTTGTCTTCCCTTAACATTCAATCTATTCTCTATCCAAAAGCCGAAGTGGTATTGCTAAAATGTAATTCCAGTCCTGTTACCCCTGACTCCCAGCCTAACACCCTTAAATGGCTCCCCTTTGTACAAAAGATAAAGTTGAAGCTTCTTAATATGGCATACAGGGCTCCTCACGAATTGGGCCTTGCCTACCTTCCCAGTGTCATTGTCATTTCCTACCTCATACTTTATATTCCACCCACATAGACTATAATAAGGTCTTTGAAGTCAACATGCTTTGATTTCAGGTGATGATTGAAATTCAACTCAAACTGGATTCAGTAAAAGGAAGAATTTGTTGACTGAAAAATTTATGAGGGAATGGGACATCCAATCCTTGGAGAGGGCAGGGATTCTGCCAGGCCTGAGCAACACTTGGTGTTAAGACAGGAACATCACCAAAACTCTTTTTTTTAACCTCTTATAACTTTGCCTTTGTCTATTTATTAGATCCATTCTCAATTAACACAAAAAAGTTGTATTAGATTGAATAGTGCCCCCCCAATTCATGTCCACCCAGAACCTCAAAATGTGCCCTTAGTTGGAAATAGTGTCTTTGCTGAGTGTAATTAGTTAAGATGAAGCCATACTGGATAAAGGCATGCCCTATCTCCAGTGACTGATGTCCTTACAAGAGGAGGGGAGGACACACATGCATACAGAGAGGAAGGTCATGTTAAGATGGAAGCAGAGATTAGAGTGATGCTGCCACAAGTCAAAGAGTACAAAGGATTGCTGAGAGCAGAAGCTATGAAGAGGCAAGGAAATGTTCTTTCTTAGATTTTTCAGAAGGAGTATAGCCCTGCTGACATCTTAAGTTCAGACTTCTGGCGTCCAGAACTATGAGAAAATAAATTTCTACTCCTTTAAGCCACAAGTTTGTGGTAATCAATTTGCCCTAGGAAACTTCTACACTGACCAACCTATTTAATAGTGCAACATGACCACATCCCCCAGACTCTGCTTTCCCCTTACTTACTCTTTCCTTCCCTATTACTTATGACCTACTAATTTTCTATTACAGCCCATAAATCCCAAGATGCAGTGCTTTTTTTCACATTTTACTATCTCTGAAATTGTAATACATCTTGCAACTAATGGCCTGTCATATTTACTTACCAATGATTTTTTTTGTTTCTTAGTGGTGTATAAAATAATGGTGGGCTTTATAATCAGTGGCATCTTAGATGATATGAGATATGGTTATTATTATCTATTATTTATGGTGTTTATTGTCTTTTTTCCTTTATCCCACCCACCCAGATACTACATGAGAGCAAGGACTTGCTTTGTCCCCTGCTCTAGCCTCAGCATCTAGACTGATGTCTGGAATAAAGTGGGTATTGAATACATGAATGGATAGTATATTCTCAGCAAACTGAACTGAAGTTGTATTCCCAGGTATTGAGAAACAGCCCCTGACTATCTCTTATTTTTAAAAGAACCTCCGGAAGAAGGTTTAACTCTTTTCTTTCCAATTATTCTCAACTTGCTCTTGGTTATTTATATTGACATATAAAGTTTAAACCTTTTTCATCATTGTCACCTTTGATAAAATTTGCCTAATTCACATGGCTGTGAGGTTAATTATTTTCATTTTAAAGATGAGAAAACAGATTCAGAGGGTCTAAGGCATTTGTCAAAAGTCAACTAAATAGTAATCCATAGGTCATCAAGAATTTCCTAGTGCTCTTCTTCCTAGGCCAGTGCTCTGTTTTGGGTCATCCTCTTATAAATGCTCTAACTTACCACATAGAGGACTTCAGGAATCCACGCAGATTTTCATGATTTGCTGGGAATTTTTAGAATATAAAAGAGAAATAAGAGGAACAGATGGCAATGAATTATATATAGCAACACATTTTTAAATGGCATAAGTAATCTACACTTCAAATATGTATTTGTGGAGACAGATATGTTAATGAGATATGGATACATTTATATACATATGTAATATGTATAATTGTATTATAAATATATCAGAGAGAAAGACACCTTGGTAAGGACATCCCTGTATCCCTACTGGGAACTCATTCATTCACAGAAATTGAGATTACTATTGAGGTTTAGATCATTACCCTTGATATGAAAAGACATGCTGTTGTTGAGAGTAGTCCTAATTATTTTCAAATGTAGTATATCCTGTAGAGTAAAATATGACACTCTTTCTTGCAATGTATTTTAACAAAAAATCAAGTAGATGTGAAGAAAGCTTGCATGTAAAGCATAAAACACACAATGATTATCATGTAAATCAAAATTGCTCTTGACTTTGGAGCATAAATTTGAGTTATGTTACATTCTGGGAGTCTAGTTTGAAAGGCACGATGAGAGATCCCTGAAACTACTTTGGATTTGCTCCTTGCCTGTGCACAGCTTTTTGATGCACCGAGATTTTTCAATTTTACGTCATTTCCAGGGTCAATATGTAAGACAGGTGAGGATCCATTGTTGGACTGGGCCAGGATTTTGTTCATTATGATAGTCTATTCTAAGCATCAAAAACAATGAGGTTTTTATTGATGCTTCACTTTAAAAAAAAAAAGATGAAGTGAGAGAGGCAAAAACAAAGTTGATTAATACTATCTATAAGATGGTTTCTAAGAAGTCCTCAGTCTTGCATTGAAGGACTTCCACAGTATAGGCCCAGCCCACCCTTCAATTCCCATCACATATTATTCCTACTCTGATCGTATGCTCTGGTCAAACTACACTAAATGGAGTTTTCTTTCTATTTATTTATTTATTTTTATTTTATTATGCTATGTTAGTCACCATACAATACATCATTAGTTTTTGATGTAGTGATCCATAACTCATTATTTTTGTATAACACCCAGTGCTCCATGCAGTATGTGCCCTCCTTAATACCCATCACTGGGCTAACCCATCCCCCCACCCCCCTCCCCTCTAAATCCCTCAGTTTGTTTCCCAGAGTTTATAGTCTTTCATGGTTCATCTCCCCCTCCAATTTCCCCCCTTCATTTTTCCCTTCTCCTAATGTCCTCCATGCTATTCCTTATGTTCCACAAATAAGTGAAACCATATGATAATTGACTTTCTCTGCTTTACTTACTTCACTTAGCATAATCTCCTCCAGTTCCATCCATGTTGATGCAAAAGTTGGGTGTTCATCCTTTCTCATGGCTGAGTAATATTCCATTGTATATATGGAACACATCTTCCTTATCCATTCATCTGTCGAAGGACATCTCGGCTCTTTCCACAGTTTGGCTATTGTGGACATTGCTGCTATGAACATTGGGGTGCATATGGCCCTTCTTTTCCCTATATCTGTGTCTTTGGGGTAAATACCCGGGAGTGCAATTGCTGGGTCATAGGGTAGCTCTATTTTTAAATTTTTGAGGAACCTCCACACTGTTTTCCCAAGTGGCTGTACCACCTTGCATTCCCACCAACAGTGTAAGAGAGTTCCCCTTTCTCCACAACCTCTCCAACATTTGTTGTTTCTTACCTTGTCCATTTTTGACATTCTAACTGGTGTAAGGTGGTATCTCAATGTGGTATTGATTTGAATTTCCCTGATGGCTAATGATGATGAACAATTTTTTCATGTGTCTGTTAGCCATTTGTATGTCTTCCCAAATCACCAAGGAAATGTTGAAAAAGAAAAACAAAGCTGGGGGCATCACATTGCCTGATTTCAAGCTATATTACAAAGCAGTGATCACCAAGACAGCATGGTACTGGCACAAAAACAGACCCATAGATTGATGGAACGGAATAGAGAGCCCTGATATGGACCCTCACTCTATGGTCAAATAATCTTTGACAAAGCAGGAAAAAATATGCAATGGAAAAAAGACAGTCTCTTCAATAAATGGTGCTGGGAAAATTGGACAGCTATATACAGAAGAGTGAAACTTGACCATTCTCTAACACCATACACAAAGATAAACTCAAAATGGATGAAATACCTCAATATGAGACAGGAATCCCTCAAAATCCTAGAGGAGAACATAGGCAGTAACCTCTTTGACATTGGCCACAGCAACTTCTTTCAAGATACATCTCCAAAAGCTAGTGAAACAAAAGCAGAAATGAACTTTTGGGACTTCATCAAGATAAAAAGCTTCTGCACAGCAAAGGAAACAGTCAACAAAACAAAGAGGCAACCCACAGAATGGGAGAAGATACTTGCAAATGACACTACAGACAAAGTGCTGATTTCCAAGATCTATAAAGAACTTCTCAAACTCAACACCCAAAAAAACAAATAATCAAGTCAAAAAATTGGCTGAAGACATGAACAGACACTTCTCCAAAGAAGACATACAAATGGCTAAATGGAGTTTTCCTCAAAATTTTCCCAAGGACAAGACTTTAATTACATCTGATAGTCACATTGCATATGTAGAAACTTACATGGTTCTCTTCTTCCCCTTCCCCTTCAAGTTAATATAACTAAGTGATTGGGGACCCAGACAATGGAGTCAGACTAAACAGAGTTCTAATCATAGCTCTCTCACCTGTTTTCTGTGTCATCTTAGACACATTACTAAACTTTTCTTGCCATTGATTCCTTCATGTATAAAACACAATAATGTAATATGTGCCTCAAGTCAAAATCAAAAGAAATAATGCACATACAGCATATAGCATTAGGTTCTTAAGAAATAAATATACATATATAAACTTATAAATGTATATATATATATCCATACACACACACACACATATACATATATATACACATACATATATACACACACACACACACACACATACGAATCTATATATTTAGATATAGGTATATATTCCAAAAGAATCAAGTGGCATGAAAGCATATCCAAGCCCATTCAGGGTTCATCTAAAAGCACTTTGGTTATAGAACACCTATGGGTCTACTC
This sequence comes from Phoca vitulina, assembly GCF_004348235.1. Lineage (NCBI taxonomy): Eukaryota > Metazoa > Chordata > Mammalia > Carnivora > Phocidae > Phoca > Phoca vitulina. The sequence goes on from NW_022589742.1 coordinate 4,356,305, forward strand.
TTTTTCATGTTTTTTTGAAGGGAAATGGTGGTCAGAATTATAGTAGCTTCCTGAGACTGCCATAACAAGGTACCAGAAACTGGGTGGCTTAAACCACAGAAATTGTCTCATGGTTCTTGGAGTCTAGAAGTCCAAACTTGAGGTGTAAGCAAGGTTGTTTCTTTCTGAGAGCTGTAAGGGAAAGATCTGTTCCAGGCCTCCCCTTTGGCTTCTGGATGTCAGTCTTCTCCACTTTTGTAAGGACACTGTTATATTGGATTAGGATCTATGCTAATGACTTCATTTTAACTTGATTATATCTGCAAAGACCCTATTTTATTTCCAAACAAGGTCACATTCACAGGTACTGGGGATTAGGACTTAAAATTTGGAGGGGCACAATTCAACCCATTATAAGAATTGAGACAGTGAAAATGGGGCTGGAGGCATAAAGGGACAGTGGGGTCAGTGCAGCAGCTCTGGGGCCTAAACTCAGACAGTAGTGATGCCAGGCTGAGTGTTCCTTCTCACATTGAATGGAGAAGACTGGCTGACTGTAATTTGTGAAATTGTCTTCATATTTCCCAAGTCAGTTCTTATATTTGAAGGAGTTGGTCTTTTCTAAAAGTGTGCCTGTGATAAATTAAAATGATTTCCATGGAATTATATAAAATTTGCCTAATATGTAAACTTTGAATTAGAAATTTCTCTAGGAAATACAAGGCCCTACCTTGGGGCTTAAATTATGATTTGATACAATTCAAATTAAGTGTTACTACTTTCATAGAAATAATAATAATGTACATAGGGAAATCACTTTTAATTGATTATCCAATTGACCTAAATAAAAAGAAGTTATGCATTTGCTCTAGAAAAGAAGCTCATTGGGAAGCTACTTGTGAGACTTCTATACCAATGTATTTAGTGAGAAACTCAGAAAGATATTTTAATTAAATTACACTGTTAATATTTCCTCTTATTACTAGATCTCGTCTACTAGTCTATAATTCTTTTTTTAATTTTATTTTATTATGTTGTTAATCGCCATACATTACATCATTAGTTTTTGATGTAGTGTTCCATGATTCATTGTTTGCATATAACACCCAGTGTTCAATACATGCCCTCCTTAATACCCATCACCAGGGTGACCCATGCCCCAGTCCCCCTCCCCTCTAGAACCCTGTTTGTTTCTCAGAGTCCATAGTCTCTCATGGTTCGTCTCCCCCTCCGATTGTCCCCCCCTTCATTTTTCCCTTCCTACTGTCTTCTTTTTTTTTTTTTAACATATAATGTATTATTTGTTTCAGAGGTACAGGTCTGTAATTCAACAGTCTTACACAATTCACAGCACTCACCATAGCACATACCCTCCCCAGTGTCTATCACCCAGCCACCCCATCCCTCCCACCCCCCACCACTCCAGCAACCCTCAGTTTGTTTCCTGAGATTAAGAATTCCTCATATCAGTGAGATCATATGATACATGTCTTTCTCTGATTGACTTATGTTGCTTAGCGTAATACCCTCTAGTTCCATCCATGTCATTGTAAATGGCAAGATTTCGTTCTTTTTTTTTTTGATGGCTGCATAATATTCCAGTGTGTGTGTGTGTGTGTGTGTGTGTGTGTGTGTGTGTGTATACACCACATCTTCTTTACCCATTCATCTGTCGATGGACATCTTGACACTTTCCATAGTTTAGTATTGTGGACATTGCTATAAACATCAGAGTGCATACACCCCTTTGGATCCCTACATTTGTATCTTTGGGGTAAATACCCAGTGGTGCAATTGCTGGGTCATAGGGTAGCTCTATTCTCAACTTTTTGAGGAACCTCCATACTGTTTTCCAGAGTGGCTGCACCAGCTTGCATTCCCACCAACAGTGTAGGAAGGTTCCCCTTTCTCCACATCCCCGCCAACATCTGTCATTTCCTGACTTGTTAATTTTAGAGCTTCTGACTGGTGTGAGGTGGTAGCTCATTGAGGTTTTGATTTGGATTTCCCTGATGCCAAGCGATGTTGAGCACTTTTTCATGTGTGTGTTGGCCATTTGGATGTCTTCTTTGGAAAAATGTCTGTTCATGTCTTCTGCCCATTTCTTGATTGGATTATTTGTTCTTTGGGTATTGAATTTGATAAGTTCTTTATAGATTTTGGATACTCGACCTTTATCTGATATGTCATTTGCAAATATCTTCTCCCATTCTGTCAGTTGTCTTTTGGTTTTGTGGACTGTTTCTTTTGCTATGCAAAAGCTTTTTATCTTGATGAAGTCCCAATAGTTCATTTTTGCCCTTGCTTCCCTTGCCTTTGGCAATGTTTCTGGGAAGAAGTTGCTGCGGCTGAGGTCGAAGAGGTTCCTGCCTGTATTTGCCTTTAGGATTTTGATGGACTCCTGTCTCACATTTAGGTCTTTCAACCATTTGGAGTCTATTTTTGTGTGTGGTGTAAGGAAAAGGTCCAGTTTCATTCTTCTGCATGTGGCTGTCCAATTTTCCCCACACCATTTGTTGAAGAGACTGTCTTTTTTCCATTGGACATCCTTTCTTGCTTTGTCGAAGATGAGTTGACCATAGAGTTAAGGGTCCATTTCTGGGCTCTCTATTCTGTTCCATTGATGTAGGTGTCAGTTTTTGTGCCAGTACCATACTGTCTTGATGATTATAGCTTTGTAATAGAGCTTGAAGTCCAGAATTGGGATGCCACCAGCTTTGCTTTTCTTTTTCAACATTCCTCTGGGTATTCAGGGTCTTTTCTGGTTCCATACAAATTTTAGGATTATTTGTTCCATTTCTTTGAAAAAAGTGGATGGTATTTTGATAGAGATTGCATTAAATGTGTAGATTGCTCTAGGTAACATTGACATCTTCACAATATTTTTTCTTCCAATCCATGAGCATGGAACGTTTTTCCATTTCTTTGTGTCTTCCTCCATTTCTTTCATGAGTATTTTATAGTTTTCTGAGTACAGATTCTTTGCCTCTTTGGTTAGATTTATTCCTAGGTATCGTATGGTTTTGGGTGCCATTGTAAATGGGATCGACTCCTTAATTTCTCTTTCTTCTGTCTTGTTGTTGGTGTATAGTAATGCCACTGATTTCTGTGCATCAGTTTTCTATCCTGCCACTTTACTGAATTCCTGTATGAGTTCTAGCAGTTTTGGGGTGGGGTCTTTTGGGTTTTCCACATAAAGTATCATATCATCTGCAAAGAGTGAGAGTTTGGCTTCTTCTTTGCCAATTCAGATGCCTTTTATTTCTTTTTGTTGTCTGATTGCTGTGGCTAGGACTTCTAGTACATGTTGAATAGCACTGGTAATAGTGGACATCCCTGCCATGTTCCTGACCTTAGGGGGAAAGCTCTCAGTTTTTCCCCATTGAGAATGATATTCGCTGTGGGTTTTTCATAGATGGCTTTTATGATATTGAGATGTGTACCCTCTATGCCTATACTCTGAAGAGTTTTGATCAAGAAAGGATGCTGTACTTTGTCAAATGCTTTTTCTGCATCTATTGAGAGGATCATATGGTTCTTGTTCGTTCTTTTATTAAGGTATTGTATCACATTAATTGATTTGTGGATGTTGAACCAACCTTGCAGCCCAGGAAATAATCCCACTTGGTCATGGTGAATAATCCTTTTAATGTACTGTTGGATCCTATTGGCTAGCATTTTGGTGAGAATTTTTGCATCCATGTTCATCAAGGATATTGGTCTGTAATTCTCCTTTTTGATGGGGTCTTTGTCTGGTTTTGGGATCAAGGTAATGCTGGCCTCATAAAATGAGTTTGGAAATTTTCCTTCCATTTCTATTTTTTGGAACAATTTCAGAAGAATAGGTATTAATTCTTCTTGAACTGTTTGGTAGAATTCTCCTGGGAAGCCATCTGGGCCTGGACTCTTGTTTGTTGGGAGATTTTTGATTACTGCTTTAATTTCCTTAGTGGTTATGGGTCTGTTCGGTTTTCTATTTCTTCCTGGTTCAGTTTTGGTAGTTGATACATCTCTAGGAATGCGTCCATTTCTTCCAGATTGTCTAATTTGCTGACATATATTTGCTCATAATATGTTCTTATAATTGTTTGTATTTCTTTGGTGTTGGTTGTGATCTCTCCTCTTTCATTCATGATTTTATTTATTTGGGTCATTTCTCTTTTCTTTTTGATAAGTCTGGCCAGGGGTTTATCAATCTTATTAATTCTTTCAAAGAACCATCTCCTAGTTTCGTTGATCTCTTCTACTGTTCTTTTGTTTTCTATTTCTTTGATTTCTGCTCTGATCTTTATTATTTCTCTTCTCCTGCTGGGTTTAGGCTTTATTTGCTGTTCTTTCTCCAACTCCTTTAGGTGTGGGGTTAAGTTGTGTATTTGAGACCTTTCTTGTTTCTTGAGAAAGGCTTGTATTGCTATATACTTTCCTCTTAGGACTGCCTTTGCTACATCCCAAAGATTTTTGAACAGTTGTGTTTTCATTCTCATTGGTTTCCATGAATTTTTTTAATTCTTCTTTAATTTCAGGGTTGACCCATTCATTCTTTAGTAGGATGCTCTTTAGCCTCCATGTATTTGAGTTCTTTCCAACTTTCCTCTTGTGATCAAGTTCTAGTTTCAAAGCATTGTGGTCCAAAAATACGCAGGGAATGATCCCAGTCTTTTAGTACCAGTTGAGACCTGATTTGTGACCTAGGATGTGATCTATTCTGGAGAATGTTCCATGGGCAGTAGAGAGAATGTGTATTCTGTTGCTTTGGGATGGAATGTTCTGAATATATCTGTGTAGTCCATTTTGTCCAGTGTGTCATTTAAAGGCTATTTTCTTGTTGATCTTTTGCTTTGATGATCTGTCCATTTCAGTGAGGGGGCTGTTAAAGTCCCCTACTATTATTGTATTGTTGTCTATATGTTTCTTTGATTTTGTTATTAATTGGCTTATATAATTGTCTGCTCCCATGTTAGGTGCATAGATATTTACAATTGTTAGATCTTCTTGTTTGATAGACCCTTTAAGTAGGATATAGTGTCCTTCCTCATCTCTTATTACAGTCTTTGGTTTAAAATCTAATTTGTCTGATATAAGAATTGCCATCCCAGCTTTCTTTTGATGTCCATTAGCATGGTAAATGGTTTTCCACCCCCTCACTTTCAATCTGGAGGTGTCTTTGCGTCTAAAATGAGTCTCTTGCAGACAGCATATCGATGGGTCTTGTTTTTTTATCCAATCTGATAGCCTGTGTCTTTTGATTGGGGCATTTAGCCCATTGATTTTCAGGGTAACTATTGAAAGATATGAATATAGTGCCATTGTACTGCCTGTAAGGTGACTGTTACTGTATATTGTCTGTGTTCCTTTCTGGTCTATGTTACTTTTAGGCTCTCTCTTTGCTTAGAGGACCCCTTTCAATATTTCTTGTAGGGCTGGTTTTGTGTTTGCAAATTCCTTAGTTTTTGTTTGTCCTGGAAGCTTTTTATCCCTCCTTCTGTTTTCAATGACAGCCTAGCAGGATATAGTCTTCTTGGCTGCATATTTTTCTCATTTAGTGCTCTGAATATATCATGCCAGTCCTTTCTGGCCTGCCAGGTCTCTGTGGATAGGTCTGTTGCCAATCTAATGTTTCTACCATTGTAGGTTACAGATCTCTTGTCCCGAGCTGCTTTCAGGATTTTCCCTTTGTCTCTGAGACTTTACAGATCTCTTGTCCCGAGCTGCTTTCAGGATTTTCCTTTGTCTCTGAGACTTGTAAGTTTTACTATTAGATGTCGGGGTGTTGACCTATTTTTATTGATTTTGAGGGGATTCTCTGTGCCTCCTGGATTTTGATGCCTGTTTCCTTCCCCAAATTAGGGAAGTTCTCTGCTATAATTTGCTCCAATATACCTTCTTCCCCTGTCTCTCTTTCTTCTTCTTCTGGGATCCCAATTATTCTAATATTGTTAAATCTTATGGTATTACTTATTTCTTGAATTCTGCCCTCCTGAACCAGTAGTTGTTTATCTCTCTTTTTCTCAGCTTCTTTATTTTCCATCATTTGGTCTTCTATCTCACTGATTCTCTCTTCTGCCTCATTTATCCTAGCAGTTAGAGCCTCCATTTTTTATTGTACCTTATTAATAGCCTTTTTGATTTCAACTTGGTTAGATTTTAGTTCTTTTATTTCTCCAGAAAGGGTTTCTCTAGTACCTTCCATGCTTTTTTCAAGCCCAGCTAGTATCTTTATAATCGTCATTCTGAACTCTAGTTCCAACATCTTACTAATATCCGTATTGATTAGGTCTCTGGCAGTCGGTACTGCCTCTTGTTCTTTTTTTTTTTAAGTGATTTTTTCCATCTTGTCATTTTGTCCAGAGGAGAATAGATGAATGAGAGAACAAAATGCTGACAGGGTAACAACGATCCCAGAAAAATATACACTAAACAAATCAGAAGAGACCTGAAACCAGTGGAAAAGAAAGGGAAAGAAAGAAAAAAGAAAAAAAAAACAGAATATGATCAAATATGATCAGGCTGGTGAATATATCAATGCCACGCACTAGATTTTGGGCATATTTTGGTTTGTTAGAAGCAACTACCTCCCGAAATTTTAAAGAAAGAAAAATTTATATATGTACAAAAATAAGGGTAAATATCTTGAAGGGATGGAATATGACTGTAAAGATGAAAATTATAAAAAATTTTATAAAAGGAATTGATAAGAAGTAGGTTGAAAAAAGAAAGAAGTTAAAAAAAAAAAAACGAGAGAGAATGTGATCAGGCAGGAGACTAGAACAAAACCATACACTAGAGATTTAGGGTATATTTCAGTCTGTTAGAAGAAACTGTATCCCAAAATTTTAAAGAGAGAACAACTTATATATATATGCCAAAAATAAGGTTAACTACTATGAAGGGATGGACTATGACTCTAAAATGAAAAATAAAAAAGATTTTTTTAAAAGGGGATTGATAAGATGTTGTTTGAAAAACGGAAAAAGAAAAATTAAAAAAAAATAGAAAAAAAAAGAAAATTAAAAAAATTAACTATGAAAGACTAAAGAATCATGGGAACAAAGCCATGAATTCTATGTGCAGTATTCCCCTAATGCTGGCATTCTGCTGTTCTCAGTGATTGGTAAACTTGGCCTTGCCTGGCTGTCCTTGCTGATCTTCTGGGGGAGGGGCCTGTTGTCATGGTTCCCAAATGTCTTTGCTGGAGGTGGAATTGCCCCGCCCTTGCTGGTCTGGGCTAAGTCATCTGCTCGGGTTTGCTCTCGGGAGCTTTTGTTCCCTGCAAGCTTTCCATGCAGCTTTGGAGGACAAGAGTGAAAATGGTGGCCTCCCAATCTCCACCCCGGAGGAGCCAAGAACTTGGGGCCCCAGTCCTTAGCAAACCCCCAGAGAAAAGCAGTCAACTACTCCCCTTTCCCCAGTCTGTGGCCGCACTCCATGCTCTCCTGGCCTGTGACCAAGCATTTCTATCGCTGGCACATGACCCCGTGTGGAGTCTCCAAACCCAGCAGATTCCTGCTGTGCACTCCCATGCCACTTCTCCCAGGGGAGGAAGGGGTGTCTCCCCGGATCTGCCGCTTGTTGGGTCCCTGCTGGAAGAGCAGTGCCCGACTGTGCCGCAGATCACGGTTTATGGCAACCCCGAGCTGAGAGCCCACTCCTTGGCTCCGTCTCTGCAGCCGGCTTCCCCACTCTGAAACCTGGGAGCTCTGCCACACTCAGGCACCCCAGGTCTTTCTGTGACCCTGAGGGTCCTGAGACCACACTGTTCCAGTGAGGGTTCCACCCCCCGCTTAGCCACTGGAGCGATGTCCCTCAGCGGAGCAGACTTCTAGAAGTTCCGATTTTGTGCTCCGCGGCTCTATCACTTGCCAGTAGCGGCTGACAGAGGTCCCTCCCCCGCTGTCTATCTTCCCGAATATCACCTCGGATTCAGTTCTCCGCCCGTCCTACCTTCCAGAAAGTGGTCGCTTTTCTGTTCAACGAGTTGCTGCTATTCTTTCCTTCGATCTCCTGTTGAGTTCATAGGTGTTCAGAATGGTTTGATCCCTATCTAGCTGAATTCCTGAGACCAGACGAAATTTAGGTCTCCTACTCCTCCACCATCTTGCTCCTCCTCTACTAGTCTATAATTCTAATACAGCTTCAGTAAATCTGCCTACTGTATACAGAATGTGTCTAAGGAGATATGATATTTTAGCCCTGTATGTGCTCACGTGTAGACATACTTCAGTAGGGTTAATATTAATTACCATTTTTTGAAGTTTGGTTGCTGATCCAATTTATATCCTAGGGGATGTTTCCCTTCAGTTAGGTAAGAGCAGTCAGCTTTCTGGCTTTGAAATACCAGATATTTGGCTTTTCATCTTTCTTTCTCTGCCATATTACTCTGCTCCACCTTACCATCTGCCACCCTACACTCCACCCTCAAAAAGTGTTATCTCCATAAGTTTAGAAAAAAGAGAAAATAATTAAGTAAAAAGTGACCTGTTTTTCTCTTGCAAGGTCACGTGTTTAAATGTAACATCTTGGCTGCTAAAAAGAAAAATAATACCTTTTATGTAATTAAAGCAGGCACAATCCTCTGCTCTGGTTCCATTTATTTCCTCTTTAACAAATGTCAGCATCTTGGCTGAGTATCTGAGTACCTGAGTCATAATTCCCAATGTTTTATTGCTGTGTTATCTATAGTCTCTCCCATCTTCAGATCAGATACGTGATAAATAAGTTTCATGTTATCTTTCTCATGTAGCAGGGCCCCAGAATTTCCAGGATTAAGACTCTGCTTTCCAACTGATGTTGTGTATGGACATATACCTTTGGCATGTCAGTCTCACCTGCTCCCTGGCCTTGGTCCTTTCCTCAAAATAATATTATCTGGCCACTTTGCCAGCTAAACTTTGTTCTAATCCATTTTTTTTTTTTCATTACGGAATGAGCTAACAGTACATATAGGTGAGAATGAGAAGCAGTGTTCCATAAAATATAAAAATGCCTGAGTGCATCTGGAGAATATAGGAGCAATTCTTTATTCTTAGGTCAACATATATTTTATGGAGCATCTACTATTTACAAAACACTATGTGGGTTATAAGGAGGCATAAAGCGTAGTCCTTTCCCTCAAGGAATTGATCAGTAGTGAAGTCCATGGGACATAAACAGTATAACTTAAGGCAGAATGCAATAAATGCTATAATTGACATCCAAACAATGTTCTCTGGAAGGGGCAAGGGAAAAATAATGCACTCTGATTATAGGGATATCTCCTAAGGTACATGATATTTAACTTGAATTTGGAAAGATGGGTAGGATTTCAATAAATGATAAAGAGCCCACTAGGCTGAATGGTGTTCCTAGGAAAGGAGATGTGGAAGTGTTTAAAACATGTAAGAAAAGGCAAGTGATTTGATGGGGACCTAAATATGCTTTTCAGCATTTCAAAATATTTTCTTTCTTTCTGGAAGCTTCCTTAATTCTCTTGGGCCAGTTAAAAGTTATTCGTATGGTACTATTTTTACATTCTAAAATTGACCCAAGCTATATAGAGAGACAGTGCTTCTTCATTGGTAAACATGAATGATAATTCATAACTTATAAGGGTTTGAGGAAGATCAAATGAGAAAATATAAGTGGAAGGGTTTGGCATCACTGATCCTGCATCTTTCACTTTTTGAGTTTGTAATTATATATTTTGTTTTATTTTTGTATCTCCCAATGGATTGTAAATTCAATGAGGAACTGCGGTTGTCTTGTTCATTATCTTATCACAGCATACAGTACAATATCTAAAGAAATGTATGTGTTTAGTAAGTATTTTTGAATGAATAACAAATAAAAGAATGTATGGACTTCAAATTCCTACAGAGATGTCATATGGCTAATATTAATGTTGTGCTATATCCTTGACCCTTTTCCTATTTGTGACTATAGAAGCAATTATAAAGGCCTAAGCCTATTTGTGAATTAATCCCATGGTCTTGGCCTCAATTAGTGCTACTCCCCCCCATATCAAACATTCCTTATTAAAAGTGAAATATGCAGCCACAACTTGGTGTTGCCCAGAATTTGGAGAAATAAATATTAGAGTTAGCAAAAGGCTTTGGGTCTTCTAGTACAGTCCTAAACTTGCACAGTTGAGGAAAATGAAGATCAAAGAGGGAAAGGACTCGACCAAATCTGACAACTTACTAGCCAAGCCAGGGCTAAAACCCTGGTCCCCTGATTCAAGTCCAGTCCTCATTCCAGAATATAATGTTGGATTTTCAACTTCCATCATACTAGCTGGAAAGTTTAATGTGCTGTCACTGGTTTTCCTCACAGGCTGTAGTTTAAAGGATAAAGGTTAGCAAATCATGTTCAGTGAGTATCTAAACCATGATCTTCAGGGACTTCCCTTTGTTTCAATACTGTTTCACCATTTCATTGATTCAATTGATTTGATGATTCAGTAAATGCCATCATTATTAGGGGTATTCCATAGGCAGTAAATAGCTTTTTTTTTTTTTTTTTTATGAACTGGTATGTTAGGGAATGCTGTCAAAATTGATCTAATATAACAATTTCATTAACCAGAAATGTTAGGACAAACTCTAAAGCAACAGACAGCTATTCATTGCGTAAAACTACCCTCTAGGAGTGCCAAAGGCATCTGAGTCTGCTAAGGGTATTGCTGAGTTTAGGCAATTTTCTTTTCCTTGAAAACCAATACCAAGAGGATAGACAATTTAAAAATCAAAAATAAAACAACAAGGCAACAAGTAAGTAATGAATATAACAGTGTAGCCTATTTGAAGAAGAATGATCCAGATTGTAGTATCATCATCATCATCATCTACTGAGAATTTATCATACACTATGAACTATTCTGATTCCATTTTTGTATCCTCTAATTTATTATTCTCAGTAGTCCTGTGATAAAAGTATTTTTACCCTAATTTTTCAAATGATGAAACCAAGTCATTCACAGGTTGAGTAAACTTACAAAGTTCCCAAGTTTATAAAGCTCATAAATGGTGGAAATTATTTTAATCCAGCTTATTTGATTCTTGAAACCTATATTTTGTTATATTGAGATAAAATACAGGTAAGATGGAATCAGCTTTGAGAAATCCTTGAAAGCCAGGCTGGTTGAAGATTTGGAATAACAAATAAAGAAAGCTCTGTAGATTCTTGAGCAGGGTAGTAGGTACTTATGTGGAAAGATGACAATTAATTAGACAAGCAAATGCAAGGTGGAATGAGTAGAGCCATGAAGCAGGAAGAACCAGTGTGAACAAGGCTGAGGCTAGAAAAGTAGCAGTAGTATCAGACAGGATGCTTCATGTTCCAGGACACAGACTAGAACGAACTGACAGAACCAGGTGATTAATGAATTGGGGGAAGGAGGAAATTGAGAAAAAAAGCCAAAGATGACTCACAAGGTTCAATATTCAGAAGCAAGAATGGCAAACTTGAGAAGGGAGCATCTTGGATAGAGAGTGAAAATAGGGGATGGATATATTTTTTTTTAATTTTCAATTGATTGAAAACCAGGATTCATGTAATAAGCCATTTGTGTTACCAGTATTTTGACCTGTCAAGGCCAGCCGCCATGTTTTGGAGCCTGATGATTTTGAGGTGAACATAAAAAAAGGTCCTTTTTTGAGGAATCAAAAATTATGTTCATACACTATACTAGGGGCTATTTCCTCTTGGCCAGCTGGCTGGGATGGGTGTTATACACACAAGTAGATGTCACCTACAGGGTGGGTCAAGAAGGTTGTTGCCAAATTGACATTTACCCCCAGACTTCCGCCTCACCAGTATGCTAGACTTTCCAATATTTAAGTGCCCTCCAGTATTCAATAAACTTTGACTCTGTCTGGTTTATACTCATATGGCTGGGGCAAACCCAAACACACAAAGATCAAACATACAAGATCAAACACACACACAGGCCTGTAGACAGTACAGAGGAGATCAGGCTTGATGTTCCCCAGAGAAACCAAAAGTCACAAAAGCAATGGAAGGTTATGTTCAGAAAAATAGTGATGAATATACCTAATAGAAGGTCACAAAAGGAGTCAAAATGAGTTTGTACATAGAAAAATCAAGAAAATAGAATCAAGAGTAAGTCACAAGTAGTTCAGGGCTAAAGCTGTGTTAAAAATGCAAATGCTCTGGGCATTTACTTTTATATCGTGATGCCTGCATGGTGAAATGACTTGGATTTAATGACCTAGAAAACATACAGAACTGCATAGAATGAGACATTTTCTCCAGATGGCCTCAGTTACCCACATGAGAATACTTATCTCCTCAGATACTAGATAGCTTATATGTAATTTTAATATTTTTAGGTGGGATTGACTCGAATATCTTTAGGGTCTCATTTCTTTTAAACACTTCCATCTAAGCAATTTTCAAGTACATTGGAAAGAAAATTAAACAAATGGTGATATATTCATTTGTAACTATAAAGAGTTTAATGCCCCCATGGGAGCAAACACTGACCAAGACATTCAAACAGAGTAGGTGTCACTTAGGTTCAAGCAGCTAAAGGATAGCTTACAGTAAAGTGCAGTGCATGAGTTGCAAGGCACCAAACATAGTACCTGGTATATAGTAGGACCTCATTAAATATTTGCTGAATGAGTGAGAAAAAGACATTATTTCAATGAAATGTAGTATTCAATGTAGCCAAAGAAAAGTCTGAGATCTATTTGATTCTTTTCTAATGTATTCCACAAATCAAACTTAAAGTACTCTGGATTGAAAGTGAGATATAGAAAAGCATATATCATGCAAATGAAAATGAAAAGAAAGCTGGGATAGCAATACTTATACTGGACAAAATAGACTTTAAAACAAAGACTGTAACAAGAGACAAAGAAGGATATTACATAATCATAAAGGGAACAATCCAGTAAGAAGATCTAACAATTGTAAATATTTATGCACCCAAATACATAAAGCACCTAAAAATGAACATAAGGGAAGTAACTGATAGTAATACAGTAATAGCAGGATATTAACACTCCACTTACATCAGTGGATAGATCAGCCAAACAAAATCAACAGGGAAAAAATGGCTTTGAATGACACACTGGGCCAGATGGATCTAACAGATATATTCAGAACATTACATCCTAAAACAGCAGAATGCATATTCTTTTCAAGTGCACATAGAACATTCTCCAGAAGAGATAACATATTAGGCCACAAAACAAGTCTCAAGAAATTCAAAAAGATTGAAGTCATATCATGCATCTTTTCTGATCACAATGCTATAAAACTAGAAATCAACCACAAGAAAAAATCTGGGAAGAACAGAAATACATGGAGGTTAAACAATCTGCTACTAAACAATGAATGGGTCAATGAAGAAATCAAAGAGGAAATAAAAAAATACATGGAGACATATGAAGATGATAACACAACAGTCTAAAATGGATGCAGCAAAAGTGGGTGTAAGAGGCAAGTTTATAATAATAAAGGCCATCTCAAGAAGCAAGAAAAATCTTAAACAACCTAACCTTACACCTAAAAGAGCTAGAAAAAAAGCAACAAACAAAACCCAAAATCAGTAGAAGGAAGGAAATAATAAATATTAGAGCAGAAATAAACAAAACAGAAACTAAACAACAACAACAACAGACCAAACAATAGAACAGATGAATGAAACCAGCAGCTGGTTCTTTGAAACGATCAACAACATTGATAAACTCTTAGCCAGACTCATCAAAAAAAAGAGACAACTCAAGAAAATCAGAAATGAAAGAGGAGAAATAACCAACACCACAGAAATACAATGGATTATAAGAGAATATTATGAAAAATTATATGCCAACAAATAAGACAACCTAGAAGAAATGGATAAACTCCTAGAAGCATATAACCTCCCAAAATTGAATCAGGAATCAAAAAACTCCAAACAAACAAAAATGCAGGACCAGATGGCTTCACAGGTGAGTTCTACCAAACATTTAAAGAAGCATTAATACCTATTCTTCTCAAACTATTCCAAAAATAGAAAAGGAAGGAAAGCTTCCAAATTCATTCTCTGAGACCAGCATTACCCTGATACCAAAACCAGATAAAGACACTACAAAAAAGAGACCTACAGGCCAATATCTGTGATGAATATAGACACCAAAATCCTTACCAAAATATTAGCAAACTGAATCCAGCAATACATTAAAAAAATCATTCACCATGATCAAGTGGGATTTATTCCTTGGATGTAAGCGTGGTTCAGTAGTCGCAAATCAATCAACCTGATACATCACACCAACAAGAGAAAGGATAAAAACCATAAGATTCATAAGTAATAGCATGGAGGACATTAGGAGAAGGAAGGGAAAAATGAGGGGGGGGGGAATCAGAGGGGGAGATGAACCATGAGAGACTATGGACTCCGAGAAACAAACTGAGGGTTTTAGAGGGGAAGGGGGTGGGGGGATAGGTTAGCCTGGTGATGGGTATTAAGGAGGGCACATACTGCATGGAGCACTGGGTGTTATACAAAAACAATGAATCATGGATCACTACATCAAAAACTAATGGTGTATTGTGACTAACATAACATAATAAAATTAAATTTAAAAAAAGAAAATGACAAAAAATCCCATAACATTATTTCAATCGATGCAGAAAAAGCATTTGACAAAGTACAGCATTCATGATAAAAACCCTCAACAAAGTAGGTATAGAGGGAACATACCTCAACATAATAAAGGCCATATATGAAAAATCCATAGCTAACATCATACTCAATGGTGAAAAACTGAGAGCTTTCCCCCTAAGACCAGGAACAAAACAAGGATGTCCACTCTCACCACTTTTATTCAACATAGTACTGGAAGTCCTAGTCAAAGCAATCCAACAACAAAAAAGAAATAAAAGGCATTCAGACTGGTAAGGAAGAAGTCAAACTTTCACTATTTGCAGATGACTATGATACTATATATGGAAAACCCTCAAGACTCCACCAGAAAACTACTAGAACTGATAAATGATTTCAGTGAGGTGACAGAATATATACACAGAAACCCGTTGCATTGCTATACACTAATAATGAAATAGCAGAAAGAGAAATTAAGAAAACAGTTCCATTTACAATTGCACCAAAAAGAAGAAAATATCTCAGAATAAACTTAACCAGAGAGGTGAAAGACCTGTACTCTGAAAACCATAAAAGATTGATGAAAAAATTGACAATCACACAAACAGATGGAAAGATATTCCATGCTCAGGATTATTGTTAAAATGTCCATACTACCCAAAGCAATTTACATATTTAATGCAGTCCCTATCAAAACACAAATAGCATTTGTCACAGATTTAGAGCAAATAATCCTAAAATTTGTATGGAACCACAAAAGACTCCAGATTGCAAAAAAAAAATCTTCAAAAAGAACAAAACTGGAAGTATCATGATCCCAGATTTCCAGATAGACTACAAAGCTGTAGTAATCAAAACAGAATGGTATTGTCAGAAAAACAGACCAATAGAACAAAATAGAGAGCCCTGAAATAAACCCTTGATCATATGGTCAATTAACCTTCAACAACGTAGGCAAGAATATGCAGTGGGAAAAAGACAGTCTGTTCAAAATATGGTGTTGGGAAAACTGGACAGCTACATTAAAAGAATGAAGCTGGACCACTTTCTCACATCATACAGAAAAATAAATTCAAAATGGATTAAAGACCTAAGTGTGATACCTGAAACCATAAAAATTCTAGAAGAGAGCACAGGTAGTAATTTCTCTGACATTGGCCATGGCAACATTTTGCTAGATGTCTCCTGAGGCAAGGGAAACAAAAGCAAAAATAAACTATTGGGGGTACATCAAAATAAAAAGCTTCTACATGGCAAAGGAAACAATCAACAAACTAAAAGATAACCCACTGAATGGTAAAAGATATTTGCAAATGACATATCTGATTAAGGGTTACTATCCAAAATATATAAAGAAATTATACAACACAATACCCAAAAAACAAATAATCCAATTAAAAAATGGGCAGAAGACATAAATAGATATTTCTGCAAAGAAGATGCAGATGGCCAATAGACACATGAAAAGATGTTCAACATCAATCATCATCAGGGAAATGCAAATCAAAACCACAGTGAGATATCACCTCACAACCCTCAGAATGGCTAAAATCAGAAATACAAAAAACAATTGCTGACAAGGATGTGGAGCAAAAGGAAGGCTCATGCACTATTGGTGGGAAGGCAAACTGGTGCAGCCACTCTGGAAAACAGTATGGAGGTTCCTCAAAAAATTAAAAATAGAATTAATATGTGATCCAGCAATTTTGCTACTGGGTATTTTCCCAAAGAATATGAAAATAATACTTCAAAAAGATACATGCACCCCCATGTTTCTTGCAGCATTATTTACAATAGCTGATTTGTGGAAGCAGCCCAAGTCCAATGATAGATGAATAGATAAAGAGGTGGTATATATATACAAGGGGCTATTACTCAGTCATAAAAAAACTTAAATCTTCTTATTTGCAACAACATGGTGGAGGTAGAGTATATTATGCTAAGTGAAATAAGTCAGAGAAAAACAAATACTGTATGATTACACTCATGTGGTATTTAGGACACAGAAAACAAAAAGAGATAAACAAAAGAAAAGACTCTTAAATATAAGAACAAACTGGGGGTTACCATAGGGGAGGTTGGTGGGGGAATGGGTGAAATAGGTGGACTCCAGTACACTTATTGTGACGAGCACTGAGTAATGTTTAGAATTGTTGAATTGCTGTAGTGTACTCCTGCAGTTATATAACATTGTGTGTTAATTATAGTGGAATGTTTAAAAAAAGAATTAGTATATCAAACTTTAGATACAGTAAAAATAAAAAATTAAAAATAAGTGACTTGGGGAAAAGATGGCAGAGGAGGAGGGGACCTGAGTCCAACTGGTCCCTGGAATTGAGCTGGATATCTACCAGACTACCCTGAGCACCCATGAAATCAGCCTGAGATGTAAGAAGATCAGGATCTCTACAAACAGAATATCGCAGGCGGTTGGTTTCGAGGTACAAAGCAGGGAGCCGTGATTCCGTGGGCAGATATCAGAGGATAAATGGCAGTGGGAGGGAGCCTGGCCAGAGCGTTAGCCTCCCACGCTGGGGACGGGGTACAGACTCGCAGTCCGGTAGCAGTGGGGAAAAGACTTTAGGGCAGCCCCCAGACGGAAACCCAGAGTGGCGGGGCCACGCATGTGAACTGGGAGCGGCTGGCGGTTTTAGAAGCACAAAGGGCAGAGACGTGCCCCAACATGGAGGCAGGACTGGGAGCGCTGAGGAGGGGTGCACAACCCGGGACGCTGCAGTTTATAGCAGCACAGACAGAAACGGAGATAGTGTGGCCTGGAGAGCTCACTGAAGAACAGACTGCAATCTCTCTGCTCTGAGGCAGAGGGTTGGAAACGGTCTCTTCTGCTCTGACTCTCGGAAGAGATGCAGAAAGCTGCCGGGGAAAGCCACCAGAGAACAAAAGCCCCCCAAAACCAGTTCCCACTGAGCCCATCCCCTGCCACAGGGGTCAGGGCAACTCTGCCTAAAACAGTGTTGCCTGAGTAACAGCGTGGCAGGCCCCTCCCCCAGAAGACAGGCTGGAAGAACAAGAGGCCAGCAACCCTAAGGTCCCAAGAAAACAGGTGCATCTTGCTTGGGTTCTGATCAATAGTTTGGACTCTATACATTCCCTCAACCACCCATCAACAGAATGACTAGGAGGAGGAACCCCCAAAATAGGAAAGACTCAGAGATTATGACTTATGCTGCAGATTTACAAATGGATGCAGATATAACCAAGATGTCGGAGATGGAATTCAGGCTAGCAATTGTGAAGACAACGGCTAGAATGGAGAAATCAGTTAATGGCAACATAGAGTCTCTAAGGGCAGAAATGAAAGCTGAATTGGCAGAACTTAAAAATGCTATCAATGAGATCCAATCTAATCTAGATAATCTAACACCTAGGGTAAGTAAGGCAGAAGAACGAATCAATGACCTGGAAGCCAATTTAATAGATAAAAAGGGAAAAGAGGAGGCCAGGGAAAAACAACTCAGAATCCATGAAAATAGAATCAGAGAAATAAGTGACACCATGAAGCGTTCCAATGTCAGAATTATTGGAGTCCCAGAGGGAGTGGAGAGAGAGAGAGGACTAGTAGATATATTTGAGCAAATCGTAGCTGAGAACTTCCCTAATCTGGGGAATGAAACAAACATTCGTGTCCTAGACGCAGAGAGGACCCCTCCCAAGATCAAGGAAAACAGGCCAACACCCCGGCATGTAATAGTAAAACTTGCAAATCTTAGAACCAAGGAAACCATCTTAAGGGCAGTTAGGGGGAAGAGATTCCTTACGTACAGAGGGAGGAACATCAGAATAACGTCAGACCTATCCACAGAGACCTGGCAAGCCAGAAAGGCCTGGGAAGGCATGTTCAGGGTACTAAAGAAGAACATGCAGCCAAGAATACTTTATCTGGCAAGGCTGTCATTTAGAATGGATGGAGAGATGCAGAGCTTCCAAGACCAGCAGAAACTGAAAGAATATGTGACCACTAAGCTGACCCTGCAAAAAATATTAAGGGGGGGTTCTAAAAAAGGAGAAAGATCCAAGAGTGATATACAACAGAAATTTACAGGGGCAATCTATAAAAACAACGTCTTCACAGGCAACATGATGACAATTAATTCATATCTTTCAATAATCACGCTCAACGTGAATGACCTAAATGCTCCTATAAAACGGCACAGGGTTGCAGATTGGATAAAAAGACAGGACCCATCCATATGCTGCCTACAAGACACTCATTTTGAACCTAAAGATACATCCAGACTGAAAATGAAGGGATGGAGATCCATCTTCCATGCCAGCAGACCTCAAAAGAAAGCTGGGGTAGCAGTTCTTATATCAGACAAATTAGATTTTAAACTAAAGTCTGTAATTAGAGACACAGAAGGACACTATATCATTCTTAAAGGGTCTATCCAACAAGAAGATCTAACAATTGTAAATATCTATGCCCCCAACATGGGAGCAGCCATCTACATAAGCCAACTGTTAACCAAAATGAAGAGTCATATTGATAACGATACATTAATTGTAGGAGACCTCAATACTCCACTCTCAGCAATGGACAGATCACCTAAGTAGAAAATCAACAAAAAAACAAGAGCTTTGAATGACACACTGGACCAGATGGACCTCATAGATATTTACAGAACATTCCACCCTAAAACAACAGAATACTCATTCTTCTCGAGCGCACATGGAACTTTCTCCAGAATAGACCACATACTGGGTCACAAATCAGGTCTCAACTGATACCTAAAGATTGAGATTATTTCTTGCATATTCTCAGACCACAGTGCTGTAAAACTGGAACTAAATCACAGGAAAAAATTTGGCAGAAATTCAAATACTTGGAAGCTAAAGACCACTCTGCTCAAGAATGTTTGGGTCAACTAGGAAATCAAAGAAGAACTTAAACAATTCATGGAAACCAATGAGAACAAAAACACATTGGACCAAAACCTATGGGATAATGCAAAAGCAGTCCTAAGGGGGAAATACATAGCCATCCAAGCCTCACTCAAAAAAATAGAAAAATCCCAAATTCACCAACTAACTCTACACCTTAAAGAACTAGAGAAAAAGCAACAAGCGATGCCTAAGCCACACATTAGAATAGAAATAATTAAGTTTAGAGCAGAGATCAATGAATTAGAAACCAGAAACACAGTAGATCAGATCAATGAAACTAGAAGCTGGTTCGTTGAAAGAATTAATAAGATCAATAAACCACTGGCCAGGCTTACCCAAAAGAAAAGAGAAAGGACCCAAATTAATAAAATTATGAATGAAAGGGGAGAGATCACGACTAACACCAAGGAAATAGAAACAATTATTAGAAATTATTATCAGCAACTATATGCCAATAAACTGAGCAATCCGGATGAAATGGAGGCCTTCCTGGAAACCTATAAGCTGCTAAGACTGAAACAGGAAGAAATTGACAACCTGAATAGGCCAATAACCAGTAACGAGATTGAAGCAGTGATCAAAAACCTCCCAAAAAACAAGAGTCCAGGGCCTGATGGATTCCCTGGGGAATTCTACCAAACATTCAAGGAAGAAATAATACCTATTCTCCTGAAGCTATTAAAAACAGAAAAAGAAGGAAAGCTTCCAGACTCATCCTATGAGGCCAGCATTATCTTAATCCCCAAAACAGGCAAAGACCCCACCAAAATGAGAATTTCAAACCAATATCCCTGATAAATATGGATTCCAAAATCCTCAACAAAATCCTAGATAATAGGATCCAACAATACATTAAAAGGATCATCCACCACGACCAAGTGGGATTTATCGCCAGGATGCAAGGGTGTTTCAACATTTGCAAATCAATCAGTGTGATAGAACACGTCAATGAGAGGATAGAGAAGAGCCATATGGTCCTCTCAATTGATGCAGAATAAGCATTTGACAAAATCCAGCATCCTTTCCTGATTAAAACTCTTCAGAGTATAGGGATAGAGGGAACATTCCTCAAGTTCATAAAATCCATCTATGAAAAACCCACAGTGAATATCATCCTCAATGGGGAAAAGCTGAGAGCCTTTCCCTTAAGATCAGGAACACGTCAAGGATGCCCACTCTCACCACTATTGTTCAACATAGTACTAGAAGTCCTAGCAACAGCAATCAGACAACAAAAAGAAATAAAAGGTATTCAGATTGGCAAAGAAAAAGTCAAACTCTCCCTTTTCACAGATGACATGATACTTTATGTGGAAAACCCAAAAGACTCCACCCCCAATTTACTAGAACTCATCCGGCAATTCACTAATGTGGCAGGATACAAAATCAATGCACAGAAATCAGTTGCTTTCTTATACAATAACAACGCAATTGTAGAAAGAGAAATTAGAGAAACGATTCCATTTACAATAGCACCAAAAACCATAAGAGGTAAAGGATCTATACTCTAGGAACTACAGAACATTCATGAAAGAAATTGAAGAAGACACAAAAAGATGGAAAAATATTCCATGTTCATGGATTGGAAGAATAAACATTGTTAAAATGTCTGGGTAGCATAGATCTATACCTTCAATGCCATTCCAATCAAAATTCCAATGACATTTTTCAAAGTGCTGGAACAAACAATCCTAAAATTTGTATGGAATCAGAAAAGACCCCGAATCGCCAAGGAAATGTTGAAAAAGAAAGACAAAGCTGGGGGCATCACGTTGCCCGATTTCAAGCTATATTACAAAGCAGTGATCACCAAGACAGCATGGTACTGGCACAAAAACAGACATATAGACCAATGGAACAGAATAGAGAGCCCAGATATGGACCCTCAACTCTATGGTCAAATAACCTTTGACAAAGCAGGAAAAAACATGCAATGGAAAAAAGACAGTCTCTTCAATAAATGGTGCTGGGAAAATTGGACAGCTACATGCAGAAGAATGAAACTCGACCATTCTCTAACACCATTCACAAAGATAAACTCAAAGTGGATGAAATACCTCAATGTAAGACAGGAATCCATCAAAATCCTAGAGAACATAGGCAGTAACCTCTTTGACATCGCCCACAGCAACTTCTTTCAAGATACATCTCCAAAAGCTAGTGAAACAAAAGCAAAAATGAACTTTTGGGACTTCATCAAGATAAAAAGCTTCTGCACAGCAAAGGAAACAGTCAACAAAACAAAGAGGCAACCCACAGAATGGGAGAAGATATTTGCAAATGACAGTACAGATAAAGGGCTGGTATCCAAGATCTATAAAGAATTTCTCAAACTCAACACCCAAAAAACAAATAATCAAGTCAAAAAGTGGGCAGAAGAGATGAAAAGACACTTCTCTGAAGAAGACATAGAAATGGCTAACAGACACATGAAAAAATGTTCATCATCATTAGCCATCAGGGAAATTCAAATCAAAACCACATTGAGATACCACCTTACACCAGTTAGAATGGCCAAAATGGACAGGGAAAGAAACAACAAATGTTGGAGAGGTTGTGGAGAAAGGGGAACCCTCTTACACTGTTGCTGGGAATGCAAGTTGGTACAGCCACTTTGGAAAGCAGTGTGGAGGTTCCTCAAAAAATTAAAAATAGAGCTACCCTATGACCCAGCAGTTGCACTCCTGGGTATTTACCCCAAAGACATAGATATAGTGAAAAGAAAGGCCATATGCACCCCAATGTTCATAGCAGCAATGTCCACAATAGCCAAACTGTGGAAAGAGCCGAGATGCCCTTCAACAGATGAATGGATAAAGAAGGTGTGTTCCATATATAGAATGGAATATTACTCAGCCATCAGAAAGGATGAATACTCAACTTTTACATCAACATGGTTGGGACTGGAGGAGATTACGCTAAGTGAAATAAGTCAAGCAGAGAAAGTCAATTATCATATGGTTTCACTTATTTGTGGAATATAAGGAATAGCATGGAGGACCTTAGGAGAAGGAAGGGAAAAATGAAGGGGGGGAAATCGGAGGGGGAGATGAGCCATGAGAGACTATGGACTCTGAAAAACAAACAGGGTTTTAGAGGGGAGGGGGTTTGGGGGATGGGTTAGCCTGGTGATGGGTTTTAAGGAGGGCAGGTACTGCATGGAGCACTGGGTGTTATGTGAAAACAATGGATTGTGAGTCACCACATCAAAAACTAATGATGTATTGTATGGTGACTAACATAATAAAATTAAAAAATAATAATAATAAATAAAAAATTAAAATACCAGCTCTGTGCCAGAACCCACAGTAGGTACATGATCATTACACACTGTCTTCATCGAGTTTATATGATAGTGCAAGACACAAAAATAAATAAGTAAAATTAAATAATTACAGTATGTATATGTATTAAAAGAAAATAGGATGCTAATAACAGAATGGCAGGCAGCGTACTTAAATATTGTGGTCAGAAAAGGGCCACTCTTAGAAAGTAGCATTTACTCTGAAACCTGAAATATGAGAATGAACTAGTAATGTGGAGAAGTAAAGTTAGATAATTCCAAGCAGATGAAATAGCAAGTATAAAAACCTGAGGAACTGGAAATAGCTTGTTATGATAAAGGGACAGACAGACATCCTTCTGTAGGTAACTTGTTTTCTATCTTCAACTTTTTCTATTGGGTCCTAAAACTTTACTCAAATATTATTTGATTAAATAGGTATTCTTTTCAAATGTTTATTCATTGTTTTGAGTTTTAGGACACTTAGCCCCCAGTAGTCTTTTCAATCCAATTATTTTTTTATTATTTTCATCATTTCCTCCCTTCCATAATCTCAATTCTTTATTTTGAGTATCTTACTTTTTTTTTATAAAGAGGGAAGTCACTTTTATTCTTACCATTCAGAGGTGACCATTATTAAAATGTTGATTTTTATCCCTATAGTTTCTTAGAAATATATTGTGAGTATTTTGAGTATTTTTCTTCCAAGTATCTTGGAACTTCTGCATCTGTTTTCTGTGCCCCTTAATTATTCCCATATTTTTCATCACCTTTCTTTTGTACTGGGTTCAGAAATGATATTGACCTTGATAGCTTATCATAAATTATGTCTTCAGTGGTGATCACCTATTATTTATTTCATTTACAGACTTATTTTTTATTTTTGACAATGGCATTTTAAATTTTTAATGAATTGTTCTTTATTATAGTAAAAAACACTTAACATGAGATCTCCCACCTTAACAAATTTTCAGTGTACAACACAGCAGTGTCTGCAGTCACAGCATCATACAGCAGAAGTCTACAATTTATAACTGTAACTTTATACTCCTTGAATAGCAACTCCCCATTTCCTCCTCCCCCTGGCCCCTGCAATTACCATTCTATTATTGGCTTCGATGAATTTGATTATTTGAGATCTCTCATGTAAGTGGAATCATGAAGTATTTTTCCTTCTTTATTTCACTTAGCATAATGCACTCGAGATTGATTATGTTGTCACATATGACAAGATTTCCTTATTTTTAAAGGCTGAATAACATTCCATTGTATGTACATACCACAGTTTCTTTGTCCATTAGTCAGTCAGTGGACATTTAGGTTGCTTCCATGTCTTGGCTATTGTAAACAAAGCTGCAGTGAATATGGGAGTTGCAGATATCTCTTCAATATAGTGATTTCAGCTCTTTTAAGATAACAACCTAGAAGTGGGATTACTTGATCATATGATAGGTCTATGTTTAATTTTTTGAAGAACCCCCATACTGTTTTCCATAATGGTGGCACCATTTTGCATTCCCACTAATATTGTGCAATAGTTTCAGTTTCTTCACATTCTCACCAATACTTGTTTTGAAAATAGTCATCTTGAAAGGTATGAAGTGATATCTCATTGTGATTTTGATTTGCATTTCCCTGATGTTGATCATCTTTTTCTTTCATCTTTTCATGTGTCTGTTGGCCTTCTGTATGTCTTTGATGAAATGCCTGTTCAAGCCCTTTGCCCATTTTTAAATTGAAATATGTGCTTTTTTACTATTGAGTTGTAGGAATTCCTTATGTTTTGGATATTAATCCCTTAACAGATACATGAGTTGCAAATATTTTCTCATGTTTTGTAGGTTACCTTTTCTTCTCTGTAGTTGCTTCTTTTGCTGTGCCAGAATCATTTTAGTTTAATATAGTCTCACTTGTCTGTTTTGCTTTTCTTGCCTGTGCTTTTGGTGTGATATGGTCAGACTCTTCCTTCCCAGTGAGAAGCTAGGATCTGAATTTTTCACCTGCTTGCTCTGCACTGAGCCAGGGGAGTGGCTATGGTGACTGTTTGTGTATTAGTTCAAACCGCCATCTTTCTTCTCATAGGAGTTTAGAGAATGACAGGTCATGTCAGTGCTCTGAGGCAGGCGATACAGAAACCAGTCCTTTGGACATCCCTTGGAAAAGTTGGGATATTTGATGTGTAGTTCAACTCTTTCCTTCCCCGAGGAGAAGCTGAGAGGTAAGGGTTTCCTTATGATCATATAACATTATTCTGGGAATAGGGATTATGGCCAGGGGATGTCCCAAATTTTCCTACTAGCTTTAATATGACTAGTTTTGAAGTTACTGTGGGTGCAAAAGACTCAATTACTTCCTGGACTTCTCACCAAATGAATCCATCCATGTATTGTTGAATTATTAGAGGAAGGAGCATCCAAAGCTTCCAATTCTGCCATCTTGCTAACATCACATTAGAAATTATTTCTTTTTTCATAGCAATTTTTTTTGCATGTGTTAGTCCTGTAAATCTCTCCAAGAATCTTAATTTTACATATTTTACAGATTTTCTGATATCTCTTTCCAAAATCATAATAATAGCAAACATTTTTGAATAATAACTGTGCCAGGATCTATTCTAAACACTCAGTATGTGTTAACTGATTTAATCTCCTCACAACAATTTCTTCATGAGTTAGTTCTTTTTGTTGAAATTGCTTTCTCTGATGGCAATGATTTTCACCAAATGTTTGGTGATTCATAATTGCATCCATATTTATAGTTGAGGGACTAAACTAAATAGAATTCAAAAGCCAAATCCTAGTTAAATCCCACATTTAACCATAAGTGAGGAGCTTAATGTGGTTGGAATATCACAAAATACCATACTATTTGTTCTCACATTAAATGTGTGGTACTGACCTCGGGTGGGCCCTCAGCAGTGTCTGACCTCATATTCCTAGTTAATTTATTCTCCACTCTCTGAGGCAACTTTTATATTTTCCCCATTTTCTTCAAACCTCCTTCACACCTTTTCCTATTATCACTCTTAGTTGATGGCCATGCCTTCTATTTCATTGAGCCAATGAAAAGAGTCAGAAGGGAGAATGCACATGCTCCTTAGCTATAAGCATCTATGCCCACATTCTCACCAGTCTATCTGGATGAACTGTCTCCTTTCTAAGGCTGACTTATACACTGAATATCAACCCTCTTGCCTATGTAAGGACTTCATTACTGTAATAATATCCTTTCTTTAATGCATCATCAATTTCCCCTCTCTATTGAATCATTCTAATGAACATATCAACATTCCCTAAAATGTCACTTTAAAAAAATACTGACATAACCCTCTTTTTCTCTGCTTCACTTTTCAGTACAATCTTTGAACTGTTTAAACCCTTGCCTCTGCTTACTCTATATTCATTCCCTCTTAAACTCCCTCCTATCAAGATTTCATCTTAAAAGCTCCAGTAAAACAATTTTTTTGGCAAAGTCAACAATGGTGTCCACATCAACAAACTCAATTGTTGATCACTGATTCTCATTATATTTTATCTCTCAGCAGCATTTGACACAGTTGATCATTCTTTTTCTTTGAACACTTTTCTTCACCTTGCTTCTGGGACACCACACTTCTCTATTTTCACTCCTATTTGACTGTTTTGTCTTGGTGTTCTTTGCTACCCCCCCTCTTTGTTTGAACTCTGAATGTTGCAGAGGTCAGCAACTTTCCTCTGTATAAACTCTCTCCTTAGGTAATCTCATTCAGCCTCATGGCTTTTAATATCATCTATATGCTAATGAGGGTCATATGTCTAGCTCTGAATTGCTACAATTGGCTTTCATTTCAACTGTCTAATAAGAGAATCAATTTTAACATGGCCAAACCCAAGTTTTCCTTCCTGTCCTCTTTCCTATTTAAACTCTCAGTCATCCTTAATTTCTCTTTTCCTCATACAATCAATCAGCTTGTCCTCTTGACTAGGTTTTAAAAAAACATTCCAAAGTGGTCTTAGTGTCTCCATCTGATCACATTAGTCATTACAAATTTATATATAATCTCACTCTAGTTTAGATACACTCGTCTCCTTGCTGTTCCTCAAACACATCAGGCATATTCCTACTCCAAGACTATATTTTCTCTTTCTTTTGCCTAGAATGTTGTTCTTACAGGTATCTTCAAAGCTGTCCCTATTTTCCTTTAGTTACTTACTTAAGTAAAAGTCAACTTAACAGTGGAATCTCCCTTGCCACTATCTAAAATTGCAATCCCAAGGCCTCCTTACATTTCTTTTTAACGCATACTTTCATCTATGTACTATTTATTTATCTAGTATTGTATGTTTTATCTCACTATAATACAAGCTTCTTGACAGCATGAAATTCATTCTCTCTTCCCCACCCTTCTCCTCCCTCTACAAGAGTTCCTGATACATAGTGCTTGAAAGGGTGCTCAGCACATAGTAGGTACCCAGTAAATCCTTGGCAACTCAGTTAAATGATTGGCAGTAAAATGAATGGTTTAAACCTGTAAGTCTACCCAAATGAACCAAGGTTATATAGGATGTTAACATTTAGAGAAATTGAATGGTATATGAGAACTTTCTGTACTCTGCAACTTTTCTGTAAATCTAAGATTTTTCAAAAATAAAAGTTCATTAAAAAAACCAAACAAACCCATAAGCCTTCCTTTACTAACACTATAACTTAACCAGCTGAGTTAACAAAATGCTAAACATTGCTTTATAATCTGAGAGTAGTAAAGTATCATTGCTAGAAAGGGACCCATTGGAGTAATCCTTTTATATTCTAGATGAAGACAGTAACAGAGCCAAGGCTAAATTCCAGATCTCCTGATTTCTAATCAAGTGCTTTGCCTACCTTTCCTCATTGCTGTTCTTTTATAGTCAAATAAAGCCAGTTATAGTATGAGGGAATTTTCCTTATCCTTGAACTTTTGCAGCCTTTCAAACCATTCTTGACTTCATTTATGAATGAGATCAAATATGAAAAAAGTAATGTTCTCTTTGGCAATTAAGGGACATACCTAGAATGACCAGAATCAAAAAGACAAGAAATAACAAGTGTTAACAAGAATGTGGAGAAAAAGGAAACTTTGTGCCCTATTGGTAGGAATTTAAATTGGTGCAGCCACTGTAGAAAACAGTATGGAGGTTTCTCCAAAAAGTTAAACATAGAAATAACATATGATACCATAATCACACTCCTGGATAATTACCCAAAACACCCCACAAAAACACTAATCCGAAAAGATATATGCACTCCTACATTTATTACATTATTTACAATAGCCAAAATAAGGAAGCAACCCAAGTGTCCATCAATAGATGAATAGATAAAGAGGATGTGGTGTGTGTATATACACACACATACACACACACATACACACACACAGTGGAATATTACTCAGCCATAAAACAGAATGAGATATTGCCATTTTCAACAACATGGATGGACCTAGAGGGTATTAAGCTAAATGAAGTAAGTAAAAGAAAGGCAAATACCATATGATTTCACTTATATCTGAAATCTAAAAAACAAAACAAATGAATAAACAAAAAAACAGAAACAAACCCATTAATGCAGAGAATAGACTCATAGTTGCGAGAGGGGAAGGAGTGAGGGGATGAGCAAAATGTGTGAAACGGAGTGGGAGATGCCTGCTTCCAGTTGTGGCAAGAATAAGTCACTGGGATGTACAGCATAGGAAATATAGTCAATAGTATTGTAATAGTGTTCTATGGAGACAGATGGTAGCTACACTTGTGGGGAGACAGCATAATGTATAGACTTGTCGAATCACTGTGTTGTGCACCTGAAACTAGTGTAATGTTGTGTGTCAACTGTGCTTTAATTAAAAACAATTAAGGAACATATTTATTGAGTTCTGTCATAAACTTTATAGATGCAACACCATTATTTGAGTGTGAAGAATAAAATCTACCAGTTTACAAACAATAGAGTTGACATAATATGTTTAATGTCAACAGAAGACCTATTATTATTTCATTTAATTTATGCTGCCTAGCATTAAATGGTATTTGTAGTCTACATTTTCTCACAACATAATGTAAAATGACAAAAAATAATCTCTTTCAAATAGGGTTTGTGGGGAATCTCTTGTGTGTTCTCTTTATAACATAAAAAAGAATCAGACTCGGGGCGCCTGGGTGGCTCAGTCATTAAGCGTCTGCCTTCGGCTCAGGTCTTGATCCCAGGGTCCTGGTATCGAGCCCCACATGGGGCTCCCTGCTCGAGGGGAAGCCTGCTTCTCCCTCTCCCACTCCCCCTGCTTGTGTTTCCTCTCTCGATGTGTCTCTCTCTGTCAAATAAATAAAATTTTAAAAAAGAGACTATGTGTTAACAGTTACATTAGTAAATTGGTAAGTGTTGATTAAAAACAAAATGCAAGATGTAAAAGCTATTCCTATTCCAGTAATAGTTTATATAAGTATATATTCATTTATCACTAAAGTGTCTACAATTACTTGAAAGAGTAGTACATATCTGTGAGATTTTATTCAATTTACAAATAAGTGTTAATGATTTTAGAAATTTATATGTGTTTAAAATAAGTTCACACTCTCCAGAGGTTTTTGTGGTCCACAGGTTTGGGAAATCTGGTGTGTGTGTGAAGCTAACTATGTGAAATTTTGGTATAACAATGAATGGCTGGTAATGAGTATATGGATGATTTGATTTACTTCTTTACACTTGCTTGTATTCTGTAATTAAAAAAAATCATATCTTGCATTTACTGTTTCCAAAAAATGAACAAATGCTCTTTTAAAATATGTGCATTTATTCTTGTCATCTCAGTTGCTCCTCAGAAATACTAAAAGACTTAAAATCTAGATGCCTGCTTCAAAACTACTGGAAAATACTTTTGACACTTTACCAAATCACTTTCCTTATTCCATATTCCTTTTTAGTTTCTCCTTTTCCCATTTCAGTAAAACTTCTGAAATAAACACATCATCAAAAACTGAGTTCTAATCATAGATACACTCAACCAATGGCTGACTTGACTTCTAATATATCTTCTTGATTCTGAAATGCCTTGTTCATTTAATAACACCTTCTATAACACGTTCTACTAGGAGTTGAGTTGTGTCTCCCACAAAAAGATATGTTGAAGTCCTTACCCCCAGAACCTCAGAATGTGACCTTATTTGGCATAGAGTTATTGCAGATGTGATTAGTTAAGATGTGGTCATATTGGGGCAAGATGGGCCCCTAATCCATTATGAATGGTATCCTTATAAGAAGACAGCCATGAAGAGGACATCAGTAAGATGGCAGAATAGGAGGTTCCCTACTCATATTCTCCCAGAGCAATAATAATTTGATAGTCAACCACAGAAAAAAGTCCCTCTGTGGGAATTCCGGGATGCAGGTAGGAGGTTGCAGAACCCTGGTGGAGCCCAAGCTGGAGGACGGTTATTTTGAGAAGGCATGCCCATGCCCAGATGGTAGGCTCATTGACTGTGGTTTTGCCTACAAACCCAGAAACAGCCCTGTCCCCTTGTGGACTCAGCTACAGCCCCTTGGCCTTGGACCTGCCACCAGCAACATTTGCCAGGGGACCTGGGAGGAGCCAGGTCCACCTGTGCTATAGATAACCAGCCTGCCAAACCCAGTCCCAGTTGTGGACCTAAAGTGGCCCTATAATGCTATTCCATCTCCTCAGCCATGTTCTGGAGTGGTCTTGTCCAACCAGAGACTTGCAGGTAGACACACACATCCTTGTCCCCAAAGTCAGGCCTGCCAACCCCATTCCAACTACAGATCCTGAAATGGCCCTGTATCTTGGCTCCAGCCCCTCTCAACCATGGTCTGGGAGCAGTATTGCCCAATGTGGGAACTGATGGCATATGAGAGATATATAGAATAAACCACCCTAAACATGTACAGAACCAGAAAAGACCCTGAATAGCCAAAGTGATCTTAAGAAAGAAGAACAAAGCTATCCTGATTTCAGATTATATTACAAATCTATGGTAATCAAAACAGTATGACATTGCCATAAAAATAGATATATAGACCAATGGAACAGAACAGAGAGCCCAGAAATAAACCCGTGCATATATGGTCAACCCCTTTGACAAGGGTACCAAGAATACACAATTGTCTCTTCAATAACTGGTGCTGGGAAAATTGATATCCACATGTATAATAATAAAATTGGACCCTTATCAGATACCATATACAAAATTTATTTCAAATGAAATAAAGACTTAAATGTTAAGACCTAAAACTATGAAACTCTTAGAGGAAAACATAGGGAAAAATTTTAACTTTGTTCTTGGCAACAGTTTTTTGAATTTGACATCAAAAGCAAAGGCAACAAAAGCAAAATTAGACAAGTGGGACTACATCAAACTAAAAAGCTTCTGCACAGCAAAGGGAACCATCAAAAAAATGAAAAAGCAATCTAAAGAATAGGAAAAACAACTTTTTTTGTTTATTCTTTTTTAGTAATCTCTACCCAATGTGAGACTCAAACTCACAACCCTGAGACCAAGAGTAACATATTCTTCTGACTGAGCCAGCCAGGTGCCCAGAAAACCATATTTTTGCAAAGGGAATAAAATCTAACATATATAAGGAACACATACAACCCAATAGCAAAAAATCAGATAATTTGATTTAAAATTGGGCCAAGGACCTGAATAAACATTTCTCCAAAGAAAACATCCACATGGCCAACAATAATATAAAAATGTGCTCAACATCAGTGATCATCAGGGAAATGCAAATCAAAACCGCAATGAGATATTATTTCACACTTATTAGGAATGGTAGTCTTAATAAGACAAGAGATAACAAGTGTTGGCCAGGGTATGGAGAAAAGGGAACGCTTGAACACTGTACAAGAGAATGTAAATTGTTACAGCCATTATGGAAAGCAGTATGGAGTTTCCTCAAAAAAATTAAAAATAAAACCGTATAATCTACCAATCCCACTTCTGTGTATATATCCAAAAGAATGAAATCAGTATATCAAAAAGATATCTGTACTCCCATGTTCATGCAGCATTATTTATAAAAAACAAAATATGGAAACATCCTAAATAAATATATGTGATGAATGAAGAAATAAAGGAAATGAATTATATACATACAATGGAATATTATCCAGTCTTAACAAAGAAAGAAATCCTGCCATTTGTCACAACATGGATGAACCTGGGGGAGAGATTATGCTAAGTGAAGTATTCTAGACACAGAAAGAAAAATCCTTTTTGATCTCACTTATATGTGGAACCTAAAAAAGTTCAACTCAGAGCCAGAGTAGAATGGTGGTTGCCAGGAACTGGGGAGAGGGGGATTAGGGAAATGGTGAGATACTGGTCATAATGTATAAACTTTCAGTTATAAGATTAATAAGTTCTGAGGATCTAATATATAGAATAGTGACTATAGTTAACAATACTGTATTGTATACTTGAAATTTGCTAAAAGACTAGATCCTAAATATTCTCACCACCCAAAAAAATGGTAACTATGTGAGGTCATAGATGTGTTAATTAGCTTGATTGTGGTAATCATTTCACAATGTATAGGTAAGTCAAGTTGTCACATAGTATACTTTTAATATATATAATTTTCATTTGTTAATTATACCTCAATAAACCTGGAAAGAATAAAATGAAGATGGCCATGTAAAGACACAGTGACACACAAGGAGAACACCATGATGACAAAGGCAACTGCAAGACAAAAAATGTGAAAGTTTGCTGGCAAACCACCAAAAGCTAGATGAGATAAGAAAAGAGGGAGCATGACCCCACTGACAACTTTATTTCAGAGTTCTAGCCTCCAGAACTCTAAGATGATATATTTTCTGTTGTTTAAGCCACCTGGTTTGTGGTATTTTGTTACAGCAGTCCCAGGAAACTAATACACACCCTTTGCAGAGCTTTTTAAGAAACAGCTGAATAGGTTCTGCAATTCCCAGTGTTTTATGCTTATATAAGCATAAGACTAGAGAAAAAGATGCAGAAAGCTGGAAAGCATGCATCAGTGGCCTTACTGAGATTCACCCTGTTGAAGAAGGGAAAGGAGAACTTCCTCACTCAGAAGATCTGTGAAGGGCCCAAGGAATTCACTCAGAGATTGGAGGTGTCTGCAAGGGGGAAGACACTCATCTAATTACCTTGTCAGACTTCTCCTTATGCTGGTGATTCTTCAAGTGTGATCCCTGGACCGGTGTCATCATCATCATCATCACTTCAGAACTTGTTAGTCATATAAATTACTGTGCCCCACTCCAGACCTACCAAATCAGAAAGTCTTGAGGTGGGTTCCCACCATGTGTATTTTAACAAGCTCTCCAGGTGATTTTAATGAACACCAAAGTTTGTGTACCACTGATTTATGTGCTGGACTTGCTGGTTTGCCCCCATGCCTATTTCAATAGGAATAAAGAGAATTTGAGAGAAATTGCTGAGTGGAGAGGGGGCAGGAACAGCAAACAGGTACTCTCCATGTTGGGCATAACAAGGATGCATTATTTTATCATGGATCAAGTAAGCACCATAGAAGATTTTGAGCCATACTGCTGTTACTATAGCCGGAAGGGCTGGCTGTAGGATGAGGGCAATTCTGGCAGCAAAATGCTATGGGGTATTCCCCTGAGTGTGAAGAATGAGGAGGTGTTGAAAAGGTCTGGCTGGTGTGAATTTACCATAAGTGTTCACTTCAATCTGAATTTAGAGCTCTTATATAGCATCCGTTAAAATATCTTCTCTCCTAGAAAATAGGTTAACTTAACCCCAGGGCTTTCTGTGGTGCTGAGCTGGCAGGCAAGTACTACCTGGTCCTCACTATAGAAATCGGTGGGCTAAACAGGCTGGGAGTCTGACAGATCCTGACAGATGGAAGGTTGTTGCTATCATTTCTGTATATGAAAGACAAATTTTTTATGTCAATAATTTGTGAATTAAAAATTGCAAATTTTATTACAACTTGCCTTGACTAACACAGCTTTCTTGTCTTTTTTTTTTTTTTTTTTTGGAGATGAGAGAAACATGTTATGTATATTCAGAAGCCATACATAGATACATGGTGTTTGTCAATTTATACCCAAAGCTGAAATACAAAATGCAGGAAGTAGTTCTTGAATGGTTGCATGTGCTTGGATCAGAAAACCAACAATTGAGTCTAGAAACCAAATTCTAGACAATGGTGGGCCTTTGGATTAGAAAGGATTGTGTTGGATTCTAAAATTGTGGGCCTTTTGGGTGGGAGGATGGGTGAAATAGGTGATTGGGATTAAAGAGTAGACTTATCACGATGAGCACTGAGTAATGCACATAATTGTTGAGTCACTATATTGTACACCTGAAACTAATATAATGCTGTATATTAACTATACTTGAATTAACAAAAAACTTAAAAAATGAAATAGAACAAAATGGTGGGCCTTTACATAGAAACCATTCATATAGGTGATGAGTAATATGCCACAGGCTGAGTAGGTAGAAAAATTAGTTTCATGGGCTTAAAGATTTAGGGTCTAAAGGAGTCATCTAAACCATGCCAATATCTAATGCTAGAGTGTCCTCTACAGTTGCTCTGCAAGTGATCAACCAGCCCTCTAGTAACAACGAGCTCCCTGCTTCCTGAGGAAGACTATACCACTTTTGAACAATGTTATTGCTCTGAACTGAGCTTTGCTTCCCTGTAATCTCTACCTATTGACATATTGGTGGAGAATTGGGAGAATAAATACTGACTGAATTTAATAGAAATTTTTCTTGAGCCAACCCTCTGAGGCCACACCAATTGACATTACCCAGATTTAGGACATTAGTCATAATGAATGTTATATTGAAATATGTATTTGTTAGTGTCTTAAGTGTGGCAGAATAAGTTACCTAGGAGCCTAAACTTATCCATGTACCTAGGAAATTAAATAAAATATAGATATGAAATATATTTGTAATAGTAAAG
Source organism: Phoca vitulina (assembly GCF_004348235.1). Taxonomy (NCBI): domain Eukaryota; kingdom Metazoa; phylum Chordata; class Mammalia; order Carnivora; family Phocidae; genus Phoca; species Phoca vitulina. Next base: position 4,391,020 of record NW_022589742.1, read on the forward strand.
TACTACACAAATTTAATGGGTATTGTCACAGCAATGACACTGTCCTTAGCATGAAAATTTTACCAGGACAAACAGTAGAGAAAAATTGATGTTGCTGTATAAGTGAAAAGAGAATGTCCGTAGTACCACTTTTTTTGGTAGATACTCGTGTTTCATTTCTGTTTTGTTTCTATCTCTATTCAGCTAAATCACAAAAAGAAGGAATCAGGCAATTATGTAGATGCTGGAACAAATAGGAGTTGGTACCATGTGCTGGAAATTCAAGGTAGGCAGTTGGTTTGGGTTAGGTGAGTATTAGGTGAATGAGGCCACTGCTGCACCTGGGTATGCAGTATTACAACATTTGTTGTAAAGAGAATTTGAGGAAAGAAAATTGGATGTTAGGAAGTGATATTGAGAATGAATTGAGCCACTTTATGGCTTGAATATTTATCCCTAAGGAACCAACATGTAGATATCTGACCAGCCTAGGAAGCCCTCTCATCCAAACTATTTATCCCACAAAGGATAACACATTAACACATGAACTTGAATTAGTCTGTTAATGTTGGAATGCTGGGAAGATGATTCCCCACTAGCTGGAGAAAGGGAAACAAACACATTAGTTATTGAAGACAGTCACAAGGATAATCTTTTTAATGCTAGAGTCCTACTTACATTTACATGTTTTCACACCTATGCTTATACAACTTCATGCCTTATCAGGGGTTTAATCAACTTCTACTCAGTGACCCAAACCACTAACTTAGTTGCCTTCAGGTCTTGATAGTCTCTAAGGATCTTCTCTTATTGAAATTGAAAATGTTTTCATATAAAATATGGTAGGAAGTAAAAGAAGAAAACCAGTTGAGACCAAACCTTAAAGACCTAGTAAGTGTGCCTAATAGTAAAAACTGTCATAATAGAGGCATCAAACTGACCAATAAAAATCACATTATCTCCCATGGGAGAAGCTATGAAAAGGGTGGAGGAAAAGGAAAAGTTGGGAACTGTAAGTGTGGTAGTTCTCTCCCCAAGGGAGTTTGCTTGGTTGGGAAGAGGAGGCAAAAAATCTTTCCCCTAAATCTGTCTTTCTGAGTACTAAGAAGTCATTGATTTCCATGACATATATAAGCTACTAGATGGTATTTCATCTCACATAATTAAGTAAACAAACGGTTTTACTTTCTTGTGCATAATGAATAAATCTTATCTTTTCCACTAAGTACTATTCATAAGCAAAATATGTGGAATTTAAAATATGAACAATTTAGAAAGATTGTATGTTCCTATGACATTAAAATTTGTTAGTCATATAACTTAAAAATGATTTACTCATAGCAAAAGGGTAGGAAGTCACCATGGTGCTCATCTGGGTCATCCTCTTATTTTACAGAGAGAAAATTGAGTTCCTTTGTATCCCCCACATAACCCAGGGGACTAGGCAGGCACCGGTTCAAGCTAGCCTTTTGGCCTTCAAGGTTTCACTTGGTCAAGAGATTTCTCTCCAAGGTTGTTTACTTCAAAAACAAACAGTAAGGATAGTCTAAGAAGGGTCCTTGAGGGAAAGTTCAAAATACACAAAGTGACCCAGTTACAAACAGCAAGTTTAGAGGTGCAGAATCAGTATTATTAAAGATAAATCATGCCTAGTTTCTAGACCTAAGTGCGTCAAGATTAGAATGGGAGCATGTTGGGAGCAGGTGAGAGCAAGGAGGGGATTTTTTTCATACATCATGGATCACATCTATTGGTCTGTGGTGAAGGATACTTGAAGTGAGCTTGCTTAAAAGAACAATCTAGAAAGAAATAGATGGGTATGTGGCTTTTCAAAATTAGCAAAGACTAGAACCCAGACCTGATTCCGAGTCCAAAGTACTCTCCTCTAAGCCATTTCTAAACACATTTATAGAAATCCTCAATGTAGATTAGATAACACAGGAATAGATTCCAGAAGTTTTCTATCATCTGCTCTTTCTTTCTTCTTTCTTTCTTTCGTCATTTACATCTCAGGATAAGAAAATTACAGCTGCATTGACTCATTGATGTAGCTGATAACTTTAGCACCTACCACATTTTGCAAGTGCAGGACTGGACTTTTCATTATGTGCAGGTCTACAGTCTCATTCTGCAGACTGGTCACACTTTTCATAAGAATGTTTCAGAGACTCACTTGGAAATCTGATTCATCCCTACATTAGCTACACTTAGAAATGAAATTCTTTTGGGGTTTTCTTGGTGTTTATGAGAGGCATTGAATATTGCACATTTGAAAATATATTTGAAGTTTTGCTGAGAGGCAGGCGATGAATTCACACCAGGGAAAGTAGCTTTTTGGTAGAAAAGCTCTATGCTGATGATAGGTGTCAATGACAATTTGTAGTTTGACATAAAATTTAAGCTGACTGGATGTTCAGAGATAAGAATTCAATCAACAGTCCCTCTCATTCTTGAAGTGATATGTTTTTTGGTATACAGTTTACTCATGTTTTCTATTGAACTTAAGAAATAGAATATGGGTCTGATCTGTCTGTTCTTCCACGTTTAAATGCTAAGACTGTCCTATCCAAGCCTTAATTTTAAGATATGCCATTAAAGCTGTAAATGCAATGAACACAAGACTCCATTATTTTGGTATTTTCTTTGCCATGCCTTTGTTGGAGTATTGAGAGCAGCACCGATCCTTTACTATTGCTTTCCTTCCAGGGATCTGATGGCTATTATGATTAGAAAAAATTACCATGTTAGGCAGAAAAGAGTTGTCTATTTAACTGCTGACCCTAGTATCACATAGTGCTAGAAAGAGGTTATTGATTTTCAGCATTTGTTGGTAATAGAAAGAAAAGCAAAAGGTAAATAATGGGAGGGTGATAAGTAATTTTGGGGATCTGCCTTACTTGTTGAAGACAAGGACCATGGCATTTTTACCAGCTGCTAGCTTAGTAGTTGGCAGATAGTGGTTACAAACACATGCCCACTGGAAGCATGAATGAATGAACAGAATTCCATGTACATCTCTTCCTCTGCACCTTGTGTTTTGTTTGCTGGGGTTTTTGTTTTTTTGGGTGTTTTTTGTTTTTTTTTTTTAGCAAGTATCATTACATTCTGAGTTCTAAGACATCCCTAGCCCACTCCCTATCATTTGCTTCAAAGAGAGATCAATAGGCATTTGAAGAATCCATTGAAGATTTTAAAAATACCCACCAAGGTTCAATCCAGTAGCATCACCTAAGGTGCATTATTAGCATTCAGCAGAAATGATACAAGGGTTTCACCATTACTTAGGCAACAGTGTCTACAATACGCTTAATAAAGCTCAGTTGACTCTGTCAGACTAAAGGCTTATTTACAAGTTATAGGGGTCAGATGTAGGCTTTGGTATGCCAGCTCACTGGACTATTTCATATAGTAGCCACTTCTCAAAATCTTTTTATAGATCTGGATAAATTTACCTCAGAAACTCAAATTGGAAGGCATCTCTCAACCTATACAACCATATATGTCCTCTGACTCCTGAGAAGTTACATTCTTCCAGATATTCTGATTATCTGGTTCCAAGTTCACAGAAAATCTGAGGAGTAGTTCTTTGGTTTTTCAAATAAGCTGTTTTGTTCAGCAAGATAGTGTGTTTTCTGCAGCAGCAACAGGTTTTATAGATGGATTTGAAATCTTCAGGTATCATCAGGATCCATATCAATTCTAAGGTCCTTAACTGTGCCCAAATTGCCCAATTATCATACAGTTTATTCAAAGCCAAGGAACAGACTCCTCAGAGCAAACCTAGCTGTTCCCATTGCTTTGAGACTGGGCATTTCAGTACTGTTAATTCTAGTGTATGACAGCTCTGATCCTTACTAACCAAAGGCCTTTGCTTTTTATCTTCTCTTTTTCCCTTAATTCAGGGTCTGTGCATTGTAGTCTTGAAACTTTCAGCTTATTTTAATAACAATGTGCCAAAAGCCATGTAATTGTCATCCAGTTGCAGATACCACCTTAGGAGGGAGCCCCAAGCTTTCTGCCAGGGCTTCTACAAGACAGTGGCCATCCACCTGGGAGTTCCACATGCCCCTAATTTCCTCAATGGGGATTGCTCCAATTGCCTGTGGCTACGGCTCAGGTAAGAGTCAGCCTTTTTTTATTTATTTTTTTTAAGATTTTATGTATTTATTTGAGAGAGAGAAAGTATGAGGGGGGGAGGGTCAGAGGGAGAAGCAGACTCCCAGCTGAGCAGGGAGCCTGATGCAGGGTTCGGTCCCTGGACTCCGGGATCATGACCTGAGCAGAACGCAGACACTTAACTGACTGAGCCAACCAGGCACCCCAAGAGTCAGCCTTTTTGTTGCTGGGATCAGATCTGGAGTGAATTCTAAAGTGAGGTGTTTTAAGAACTGTTACCTACTAGTGTCCCAGTGCTTCAAGTTTGGCACTGGTCAGTACACGGAGAAGGGAATAGTTTGCCAGCCACACCTGGAAAGATACCCAGAACATCTGTGAACTCTAGTTTTGAAACTTTCAACTTGACAGTGTTCATCGGCTAAAAGCTGTAAGCCGCTTGTTCCCTGATAGTCATATAGCACAGTTCCTATACCCTGAAAATGGCATCAACATTGAAAGTGACAGAATTTCAAGATCAACAGTTATGAAGGCAAAAGTCAGAATTACTGTCAAGTCCTTTACAGACCTCCCTCCATTAATCCCCAGCAGTGGAGAAGTCTGGTTTCTGAATGGTCATTGGACTACTCTTTCCAGACTATTTCTGACTTGTTAACTCTGGGTCAGGTCATTAAGGTTATTTTTTATTTTTTAAACAATCCTCCAGTAGTTTTTCAAATATCTCCTCTAGGGTCAACAGAATCCCAAGAGTTTTTCATTACTTATAATTGACAAAATGTTGCCTTTTGATAGTAGTAGAATTCATTCCAGGACTTGTTTGCACTCCTGGCAATCATCATTAAATTCATTTTCCCACCTTCCCACAAGCAGCTAAATGTAACTGAAGAAAAAACAACTACAGAGATTGGTCTCACAGCCAGGACCCCCAAGTGGGCCTTCCCTCTGTCCAAAAATCCTACTGCATTTTTTCTGGTCCTTTTATGCTTATACTTCCCTTTCTCAGTTATTATTTTGCACCTTCTCCATTCTTTTTTTTCCTCATCCATTTATTCAACAAGTATTTATTGAGCACCTATTATCTTGCTGACACTGTTGACACTGTTTCCCCCCATATAACAGTATGTAAGTTGAAGGTATACAATGTTTTGATTTGAAACACTTACATAATGCAAAAAATGATTACCACTGTAGTATTAGCTAGCATCTCCATCATGTCACATAATTACCATTTCTTTTTAAAATTTGTTTGAGTATAGTTGATGTACAATGTTACATTAGTTTCAGGGGTGAAACATAGTGATTGGATACGTTTATACATTATGCCATGCTCACCACAAGGGTAGCTACCATCTGTCACCATACAACAACTATTACAATATCATTGACTATATTCCTTATCCTGTGCCTTTTATTCCCATGACTTACTCATTTCATAACTGGAAGCTTGTATCTCCCTCTCCCCTTCACCCATTTTGCCCACCCCCCCCCACTCCCCTCCCCTCTGTCAACCATCAGTTTATTCTCTGTATTTATAGGTCTGATTCTGCTTTTTGTTTATTCATTTGTTTTTTTTAGATTCCATATATGAGTGAAATCATATGGTATTTGTCTTTCTTAGTCTGACTTATTTCACTTAGCATAATACCCTTTAGGTCCATCCATGTTGTTGCAAATGGCACAATCTCATCCTTTTTATGGTTGAGTAATATTCCATTGTATATATACACCACATCTTCCTTATCCATTCTTCTATTGATGGACACTTGGTTGCTTCCATATCTTGGCTATTGTGAGTAATGCTACAGTAAACATAGGGGTGCATATATCTTTTCAAATTAGTGTTTTCATTTTCTTTGGGTAAATGCCCAGTAGTGGAATTATTGGACTGTACAGTATTTCCATTTTTCATTTTTTGAGGAACCCCCATACTATTTTCCACAGTGGCTATACCAATTTACCATTTCTTTTTTGTGGTGAGAAAATTGAAAATCTTACACTATTCACAAAAATTAACTTGAAATGGATTAAAGACTTAATCATAAGACCTGATACAAAATAACTCTTAGAAGAAAACATAAGGGAAATAGCTCCGTGACATTAGTCTTGGCAATGATTTTTTTGGATATGACACCAAAAGTATGAGCAGCAAAAACAAAAATTAATAAGTGAGACTACATCAAACTAAGAAGTTTTTGCACAGCAAAAGAAACAGTGAACAAAATGAAAAGGCAACTTATGGAATGGGAGAAAATATTTGCATTTTCTCCATTCTTACTTTTTTTTTTTTTTTTTTTGAGAGAGAGAGAGAGAGAGCATGTGCATATGCACATGAGCAGGGAAGGGGGTAGGACCTGAGTTGAAATCAAGAGTCAGATGCTTAACCCACTGAGCCACCTAGGTGCCCCGTACCTTCTCCATTCTTAATCCATAACATTCTCACCTGAGGACCTTCATCCCTACTTTACTAAGAAAATAGGAGTAATCAAAAGAGAAATCTGGGGCGCCTAGGTGGCTCAGTCAGTTAAGCGTCTGACTCTTGATTTTGGCTCGGGTCATGATTTCAGAGTCATGGGATGGAGCCCCATGTTGGGCTCCACACTCAGCTTGGAATCTGCTTGTCCCTGTCCCTCTGCTCCTCCCCCTCCTCATATGCTCGCTCTCTCTCAAATAAATAAAATCTTTTTTTAAAAAATAGAAATCCTACATTCTTACCATCAAAACTGTCAAACTACCTATATCTATAGCCACATACTCTGCCCTCCCTTTTGAAGCAATTAACTTTATGTGCTGAGATCTAAAACCAAACCCTTCTAGTGGTGCAATAGAGTCCATCCCTCCTTGCTTGCAGAAGGACTTCATTGCAGCAAATCTTTCTCCTACATTATCAATTATTCACCTGTCACACCATTCCTATTATGCAAACATATTGGAATGGATCTCTTCTTCAAACAAAAATTAAACAAAAAAATTCCCTTAATGTCACATGCTCTTCAAGTTATTATCTACTTCTCTATCCCTTTTTACAGCCAAATGCACTGTCAATCTTCAGCCCCTTTCTCATTCACCTTCTCAGCAGCATTCGATACAATTGATCACCCATCCCTTGAAATACTTTCTTACACTGTTTTCCAGGACACCGTTGTCTTGGTTCTACTTTTCCCTCTCTGGCTACCGCTTTTCAGATTCATGATTTCTTTATTGTCTTCACTTCTAACCATAAGAGTGTAACTCCCCAGATGATTACCTCCATTCTACCAGTTCCTCAGACAAAAAGAAACATTGCATTATCTTTGATCCTTCTCATTCTCTCACCCCCAAATCCAATCCATCAGCAAATCCTATTAGTACTTTCTTTAAAATACATTCAGAACCTATTTCTGACCTCCTTCACTATCCCATAGCCCAAGCCACCATCACTGAATTAATGCATTAGCTCTCTGGTTTCCCTCATTCCAGTCTTCCCCAATTCAGGCTGTTCACACAGCATCCAGAGTGATCCATTTAAAATATGAATTAAATCCTATCCTCTAAACAAAACTATCCAGTGACTTCCCATCTTGTTCAGGTAGAACCAGTAATTGTACAACATTCTACAAGGCCCTGCATGAGGTGTCTGCCTGCCTTTTTACCTCCTTTGTTCTCTCTTCCTCTACTTTACTCTGGTCCAAGCACTAGGCCCCCTTGCTGTTCCTCGAATGTGCCAACGACATACCTTCCTCAGGGCCTTTGCCCTCATCATTCTGTGTATCCAGAAAGTTCTTACCTCACATAAATATGATTTGCTTTCTCACTTCATTCAGGTCTCTGCTTAATTATCACTGTAGATGAGAGTATTTCTGCATCTACCTTATAAAAACCAACCAATCGCCTCTAATTCACCCATTTAAAAAATTATTTTACACAACACTTTTAGATGTGTTTGTTTTCTGACTATTGCCCTCCCCACACACTAGAATAAAAGTAATATTTTTTTCCATTCATATAAAGGCTTTTTTATTTAGATTCAATTAGCCAACATATCATTAGTTTCAGATGTGGTGTTCGGTAATTCATCAGTTGTGTATACCACCTAGTGCTCATCACATCAGGTGCCCTCCTTAATGCCCATCACCCAATTACCCCATCCCTCCCACCTCCCTGCTAGCAACCCTCAGTTTGGTTCCAGGAGTCCAGAGTCTCTCATGGTTTGTCTCCCTCTCTGATGACTTCCCATTCAATTTTCCCTCCCTTCCCCTATGATCCTCTGCACTGTTTCTTATATTCCACCTATGAATAAAACCATATGATAATTGTCTTTCTCTGATTGAAAAGGTAAAATTTAGATCTTCGTTTTCTTTAGTGCTATACTCATAGTATCTAGGATATTGTTTGGCATAGAGTAAGTGCTCAATAATAAATATTTATTGAATAAATGAATTAATTCCCACCTTTCATTCATGTATCTCTCCTCTCACTACATCTCTGAGCCTCAGAGCCCTTATGTTTTGTGTCTATTCCCTCTGTCCAGGCTTTTTGCATGTATGGTTCATTCTCAGATCTGAGATGAAATCTCTTCTCACTGGAGAGGCTTTCCCTGATCACCTAATATAAATTATGGCCCATCCAGGTATCTCTCTATCCCACCATCCAGTTTTATCTTGTCCATAACAATTTTTGCTATCTGTATTCATCTTGTATATTCCTTTACTTGTTTATTGTTTTTCCCCAGCATATCACCAGCAAGTAGGGTAGTATCTGCATCTAATTACTACAATGATTATTGAATTAAATGTGTTCCAGAAGAATTGACAGTTCTCCAGAGTCAACTCCAGCTCTGCTTCTCTCAGGCAGTTTATTACTTTGAACCATTGTTATTACTTCTCTAGCTTTTTGGCAAAAGGGGAGCAATGCATTGCACTACCAGGATATATGGGAAACAAGCAAATGAGGACTTTATTTTGTTTGCTACTTTCCCTTTAAATTTTCTTTGTTGGGCTGGCTATTCCATGCTCCTGACTGAATACTTGCTCTTCCCACAGATTTATGGTTATTTTCAGATACTACATGGGTCCCCAGTCTCATGCTTCCAGGTGATTTCAAGGTAGAATTTCTCTCCTCTGTTCCAGCTCAGGCCTCCAGTCAGGAAATAGGATGTGGCTGGGTTTTTTTGTTTTGTTTTGTTTTGTTTTTGGCCTGCTTTGCATTTCTACATCTCTTTCTCTGCTTGGTAAGTAGGACTTGGAATAGAGATGAAGCAATTGAAAATGTGGTATAGTCACATTTTCACTTGACTGGTACCACAGTGGACAACTACTGATGTATTCTCTGGGGCTGGAAAGTCTTTAAAGTTAATTCTTTCTCCCTTATCCGGGGCCAAGCATATACAATAGAAAAGTCAAGGCCAAAGATGAACTAATTCAACTGGTAAAGATGAAGTGATATAATTTTACATTCAGAGAGTTTATTATATTACTAAAGAAAGTCATTACTTATTTATTACATAACTAAAGAAAGGAAGACTACTCAAAGGTGCAGGTTCTCCCTAGTCCTGTCCCACACACTAAAAATGATTATCATTGAAACAAAGGGGCGAGGTGACTGCAGTGTGCATGGGATACCCCATTGTGGAGGAGCCAACTGTACTGTTTATCAACAGTTTATATTCTACAGCTGTGTTCTGAGGGGGGTGCAGGGCAGAAAGCCTCTACCTCATCAGGATGTGGGTGGTGATGAGAAACTGTCACATGACAGCCTCCCAGGGATGATAAGGAGGCAAATGGGAGATGGTCTTGGTGCAGCATTTCACACATTTTCCATCCTCTTGTGTTCCAGGAGTGTCACAAGGCATTCTGCCAAGACCCAGATAGGCTGCAGTTCAACCATTTGCTTGTGTGGCCTATGCAGATATATGCAAGGTCATGGAGGTGCCATGGTGGAATATTTCCCTTTACTTTGTGGTTCTTCTTGGGTTCTTCAGTGACATCCCACCCTCATACTAGAGATCTCTACAGTTTTCTTGAGGCTGTTGATACGCTTTGCTCCAGTCTATCTTTCACTGCTCTTTCTGAGCCCAGTGAATTCCCACCCCGGTGTCAGGAACATGTCTTAAGTTCTCAGTCATGCCTTAGAATTTCTTCCACTTAGGTTTTAGGTGAGGGGCAAGTACCTCATTCCCAATGCATGGTAAATGGGACTCATTGCAAGCTCCTATCTTTCTCCAGCAATCCTTTTCTCAAAACCTCTCAATCTCTAACTCATGATCCCCTTATATAGTCTCTAATGGATGTGAGGAGTTTGAGATTTGTATGACCTATTATTCACACTTGTTTTGCATCTAGGTGTGGGATCTAGGTTTGATTTTAGAATTTATCAACCTTGGCTCTTTGCCTAAAGATCCATTTTAATATCATGTTATACAGTTATCGCATTCTAAATAAATTGTAATTTCCAGATAATTCATATCACTGATCACTTCTTCAATTAACCACTATAATTTCTTAAAGTCCTATAAGTCTCCTTGGCATGTACTTTTCAAATTATTAGACTGTTGAAGGACAGATGGCAACTCTTTATCTTTTCATCTTTATCCATGAGAATTTGGTAGTACACATTCATCAAGTTCAGCAGAAAAAAAAACAAGATTCCCTAGTAGACAGACTAGGGCAATTGAAATGGGAAGATGAGGGCAGGAGGTCCTATTAGGATTAACTATAAGTGAGCTATATCAAACTATGATGCTTCCCACAGAATTTGGCACTTCATCCCATTTGGGGCACACATCATCCTCTTCTTCCTAGTTAAGCATCACTTCATGGTGAGTCATTGTAGCAGGTGGGATTGTAACATCCCTCAGAATGGTTGAGTTGACCAAAGCAGGTTGAGAAACTCTTTAGGGAATTTTTAACAAGGGGTCCAGTGTATTGTTAATATGACATATCTATTCGGAATATAATAATTATTCCTCCATTCACTAAGGACACGGACATTAGGAGAAGGAAGGGAAAAAGGCGGGGGGGGGGGGAATTGGAGGGAGAGATGAACCATGAGAGACTATGGACTCTGAGAAACAAACAGGGTTTTAGAGGGGAGGGGGGAGTGGGGATTGGTTAGCCCGGTGATGGGTATTAAGGAGGGCACGTACTGAATGGAGCACTGGGTGTTATAAGAAAACAATGGATCGTGGATCACCACATCAAAAACCAATGATGTATTGTATGGTGACTAACATAACATAATAAAATTAAAAAAAAAAAAAAAGGACGTGTATTGAATACTTTACTATTTTTTTCTGGCACAAGTTTGAATTTGATTTGATAATTTCCACCAGACAAGCATTTGGAATATGGAACTCTGAGATTAAGATGATATCACTAAATACTAGCTCCTTAGGGTATTGTGCAAATCTCAGTGGGGCCATGTTTGTGGACTGTTCTGCAGCAGATGGAGAATACTGTAGCTCTGTTTCATGTAATCCATCCTCAATTCTGTGCACATTTATCTCAGGCATAGAAGCAGAAAACTCCTAACTCCTACTTTTTTCCTTATTTTCTCCTTCCGCACTTTAGGTATTAGGAAAATCTCAAAATAAATACTTTTTAGAACTAGTTTACAGGACCTGTTTGAAATCTTACAAACCTGTCATGTTGCAGACCTCAAATGGCTGAAATCTTCTGCTCATTTACCATTTTCTAACCTTCCTCAGTACCCCCAACCTTTGGAATGTTAAGATTGGGGTGCTTTTTTGGCTAATCTTTTTATAGTACTCAGATTCTCCTTCATCAGAATTAGTTTAGTACGCAAGCTCTCTTTGTAATTTTTAGCACATCACCCTTGGTTCAGCAGCGTGAACTTAACTGGTGTACAGTTTTTAAATTTAAGTTTTAAAAATTAGTCACTACATCAAAAACTAATGATGTATTGTATGGTGACTAACATAACATAATTAAACTAAATTAAAAAAAGAAAAAAGAAAAATTAGTGTTGAAGGTAAGTGGATTAAAAAGTCATTTCCCCAACACCCCTTTTCTGGTTGCTCCCTGGCCATCAGACTAATTAATTTCCTGAAGATATTCTCAAGTACTTATTTGCCCAGAGGTTTAAAATCAGTCCGTAGTGTCTTGTAAATTTTAGCATCAGCCTGTTCAAGGTGTTTCTCATACCTGCAGTGAGCTAAGTGTGCTTTCCTCTATATAGCTGTCTTTTCACACTTTTATTACTATTGCCCCAAAGATCAAAATTACTCTATTTCATATGTGAACGTTACTCAGATCATAATAATCCCAAATAAGTCAAGTATCAATTCTATAAACCATGGGTTAGCAAGTTATAGCCCATGGACCAAATTCAGCCAGCCTCTTGTTTCCATACATGAAGTTTTATTGGGAAACAGCCATGCTTATTTTTGTATACAAAGCCTAAGATATTTACTATCTAGACCTTTACAAAAAAGTTTGTCAAATCCTGCTCTAAAAACACAATTGATGTCATTAAGCCAAATATTCAAAGTCTCATTCTCCCATACCCTAATGATTGACTTGAAATTTGTCCTTCAGAATAATTCAAAGTGTCCAATGGCAGTTCACCTGTCTGTGCTGGTTACTTGTGACTGCTTCCCTGTTGGAAATCTGAAGTATCAAAGGGTTGCAGCAGTTACAGATAGGCCTCCCTGATTCAAAGCCCCACCTATACTAACATAGACTTTCCAGCACAGACATAGACAGTTTTACATATGTGATTTTCTGATTCAGAGGAACTGATTGGCAGAAACTTCCAGGCTTGTTATAGCAGTGGTAGACTCCATCATGCCCAGTGGAGTAATGATAGTTACTGGCAGGGAGTTGCTATACCCAGCAGAGTGGTGGGAGAGGTAAAACTACTATGCCTAGATAAGAAACAGTTGCAAAATATTCACTCCCAGAGGACAGAGAGATTTCACACCATATCTACCAAGCCTTAGAGATAGGTGTCTAGGTAAACTATGGCACTAGTCCTCATTCTGGCTGCAAATTAGAATCTCCTGGAGAGCTTGTAAAAAATACTAATGCCCAGGCTTTGCCCCATGCAAATTAAATCAGCATCTCTTAGGATGGGCCTGGGTATGGTTATTTTAAAATACCAACTCTGAACTTGTTTTTAGAAAGTAGTTGGCATTGAGTCCAAGCCCCCAGATGTCATTTCCCATTTGTTACAGTGGTATCATTCCTGACAAACACTAATGACAACCTCAGTTTTCAGAACAAACAGACAAACAAAAAAACTGCTTGTAAAATGCCATAATTCCACCTTATATATTTCTTTTTTTTCCCTTTTGGCTATTTCAGCATCTTGGCTGGTTTTCTCTCTTTCTCAGTCCATAAAAACATCAGCAAGGAACGTTTTGTAAAGTTTCCATTTAGATTAAATTAACCCTGATAGATATGTTCAAATGCTTTGTAAATTGTCATGAAAATCCCCATATCTGAAACTTTAAATCCTAACATTGGCTGAGCACCCCTTATGCATTCACTGTGGCACTAGCTCCTTTCCATACATGATATCATTTAATCATGATAACATCCTAAGTCTTATTTGTCCATTTTACAATGAGAAATATGAAGCAAAAAAACTGTAAGTGACTAACCCCAGTCCATCCAACTAAATAATGACAATATCAGGATATGAACTCATAAATATCTGGCTTCAAAGCACATGTTTTTGCCACTACTCCCACTATACTGCTTCAGACCTTTGCAGTTTGCTCATTACTGGCCCCTTCACAAGGGATGACTTAACTTCAGCCTTCACTCCCAAGCTCAGCCTTTCTTTTCTGAAAAGGAGTTCTCTCTTCAAAAAGACAAGTATCACACTCCACAGCTAAGCTTCAGAGTCCTTGAACATCTTCTTTCTTCTTGGCCTTATTGCCCTTCTCTACCACCTTATGGTATATACTCAGACAAATCTGAAAGGAAGGAAGAAAAGAAGGGAGGAATCTGAGTGAGCCACAGCTAATACAGATGAATTATTTCGTCAAAGTGTTTCTACACATTGGGGAAATGGATTCTGAGGAAATGTTTATTAATTATAACAGCTAACATTTAGAAGGCGCTTACTAGGTGTGAGGTGATTTGCATAGTTTTCATTTAACCCTCTCAACAACTCTACAAGGGAAGTACTCGAAAGATCCTTGTTTTCCTTTCAGACTTGAGGCACAGATTGTTATAGCAACACAGCTTTAAGTCACCCAGCTAATAAGGGGCAGGTATAGGGATCACACTTTGGTTCTGCATTATTCCAGAATCCATGCTCTCAACCACTCCTATTCAATATATCTGTCAGTGTATAGACAGAATTTCTATATTATGAAAATGATATTCTAAGGCTCTAATACCTCATTCCCTCAATGAGTGTGAAAAAAGTTTCAGTGATAGAAGATTGTTCAACTAAATCACCATTTCTCAAAATGTTCTGCAGAGCACTAAGAGGAGCTGCTCTGTGAGAAATAGGTTTCCTCAGTCAATTACATTTGTGACACACTGCATACTAAATCTTCTTCATGGAGATTCACCAGGTAAATGTATATATCCCAGATTCTTTTTTTATTTTATTTTATTATGTTATGTTAATCACCATACATTACATCATTAGTTTTTGATGTGGTGTTCCATGATTCATTGTTTGCGTATAACACCCAGTGCTCCATTCAATACGTGCCCTCTTTAATAGCCATCACCAGGCTAACCTCCCCCCACCCCCTCCCCTCATATATCCCAGATTCTGAAAAAAATCTTCAGGAAACACACATGCACACACGAACAAATCATGCAAAATTACTTTAACTCAGTATTTCCAAAAGATACTTGACAATGGAAGATCCATCCCCTAGCTATATTATAATCCTAGTGAACTGTTGTTCAGTGAATTAACATTGAGAAATGCTGATTTAAGTCATTCGACCACTTAAATGATTCAGTTGTAAATTGGACAAATCACGAAGATTACACTGATAGTTCCTAAAATGTCTGAAAGTGTTACATTTAATAAATTTTTCTGGAGATAAATCTGTTTTACTTACCTCCCATCCCCACTACACCTACGTGTGTGTATGCATGCACACACACACACACACACACACACACACACACACACCATTACTACCACTACTATATCATATTTCTTCTTGGAACTTCTGTTTTGACTGACTGAAATATAATAAGTCTGTCATACCCTCTGTCTCTCACTTCTTCCTGTGAATCCCCCAGATAAAGAAGGTGTCTGTGGTAGTTATGAAAATGTGCCAATCATGTCTCTTGCTCCAAGTTGCACAATTGACAGATGGTCTCAGCAGCTGCATTCTAAATCCAACACTACACTTGCACTGAGGTCACATTTCCCATGGTCTTCTCTCAGCTAATGAGAATTGAACAAACACTATGACAGGCTTTTTCCTACAAGTTGTACAACTTCTCACTGGCCTCACCAAAACATACTTAGAATTGCCCTGTAGTCTGAGATCTCTGTCTATTCAACTTTCATTCATTTTCTCTCTCCTTCAGAGGCATTAGATCTGTATCACAGTCTAATGGCTCCCTCCATTGCTCCTACTGTGCCCTTTACTTTTCCCTAATAGGCATTTCCACAACAAATCCCTCAATATCTAACCCCATTCAGGCATCTGCTTTTCAGAGGGTATGAACCAACACAGTGTTCTTCTTCCACCCAATAGTTCAGTATATTCCATACATCTATATTTTTTCTTTTTTCTTTCTTTTTTATTATATGTTAGTCACTATACAATACATCGTTAGTTTTTGATGTAGTGTTCCATGATTCATTGTTTGCATATAACACCCAGTGCTCCGTGCAATACAGGCCTTCCTTAATACCCATCACTGGGCTCACCTATCCCCCCACCTCCCTCCCCTCTAAAACCCTCAGTTTGTTTCCTGGAGTCCATAGTCCCTCATGATTCTTCTCCCCCTGTGATTTCCCCCCCTTCATTTTTCCCTTCCTTCTCCTAATGTCCTCCATGCTATTCCTTACGTTCCACAAATAAGTGAAACCATATGATAATTGACTTTCTCTGCTTGACTTATTTCACTTAGCATAATCTCCTCCAGTTCCATCCATGTTGATGCAAAAGTTGGGTATTCATCCTTTCTGATGGCTGGGTAATATTCCACTGTATATATGGACCACATCTTCTTTATCCATTCGTCTGTTGAAGGGCATCTCAGCTCTTTCCATAGTTTGGCTATTGTGGACATTGCTGCTGTGAACATTGGGGTGCATGTGGCCCTTCTTTTCACTACATCTGTATCTTTGGGGTAAATGCCCAGTAGTGGAATTGCTGGGTCATAGGGTAGCTCTATTTTTAACTTTTTGAGGAACCTCCACACTGTTTTCCAAAGTGGTTGTACCACCTTGCATTCCCACCAACAGTGTAAGAGGGTTCCCCTTTCTCCACAACCTCTCCAACATTTGTTGTTTCTTTCCTTGTCCATTTTTGCCATTCTAACCGGTGTAAGGTGGTATCTCAATGTGGTTTTGATTTGAATTTCCCTGATGGCTAAAGATGATGAACATTTTTTCATTTGTTTGCCATTTGTATGTCTTCTTTGGAGAAGTGTCTGTTCATGTCTTCTGCCCATTTTTTTGACTTGATTATTTGTTTTTTGAGTGTTGAGTTTGAGAAGTTCTTTATAGATCTTGGATACCAGCCCTTTATCTGTAGTGTCATTAGCAAATATCTTCTCCCATTCTGTGGGTTGCTTCTTTGTTTTCTATTTTATATTTATAAATCCATGACTTCAATGGAAAAGTATAAATTATATCTTGTTTGTATCAGTATTCCTCAATGTCTAGCAGTATTTGGGATATGCAATAATGGATGAAAGGATAGGATAAATAAAGAAACTTATATCAAGATAGCAGCACAGGAGGTCCTAGACCTCATCTCCCCTCCACATAAATGCTGACTTAACAACAATCTACAGAAGAAAATACCTTTGTGAAATCTCCAGAGATTAGTTGAGAGGTTTCAGCCCTCAGTGGAACAGAAAAGTCAAGAAGAGCTATATTGAGAACACTAAGAACCATTTCACTTTATCCCTACCAACCCTCCCCCAACCTGGCAGTTTAGTGTGGAGACAGGCTGTCTCTGTCCATGATTTCTCCTGCAGGGGAAAGACTGAGTGAAGTAAGTGTCTTGCATCCCCAACTTTTTGAGACATTGCTTGAGAGGCCAGCTTTTTTCTCATCTCACCTAGTATGCAGAGGGAATCCGCATAGCTGAATATCTGGGGGCAGCTAAAAACAAAGAACAGAGGCCACTGACACATGGATTGAAACAACCAGTTTGCATATCTTACTGGCAGGCCTTCCTACAGACCCTTCCAACCAGCCCACACATGTGCAGACCCCAGCAGCCATCTATCCCACATGCACCCCCACAGTCAGTGCCCTACATGACTCTGCAGCCAGTGCCCCAGGCACCACCAGATATGGCTTCCCATGCACCCTTGTGGATGGCACCCCATGTGTCCCACATATGGCATGTGCATGCCCCTGCAGACAGTGTTTGGATCACAGAAGCTGCCTCAACCCTGCAGAATTGGGAGGAGACACACAACTCTGAGACTGATCCTTTAGGAGGGCAGGAGAGTAGTGGAGCTTCCACCCATTGTCCCTGCATCTCAGTGCACTGTCCTAGAGAAAAGGGTCAAGTTACTGTCAACACTTAGTATGCCTCTGTGGTGTAGGAAGAGGTACAAAATCCTAAAACATCTCCTTCAGGATAGAGGAAGAGAAGTGGAGCTTGCACCCAGCATCCATGTTTCAGGGCATTCCTTTAGGGAAAAGGAGTGAGTGGCCTCAGCACTTGAAACAGCTCTGTGGGATCAAGAGTAGGCACACAATCCTAAATCTTTCTCCTCAGGAGGGAATGAGAGGAGTGGAGCAGGCACCCCCATAGAAAGGAATTAGGAGATCCCCCAGAATCTCTGGCTGTGATGATTGGTGATGGGCTGAACTCCCTAAACTAGTTTGCAAAAACTGGAGGGGTGACTACTTCTTCAAGTGCACAGACACCAGTGCAAGGTTATTACAAAGAACATGACTAATCAGGGAAACATGACAACCCAAAAGGAACAAAGTAAAGCTGTACTAATAGATAACAAAGAAATGGAGATCTATAAATTGCCTGACAAAGAATGCAAAAATAATTGTCTTAATGCAGCTCAGTGAACTACAAGAGAACACAGATGGACAACTAAATGAAATCAGTAAAATAATACCTGAATAAATGAGAAATTCAATAAAGAGATAAAAACCATAAAAAAGAACCAAACAGAAATCATGGAACTGAAGAATACAATTACTGAACTGAAAAATTCAATAGAGAGCTTCAACAGCAGACTCAAGCAGAAGAGAATCCATGAGCTCCAAGACAATATTTGAAATTATACAGAGGAAAAGAACTAAACAAAAAAGAATGAAAAAGAGTGGAGGGGCGCCTGGGTGGCTCAGTTGGTTAAGCAACTGCCTTCGGCTCAGGTCATGATCCTGGAGTCCCGGGATCGAGTCCCGCATCGGACTCCCTGCTCAGCGGGGAGTCTGCTTCTCCCTCTGATCCTCCCCCTCTCATGCTCTCTGTCTCCCATTCTCTCTCTCAGATAAATAAATAAAAAGTCTTTAAAAAAAAAAAAAAATAAAGAATGAAAAAGAGTGGAGAAAGCCTATGGGACTAATAAGACACTATCAAGCCAACCAGTATATATATTATGGGAGTCCCAGAAGAACAGAAAGAGAATTTTGAAAGCAGCAAGAGAAAAGCAACTCATCACATACAAGGGGATTCCCCCCCCCCCCAATAGACAATAAGCAGATACCTCGGTGGAAATCTTGCAGGTCAAGTCAGGAATGACTGAGATGATATATTTAAAATACTGAATGGAAAAAAACCCTACCAACCAAGAATATTATATCCAACAAAACTATCCGTTAAAAATGAGCCTGGGGGGTACACTCACTTGGATAAGTGTCTGACTCAGGATTTTGGCTCAGGTCATGATCTCAGGGTGGTGAGATCTAGCCCTTCGTCGGGCTCTGCACTCAGTGGGGAATCTGCTTGAGATTCTCTCCCTCCACCCCTCTCCCCCCTTCTCAAATAAACAAATATATCTTTTTTAAAAAATGAAGGAGAGAGAAAATGTTTTCCTAAACAAACAACTGAGGGAATTCATTGCCACTTGACCTACCTTACAAGAAGTACTATGAAACATCACTATAAAAATTTGAAAAGACACAAATAAATGGTAAGATGTTTCATGATCATAATTGCAAGAATTAATATTGCTAAAGTGCACACTACCCAAAAGAATCCACAGAGTTAATGTAATCCCTATATAAATCCTACTGGCATTTTTTACAGAAAGAAAAAAATCCTAAAATTTATATAGAATCACAAAAGACTCCGAATAGTGAATATAATTTTGAGCAAGAAGAACAATGCTGGAGGCATTACATTTCATGATTTCAGAATATATTACAAAGCTACAGTAATTGAACAGTATTTTACTGGCATATCAACAGACATATAAACTATTGAAACAGAATAGAGAGCACAGAAATGAACCCATGCATATACCATCAGTTGATCTTTCACAAGAGTGCCAAGAATATACAATGGGGAGAAGGATAGTATCTTCAATAAATGGTGTTGGGAAAACTGGCTTTCATGCAAAAGAATGACATTGGACTCTTATCTCAAATCATACACAAAAATTAACTTAAAATTGGTTAAAGACTTAACCATAAGACCTGAAAGTATAAAACTCATAGAAGAAAACACAGGGATAAAACTCCTTGACATTGGTCTTAGCAATGACTTCTTGGATATGACATCTAAAGCACAGGAAACAAAGGCAAAAATAAACAAGTGGAACTACATCAAACTGAAAAGATTCTTCATAGTAAAGGAAACAATTACAGAGAGAAAAAGGCAATCTACAGAATAGGAGAAAATCTTTGCAGATCTTATATCTGATAAAGGGTTAATATCCAAATTGTAAAAGGAACTCCTCCAACTCAGCACCACCCACCAAAATTTTTAAAAATGGGCAAAGGACCTGAATAGATGTTTTTCCAAAGAAGACATAGAAATGACTAACAGGTATGGTGGGAATGCAAGCTGGTGCAGCCACTCTGGAAAACAGTATGGAGGTTCCTCAAAAAGTTGAAAATAGAGCTACCCTACAATGCAGCAATTGCACTACTGGGTATTTACCCCAAAGATGCAAATGTAGTGATCCGAAGGGTTATGTGCACCCCAATGTTTATAGCAGCAATGTCCACAATAGCCAAACTATGGAAAGAGCCAAGATGCCCATCAACAGATGAATGGATAAAGAAGATGTGGTATATATATACAATGGAATATTATGCAGCCATCAAAAAAATCGGAATCTTGCCATTTGCAACAACGTGGATGGAACTAGAGGGTATTATGCTAAGCGAAATAAGTCAATCAGAGAAAGACAAGTATCACATGATCTCACTGATATGAGGAATTCTTAATCTCAGGAAACAAACTGAGGGTTGCTGGAGTGGTGGGGGGTGGGAGGGATGGGGTGGCTGGGTGATGGACATTGGCGAGGGTATGTGCTATGGTGAGCACTGTGAATTGTGTAAGACTGATGAATCACAGACCTGTACCTCTGAAACAAATAATACATTGTATGTTTAAGAAAAAAAAAAATAGTAGGAAGGGAAGAATGAAGAGGGGGAAATTGGAGGGGGAAACGAACCATGAGAGACAATGGATTCTGAGAAACAAACTGAGGGTTTTAGAGGGGAGGGGGATGGAGGATGGGTTAGCCCGGTGATGGGTATTAAGGAGGGCATGTATTGCATGGAGTACTGGGTGTTATACGCAAACAAGGAATCATGGAACACTACATCAAAAACTAATGATGTAATGTATGGTGACTAACATAATAAAATTAAAAAAAAAAGAAATAACCAACAGGTGTATGAAAAGGTGCTCAACATCACTAATCATCAGGGAAATGCAAATGGAAACCACAGTGAGAAAACCTCACACCTTTTATCAACAACAAAGATGATTGTTGGTGAAGATGTGGAGAAAATGGAACCTTCATGCACTGTTAAATATAAATTGATGCAGCCATTGTGAAAAGGTTCCTTAAAAAATTAAGTAGAACTATTATTTGATCCAGAAATCCCACTTCTGGGTATGTATCCAAAGGAATGTATAAAGAAAATGGAACACACACACACACACACACACACACACAGAATGGGAAGGAAAAAAGGAAGGAAGGAAATAACAGAAAAGAGGGCTCTTTCCACTTACCAAATGAATTACATTGGCAACTTGATCACTTAGGATATGTTTACCTTTCTGTAAAACTGTATCAGTAAAATCTGTCCTACTTACCCTACATATATATTGTGAATATGAATAAAACAATTTGATGTAACTTTTCCATTTACCTAAGCATATGGTGCTTTCTATAGCTACTTCCCATTCCTTCATTTAGCAAATATTTGCTGAGCTCGTCCTTTGGGTCATGTTTTGCTTGAGGTGCTGGGAATACATAACTCTCAAGGAGCTCATAATCAAGTGTAGGATACCAATACAGATAAGGAAATGTTTAATGTGGGATAGTGATTGGGTGATGCTCAATGTGCTCTAGGTACACCTGCCCCAACTTGTGAGAGGGTGGCAGTAAGGATTGGCTTTATGGAAGATGTGGCACCTGAGCTGATTTTTGAAGAATCAATAAAAGTCAGTAAGGTAAAATATGCAGTAAGATGAAATATGTGATATGAGTACTCCAGCAAAGGGAAAAACAGAAGCAAAGCAGCAGGGAAGCTAGAGAAAACATAGCACATTCAGTAATTTCAAATAGTTATGTCAGGCTAGGACATAGGAAACCATGAGGGAAGGTGGTAGCAAGAACGGTATCTCCATATCCCAAATTTCTGCCTAGATATAAACAGAAAATGTTTAACAATAACTAGATGGTTAGCTGATATTTAGATGAAGTTCTGCTTCATATGTCAAAACAGCTTGATAATTCTTGAATAGTAGATATGTTATCTGTTTCTAATATTACTTTTTCTTGTCTCTTTTGATTTCATGCTAGAGATGAAAAGGTACTGAATTCAAAAGTGAATGGCAGGTGATAAGAATTCTGGAATTCTGAAGAGTAGACAATATCTAGTAAGCGATAAGATAGCTTTGAGAAATAGAAGGATAATTGTTCTTTTGTCATTGGCTTATACCTTTTTCCAAAACGTAAGTTGTTTTAATCAAGTAATACTACACTTTGTTGAGGGTTGTAGGATAGTAGGTAGGGGAGGTGAATAGGTGATCTAGAGAAATGATTGGTCAGCAATAAACAGAATTCATCAAGAAATTAGATTTAAGATAGTATAAATGATGACTATTCTTATTCTACTTTTAAAAAAATATGCATGATTTATTTTCACTATCAGATTAAGAAAAGTTTGTATGGGATAATTGGGATCAGTTTGAGGTCTTACCTCAGGATGAAATAGCAAAATGTAAAAGTGCCTGTTTTCAAAGTTCAGAAGTGGCAATGTTACAGAACTCAGAATGGCTAGAAGTGAATAGCTTGTATACAACCAGCAAAGGAGGCTCAGTCTGACAAGAATGTCAAGTTCCCATTGTGCAAAGAGCATAACAATAGTTTTCCATTTAAGAAGGCGATTTTTGTGTTTCATTTTCGTGTCTTCTAAATTTTTCTTTTAAAATTCTACTCAAAACTTAGATCTTTTATCTGTAGTTGAAAGGATAAAAGAAAGCATATCCTAACAAAATGTGGATATATATTATTTGATCCTTATACCAAATGTGGATTTATGGATAATAAATAACTGAACTAATAGTACTAACTTTAACAAACCTAAATTCTCATCTTTGAAAACACCCCAAAACAAGGAGAGATCTTCATTTTTGGTAAAATCAGGGAACAACTCTACAGGTATTGCTCTATACTTCAAAATATATAAAGAGGAATTGCCAAGCACAGCCAAATTTAGACTAAGATGAAGGAAGATGCCAGGAGAGAACACATACTTGCTGCTGCTCTTTTTGGGCAGAGCCAGCTGACCATTATCCTCTCTAAAGTAGGTAGCTCACCTCAAAGGTCAAAAATTCCCAAGGACATCTTTCCAATGGTAAAGAGATACAACTGCTGATATCCATCTAATGGTAGATATGGAAGGTAAACAAAGGTGATCTAATATGTTCATAATTAGTATCTCTGAGGAAGAAAACAGGAGATGAAAATATTTCAAAGACATAACTCAGGAAAACTTTTGTAACTAATTGAAGATTCAACTCTACAGATCAAATGGGCTCACCATATTCCAGGAATATTGCTACATAACAACCATAATCATTATATCAGCAAATAATAAAAAGAATGATAGCACCAAGTGTTTGAGAGTATGAGGAAAGGATATTCTCATTCTCTACTGATGGGAATATAAACATGGTGTGTCTGAAAGACCATTAGAAATTACATATCAAAAGTATTTTAAAATTAGCTTTTGACTGTTAATTTCTTGAAATTGATACTCATTCCTTAATAGAACATTCATGATAAGGCATAGTTACAAATATGCTTACCATAATATCATCCTTAATAATAACAAGTAGAAAATGAGAATCTCTAAGAGTCCAACAATATGAGAAGATTGCTTCAATGTATATATGAATATATATGGAATATATTTATATGAAAAACATTTGAAATATCAGGATCTTTACATATCACTTTAATGAATGGTTATCTTTCAGTGATGGGATTTGGTGATATTTATGTTTTAGTTTTCTTTCTTTTTCATTATCTCTATTTCCTTTTCCTGCAATGTGTATGTATTGAAAAAGGTAGGGACTCTCAGAGTAGGGGAATGTAGTCTGCTAGTCCTAAAACTAGTCCCTAAGCATGACCAGTTCAAGTCCCAAATGTACAATCTGAGAACGACTTTAGGGGAATGATAAGCAAGTTACTTAGCTAAGAAAGGGAGTGTAGAGTTAGAGTTAAAGGTAGATCTAGACCCTGATACTTGAATTCCTTCTGTAAGTCTTACTCTATGTTTAGCCTAACTCCAGTGTTTAGCATTGTGTACCTCAGTACTGAACTTCTGGAGTCATGTCCATTTTAAGGCAGTTACGTATTATATATATTTTTTTATCAACCTCAATCTATCTATAGCTCTGTAAGTTAAAACACCATATTTTTGGATGTGTCAAGGTTGATTATGTCCATGTATACATACATATATACACATATGTAATTAAATTAATTTCTAGACACAAGTTGGTAACTAGAAGGCTTTTAAATTTAGCATGGAGTTTTAGCAAGATTATACAAGCTGTTGTATCTTTTAACCATGGTAGCATTTGATTCCTAAAGTATAACTTGACAATATATGACTTCTAAGAATGAAGATGAAAAAATTAGTGTCACTCAAGTAAATCATTGCTATCATAAGTTTAAAAATACTTATCTCAATCAATCCAGAAGCATCAAATCATACATAAACTTGCCTGCATATTATTTTTATTCTAGAATTTTACAGAGTGTAATCTCATTTATTTATTTCATATTTTTTACAATGCCTTGAACACAGTGGCAATGGATAATTTTTGTTGGATGAGTGAATTAATGAATTTTTCTTATGGCTTTGGGATTTATTTTTTTAAATTTTATTTTATTATGTTATGTTAGTCACTATACAATACATCATTAGTTTTTGATGTAGTGATCCATGATTCATTGTTTCCGTATAACACCCAGTGCTCCATGCAGTACGTGCCCTCCTTAATACCCATCACCGGGCTAACCCATCCCCCCACCCCCCTCCCCTCTGAAACCCTCAGTTTGTTTCCCAGAGTCCATAGTCTCTCATGGTTCGTCTCTCCCTCCGATTTCCCCCCCGGTTCATTTTTCCCTTCCTTCTCCTAATGTCCTCCATGCTATTTCTTATGTTCCACAAATAAGTGAAGCCATATGATAATTGACTTTCTCTGCTTGACTTATCTCACTTAGCATAATCTCCTCCAGTCCCATCCATGTTGATGTAAAAGTTGGGTATTCATCCCTTCTGATGGCTGAGTAATATTCCATTGTATATATAGAACACATCTTCTTTATCCATTCATCTGTTGAAACTCTTTCCATAGTTTGGCTATTGCAGACATTGCTGCTATGAACATTGGGGTGCATATGCCCCTTCTTTTCACTACATCTGTGTCTTTGGGGTAAATACCCAGTAGTACAATTGCTGGGTCATAGGGTAGCTCTATTTTTAAATTTTTGAGGAACCTCCACACTGTTTTCCAAAGTGGCTGTACCAACTTGCATTCCCACCAACAGTGTAAGAGGGTTCCCCTTTCTCCACAACCTCTCCAACATTTGTTGTTTCTTTCCCTGTCCATTCTGCCCATTCTAACTGGTTTAAGGTGGTATCTCAATGTGGTTTTGATTTGAATTTCCCTGATGGTTAATGATGATGAACATTTTCTCATGTGTCTGTTAGCCATTTGTATGTCTTCTTTGGAGAAGTGTCTGTTCATGTCTTCTGCCCATTTTTTGACTTGATTATTTGGTTTTTGGGTGTTGAGTTTGGGAAGTTCTTTATGAATCTTGGATACCAGCCCTTTATTTGTAGTGTCATTTACAAATATCTTCTCCCAATCTGTGGGTTGCCTCTTTGTTTTGTTGTCTGTTTCCTTTGCTGCGCAGAAGCTTTTTATCTTGATGAAGTCCCAAAAGTTCATTTTTGCTATTGTTTCACTAGCTTTTGGAGATGTATCTTGAAAGAAGTTGCTGTGGGTGATGTCCAAGAGGTTACTGCCTATGTTCTCCTCCAGAATTTTGATGGATTCCTGTCTCACATTGAGGTCTTTCATCCATTTTGAGTTTATCTTTATGTATGGTGTTAGAGAATGGTCGAGTTTCATTCTTCTGCATGTAGCTGTCCAATTTTCCCAGCACCATTTATTGAAGAGACTGTCTTTTTTCCATTGCATGTTTTTTCCTGCTTTGTCAAAGATTATTTGACCATAGAGTTGAGGGTCCATATCTGGGTTCTCTATTCTGTTCCATTGGTCTATATATCTGTTTTTGTTTTTGTTTTTGTTTTTTTAAAGATTTTATTTATTTATTTGAGAGAGAGAGACTGAGAGAGAGAGCACATGAGAGGGGGGAGGGTCGGGAGGGTCAGAGGGAGAAGCAGACTCCCCGCGGAGCAGGGAGCCCGATGTGGGACTCGATCCAGGGACTCCAGGATCATGACCCGAGCCGAAGGCAGCCGCCCAACCAACTGAGCCACCCAGGCACCCCTATATATCTGTTTTTGTGCCGGTACCATGCTGTCTTGGTGATCACAGCTTTGTAATATAGCTTGAAATTGGGCAACGTGATGCCCCCAGCTTTGTTTTTCTTTTTCAACATTTCCTTGGTGATATGGGGTCTTTTCTGATTCCATACAAATTTTAGGATTATTTGTTCCAGCACTTTGAAAAAATGTCATTGGAATTTTGATCGGGATGGCATTGAAGGTATAGATTGCTCTGGGTAGCATAGACATTTTAACAATGTTTATTCTTCCGATCCATGAGCATGGAATATTTTTCCATCTTTTTGTGTCTTCTTCAATTTCTTTCATGAGTGTTCTGTAGGTCCTAGAGTATAGAATTATTAGAAATTATTATCAACAACTATATGCCAATAAACTGAGCAATCTGGATGAAATGGAGGCCTTCCTGGAAACCTATACACTGCCAAGACTGAAACAGGAAGAAATTGACAACCTGAACAGGCCAATAACTAGTAATGAGATTGAAGCAGTGATCAAAAACCTCCCAAAAAACAAGAGTCCAGGGCCTGATGGATTCCCTGGGGAATTCTACCATTCAAAGAAGAAATAATACCTATTCTTCTGAAGCTGTTTCAAAAAATAGAAACATAGAAACAGAAGGAAAGCTTCCAGACTCATTCTATGAGGCCAGCATTACCTTAATCCCCAAACCAGGCAAAGACCCCATCAAAAAGGAGAATTTCAGGCCGATATCCCAGATGAATATGGATTCCAAAATCCTCAACAAAATCCTAGCTAATAGGATCCAACAATACATTAAAAGGATCATCCACCACGACCAAGTGGGATTTATCCCCGGGATGCAAGGGTGGTTCAACATTCGCAAATCAATCAGTGTGATAGAACACATTAATAAGAGGAGAGAGAAGAGCCATATGGTCCTCTCAATTGATGCAGAAAAAGCATTTGACAAAATACATCATCCTTTCCTGATTAAAACTCTTCAGAGTATAGGGATAGAGGGAACATTCCTCAAGTTCATAAAATCCATCTATGAAAAACCCACAGCGAATATCATCCTCAATGGGGAAAAGCTAAGAGCCTTTCCCTTAAGATCAGGAACACGGCAAGGATGCCCACTCTCGCCACTATTGTTCAACATAGTACTAGAAGTCCTAGCCACAGCAATCAGACAACAAAAAGAAATAAAAGGTATTCAAATTGGCAAAGAAGAAGTCAAACTCTCTCTTTTCGCAGATGACATGATCCTTTATGTGGAAAACCCAAAAGACTCCACCCCCAAATTACTAGAACTCATCCAGCAATTCAGTAATGTGGCAGGATACAAAATCAATGCACAGAAATCAGTGGCTTTCTTATACACTAACAATGCAACTGTAGTAAGAGAAATTAGAGAAATGATTCCATTTCCAATAGCACCAAAACCCATAAGATACCTCGGAATAAACCTAACCAAAGTGGCTTTGGGATTTAACAGAGCAAGAGCTTTGAAATCCAATAGAGCTTATTTTGAATCCAGGCTCTCTCACTTGAGAAGTCAGTTAACTTCTCTGAAGCTCTGATGCATCATTTCTAGAATGGAGTTTCTAGTTTCCTCATAAGGTCAGTTTGAGGATTAAATGAGATATGAATGTCAGAAGAGTATCAAGGTTGATAACAGTATTCCTTGATTTGTAGCATTGAGCATTTCTTGGTCAATCAATATGAGGCTTTTTGGAGCTCTCTGTGCTGCTGGGACATTTCAGTGGTATATTCCAGATCTCATGGGGCCTTATGACTGGGTATAAACTGACTAACAAGAGGCGCCTGGGTGGCTCAGTCAGTTAAGCGTCTGCCTTCAGCTTAGGTCATGATCCCAGGGTCCTGGGATTAAGCCCTGCATCTAGCCCCACATCTAGCCCTGCACTGAGACCAGCATCAAGCTCCCCACTCAATGGGGAGTCTGCTTCTCCCTCTCCTTCTGCCCATACCCCCACTCATACCCTCTCTCTCAAATAAATAAATAAAATCTTTTTAAAAAAATGAATAAATAAACAGACTAACAAGCCTCTGGGTGGGGAAGGGTGGGAAATCTGTGGATATTGCAAGCTCAGCCTAAATAGGTCTAACTATTCTATTAACATTGTTCTGTGCAGTTTAACCTACTCCACATGAGACTGTCTCAGTTATTCCTGTTGATTTCTAGAGATAGAAAAAAAAATCTCTACTTAGTTATACTTCACAAGATCTGAGATGAAATGTAGAGAAAAGTAAATATATTGTCCATCTGTAAAAAAGAAAATAGACACACAGTGTTTCCTAAATGAATTTCCTGTAACCTCAGGGTTCTGCTGAGCCCTTCCAGGTCTCCTGGGAATAAGGCAAAGGAAGATTATGTTTGAATAAAGGATTCTACTGCTAAATTGAAGTCAAAAGCTAAATATATGATGGCAAAAACACTGTGTTCAGTGTCAGGAAATTATGATGATGATGATAAGTAATATCTTTACAGCACATTATAGTTTACTAGAAATATTCACATAGAGTACTTCATATAATGCTTACAAATAGATATAATGAAGTAGGTACCTTATTATCCTCATTTTGCAAATGATGAAAACAGACTCAGAGAATTTAAATGACTTGCTTAAGTCATACAGCTAGTTAGTGGTAGCAGGGTGATAAAAACCTACATGTTAGAACAAGCTGGTTTTATGACTTGGCTTTACCAATTATTGGCTGCATGGAATTAAATAAATCTTATCCTCTCTTTAGTACTTAGTTTCCTCATCTGTAAAGTAAAAGGTGCAGGCTAGAAAGTCTTTACTTTAATCCAGTTGATATATTGGAGTTCCAAATGTATTCTGGTTGAAGAAAAATATTAAATAGTTTAAAAAAATAAAAACTGCTTTCTTAAATTAAATAACATTAAATATCTCCTACCGATTTGCTTACATTTGATTGTAGCAAAAGTGTCCATACTGCAGGCAATTCTAAGACATTTTATTCATCATATACTGCTATTTTGCAGATAGAAGACTTTCTGTAACATTCATTGCAAAATGAAATATCTCCCACAAGCACACATACATATATGCACAAATTTATGGGCATATACATCCCAGATGAAAATACCAGTTGTGTAGCTGTCTTAGCTTGGGCTGCTGTAACTAATTACCATAGACTGAGTGTCTTAAACAACAGGAATTTATTTCTCATAGTTCTGGAGGTTGGGAATTCCAAGATCACAGTGCCAGCAAATCTGATTGCTACTGAGGGCCCTTTGCCTGGTTTGGAGACTGCTACCTTCTCACTGTGCCCTCATAGGGCCAGGAGAGAGAGAAAATGAGCTCTGGTCTCTCTTCTTGTTGCTATAAGGACACTAATCCCATCATGAGGGCCTGGCCCTCAAGACCTCATCCAAAGCTATTACTTTCCAAAGCCCCCACCTCTAAATATCTTCATATCAGGGTTAGAACTTTAACATATGAATTTGGGGAAGACACAAACATTCAGGTCATAACAGTAGCTGAAGTTAGTGGGTAGAAAATGTGAGACAGAGCCAAGATGTCTGCTAGTTGACATTGAAAAGCTGCTAGGATTGTCCCTATACAACTTGATACAATAGCAAAATCATAGTCAAAAAACAAAAGCAGAAGTTTTGTTGTGAGGTGCCTCAGCTATGAAGAAGTACAGATTAGACTCTTTAACATTAGAGATAATGGATTTGAGAGAGCCAATGTGACCACTCATGTTGATGATAATGGAAGCCTCATTGACATCTATTGAGATTGTAATAGCATATTGGAGTATATCATAATGAATGTATTGAAACAGCAGATCTTTAATGTCCTTATGCTTTTGATCTTACTTTCTCTCTTTGTCTCTACACTATACCATTTACAATTTTGAGTGAGCTAAACAACTAGACAGCAACATAAAATGTTAACACCATGAAATGCATACTTAAAATATAAGAGGTGTGTTGATAGAAATTTTCCCTCACCTCTCTTTCTTAAAGCATCTGTATATGTTCTTTAAAGCTTTTAAGTCTTTTTTTAATGCATCTTTTGCCATACTCACACAAGATGATAAATTACATCTTGATATAAACTCCCTCTCAGTGTATTCTTAAAATTTCTCTAACAGCTTTCTTTTCTTTTGGATAATTAGCTCTAACTAAATATTTGTTGACAAAAAGAGATGATTTGGAACTTACAGTTGTATTAGTTAGGATGCAATAAGCAAAGGAGAATGTGTTGGTGCATTTAACAATTTTTCTTTTTTTTCTCATGTATTTAGCTGTGCACAAACTTCACACTGAAATTCATCATTTCAAAAAACATGTATTGCTATGTGTAAGATACTGTGCTAGGTGCTGGGAAGAAAGAGAGATAAAAAGAAACAAGTACTTGTAAGCTGCCTGAAAGCCCTGGGTCTAGTGCTGCACTGTATATCTATAGGATGTTTTTAAAATATCTGTTGAAATGTATTCAGTTGAGATAATTATTGTAGAAAGATCATTGGCTCATAGGTAAAATAGGAAACATGGACCTTAGTTTCTCCATGTATGAAATGATGAAGTACAAATAGATTATCTTTAATGTTTATCTGTAAGGGAAATAAAGTCATGAAGGAGGTAAAGTTTTTGCTTTTCTGTTAATTATAAAACAAAACCAAATCACCTTTTTCCTCTAACAGCATTCAAGGACAAAGGGAGTAAGGTGGACATGATGCCCTATCCCCTATGATCTTGCTTCTGATTCTTTGCCCACTTTTAAGAATGTGGCCAGTCTGCTTCAGATTCTCTCTCCCTCTCCCTCCCACTCAGTCTCTCTCTCTCAAATAAATAAATAAATAAATAAATAAATAAATAAATAAAATGTGTTTTTTAAAAAAAGAAGCAAGGAATTCCAAGTTGTTCAAAAATCTTTTTGGTGGATTTGGTAACACATGTGTAGTTTATCATAGGATCATGTTCCTTTAACTATTGGCCCACTCAAAAAAATGAACCCAAAGACTGATCTCAAAGACTTCTGAACCCAAAGACTGATCTCAAAGCCTGCCTCTTCTTAGGGAACTTTCCTTACTGCTCCAGGCAAAGAAAGTTACTTCTACTGTAATCATTTAGGACCTTGGTTATATCTGTATAATAGCATTCATCACATCCTGGAGAGTTTCTCAGGATCTGAATACAATACCTGGTACATAGGCAGGGGTAAGTAGATGAGGGTTTGATTGGTGCACAACTATTTTTAGGCTTTCTGTTGGGGTTAATCTAGAGCATGAAATCAGCCATAATACTTTGCTAAAATGTAACATGGAGGCCGCTGAGGGCAGGGAAGGTTTCAGAGAAGGGCAGGGGCCTTTGGAATGCCAAGCCCTGCGTGACCACTCTGCCATTGGAATGCCGCTGGGAGTTACCTTCCCCAAGCTCTCTTAGCCCAAACAGCCACCCTGTCATCTAAGAGATGTACGCATTGTCCTTTAGGCTATGTTTAGTAGACCACGCAGATTAGCATATTTTATCTTTCCCATAAATCCTCTCAGTTTCAATAAGATCCCTTGTCACACATCACTGCTTGAGAAACAGTGACAAGGATATCCTGAAGGACCAATAAAAGCGGGAGCAAAGAAGAGCAAAGGGACTTCATCTCTGAGCGTTGACCCCCTTGCCTTCTCCTCTCTTTCACGGCAAAGTTTGGAGTAATCTTTCATCCATCAGTACAGGGATTGCTGGCCATTCCTGGCAGCTTTCTACTAGCCCTAGATAGGGAGTGAATCACATCTAACCTTAGGGCCAGAGGAAAGAATGACCTATGAAATGAGCCATCAGCAAGTATAATGGTCAGGAAATAGTGGAATCAGGGTTGGTAGAGTGTGCAAAAACTCTGATCTCCTCCTCTAAGAAGATCGGGCACATGGCTAGAAACCCAGTGATATGTAACTGGTTTTGACCAGTGTTCCTCTGGATAGATGTATTGGACAAACAATCTTGAGTTTTCCAAGGTTAGATTTATGCAAAGTAATCAGCCTCGTTATTAGAACTTGTTGATCAGTTGATTTACTCTATGACTAGTTTTGACTTCTTTATTAAAATATAAGCTGGACAAATGTAATACTAAATGGATGAAACAACACTTAGCAAACCTGTAACACAAAAGCTACCAGTCACCCATCTTACTAAGAATATTTATAATAGTTTACCTTTATTGAGTGTTTATGAAATAGATATTTGTAGCTAAAACCCAAACATCCATTCTCCATTTGTTCTATAGAAGCTTACTCCAGTATGGGCTGCTGGGTTGAGTTATTTGATGTGTGGATGTGAGGCCTGGAATTGCTGAGCTATTTTGCTACCATGAAGGAAGCCAGTCTGGGGAAGAATCTAGCCTAGGTAGGAGAGTAGAGCTGTGATAATCATAGAGAAATAGAGCCACTGATAGCATCATGAATCTGTGGTTGAAACTTTGAGTGAAACATATCCAACCTTTGGACCCTTCAGTTAATGAGCCAGTTTTCTTTATTCTTTAAATATATTTGATTTGAGTTTTGCAATACTTTCTACTAAAGGGCATCTTATTCACATAGTTCACTCTGTTTCAGGCCTTATGCTAAGCTTTTTAGATAGGCTATCTCATTTATTCCTCACCAAAAATCCTATAAAGCGGGTGTAACAGACATTGGGGCAGTCATTCCTGCTGAGCCCAGATATACTATCAGAATCTTCATCCACACAGAGCTCCAGGTAGCTGTTACCAATCACCTAGAGGGGACATGGACAATGAAAGCAATCACTTTCTCTGACGTAAACTACTGCCAGGAAGATGTGGGTCTAAGGTAGCACTCTATACACAGAGAGTGCTTAATAAATATCTTTTGGAGGGTGTTGAGTTAGGATAATTAATGTAGAAAGATCACCACAGTAGCACTTTCAGTGGCTTACTCTTTCCAGTACCTGAGGCCCCAGGAACCCATTGAAAATTAACTGCAATATCTTCTCACAGGGCATAAGGATTTCTCCTTCCTCTGTCTCTAATCATCTCCAAGCTTTTGCTCTCTTAAGTACTCCTCTGTATCTATATGTTCCCTACTACTCTTCCTCTCTGTCTGACTCCTTTATGTTGATTATTCAGTTAGCCTATCTATCTACAATCTGATACAGCTTCCATTTGCTCATATTTTCTACCCTGGACTAAACCATCCTTAACTCTATGTAAATGAACATCTTAGTCAATTCCTTATTCAGCCCTATTGTCAGCTTTATATCAGGAGAAGTGTCCTGTACTAGTGGGAAATGAGATAGTCGACTGCCCCAGGAAGACATTTTACAACATGTTAAATACAGAATTTGTCAGACTGCTTTATTACCATAAAGATAAAAGTTATGCTTTATGCTTAAATGTTATTTTATTTTATTTTTTTTGCCCATCGCTAAACCCAGCTGAGTTTTCAATGACATAATCTGATCAGAAAAGTTCACATTGCACCTTTCTGGAAGAAAAAAAGTGCACATTCAAGTTTCCTGGGAGTTACATTAAGGTTTGAAACACAGTTGATATAGTAGCAATTGTTTCTTGTCACTAGCTGGAATGAGAATAGCATCCTATATGGTAAAAGATATTACACTTTTCATTGTGTTATCTATGGCAATATATTAGCATCCACTTGGGTGTTTCCTGTTACAGCCAACTTATTGACAATGAGTCTGTGACAGGAAAAAAAGACATCAAAGAATATAGAAAAGACTTAACTGTAATTTCAAATTAAATAACGAGATTATCCTTATTCTGTGGTGAAATATGAAACCTCATGCCAACGCTTTTGTATTTCTGATTGTCATTTAGTGTGGAGTAGAATCTGGCAGAGGCAGTTGCCAATTGCTTGGTGAAATGAAATGGTACATTATTGTGGAAGAAAGCTACCACCTGTGCCTCCTTCCAGTAGGTATAACTATCTCTAAATGATCCATGGCAGGATTAAGCAATATTTGTATTTTATGTCAACCAAGTAGTTTTTGCCTGTTATATAAATTTTGACAAATAATAAAAAGGAAAGAAAATATATTCTTTCTCAACATAACATTAAGAAACTTTGAATTAGATTTGATTTCCTGAACATGTCTCTGTGACAGTATCTATATGCTATGTGAGAGTCTAGATATAGAAACCTTTATGACAATAATATCTGGGAAAATTAATGATTATGATTCATGTAACACCATTAATGGTGATACTATCACTATTAACCATGCTTGTCATACTCACAAGCTTCCCTGAATCTGATCATCCTTTCTGTGTTTGGAGAAACCCCATATCATCAGGCAGAGCTCACTTGTCATTCATTATTTTAATCTGCACAAAAATTTAAGAACATCTGGTCTGGGATGAATCCTAGGATTTGGGATAGTAAAACAAATTAGCAAACAGAACTTCCCAACTGGGTGGAGAATCTCTAGGCTAGCCCAAGTGTTCTCTACACATGACTTTACACCTAAGATCTTTATTATATTGTCTGTCTGGGACACAGTTCTTTAAGTAGTTTCACTTCTTGAAGAACTTGATCACCTAAGCCCTCCAGGAAATTTAGCATTATTGCTTTAAATTTCCCCTACTGATATTAAAAAATTAAATCTATTGTAGACTACCTTCTAGAGTTTACTTGATCCTTGGTAATGTTTTGCTTTCTTATGAGTCCATAATTGTATCTTTCTACTTATTATTACTTTTTAAAAGAAACAATATCTATCAGTACAAGAGAAGCTAGATGCCTCCCCATTAACTCCAAAGAGACTCACCTAATACCACAAAACTTCCCTCTTCGGAAATCAGCCTATGTCCCTAAGAGTCATGGGGATGCCTTTGGGTTGATAGTGCCATAATGCAAAGCTAAATCCTAGAAAAAAAGATGAGTTTTATGTGGTTATCATTGTTAGGCCTGAAATATGTGCCAGGGAGTTTTCAAGAAGACTCCTTGAATTTTTGTACCAAATATATACACAAACATGGACTTAGGGTGATTATCATTGCCCTCCCTGTATATTATCCTTATCCTCTCTTTTGATAAGAGTTATATTTGAGTATGAGGACCTCATACTACTTGAGGTCCTAGTAGAATTGTCAATTACATTGATCCATACACATCCCATGAACTCCCATCCCTATGATAACATATGACCCAGGCTGAACAAATCATTATATTCCATTCTTGGGTACAATCTTGGTCCAACAGTAGATACTGGACTGATGGAGAGCTCATCAGTATCTTCCTCAAAGTGCAAAAAATGGAATAAAGAAATTTTTTTCACCAGATTAACTAAGGAGAGTATGAGACTAGAGATATCTATAGCCATCTTACCCATCACATGTAAAGCACATCTATTAGAAGACCGCCAAGCAAAACAAAGAGATGGTGAGACAGAAGGATTTGAGCCTCTAGACTCAGCATCTCAATTTGTGTACTTCTCAGTTTATGAGCCAATAAATCCACATTTTTGTGTAAGCATTTTGAATTGGGTTTCTTTTGTAAATTTTTTATTTAAATTAATTTAGTTAACATATAGTGTATTATTAGCTTCAGGGGTAGAATTTAGTGATTCATCAGTTGCCTATAACACCCAGTGCTCATTACATCAAGTGCCTTCCTTAATGCCCATCATCCAGTTACCCCATCCCCTCACCCAGCTCCCCTCCAGCAACACTCTGTTCTCTATAGTTAAGAATCTATTATGCTTTGCCTCTATCATTTGTACCAGAAAGAGCCTTACGAATTCAACTGCTTTCTAAGAAAATTGGCTGGTAGCAGTGAATTTTATTTTGTGTTTTGAGTGAAATTAACATATTTTCTGGATATATCTGATAGGAGTAGTGTATAAGTTGAAGGCAGCCAGAGTTGAAAATAACCAAAAGTGGGCATGAGATAGGACAGTTTCTTCCAGGGTGGCTGGTAATCTTTCCAATAAGAGCACTCTATTTGGAAAGGTTGCAAAATAAGTGATTCAAGTCATTTGGGAAGTATCAGTTCGAAACATGAAATCTCCATTTTTTAGGTTAAAAATTGTCAAATATCAATTTAATTTGATTCAACTTAATATAATTATTAGATAGATAGAAAATGTTTCACTTGGGATAAGCTGACGTCATTACCCTGAGCATGCTAGGCCACAGTTTTTGTTCTTTATGAGGCCTCTGTTGAAATCTTAGAAGCACTGAAACCCAAGGTCGACCATATAGCTGGAAAATTAGCTTCATCTTATGTTCATATCCAGTCTCTTAGAACAAAATCTGTACATTCTTGTGAACCTGATGGTTCTGACAAACACAAGAAATTTTTAAAGTTTTGACCAGTGCTCTTATCCTAGGTCTTAGTATTTAACCTCTACTACTACTAGAATCTTGGCTGATAATATTCTCATTTCAATTGTTAATTCACAAATATTTATTAACAACACTCAATATACTAGGCTCTGTGCAATTGTGTTGGATTTATATCAATCAACCAAACACAAAATCTGTGCTTTCCTGGAGCTTACATTCTGATGGGGAGAAAGAGATAAAAACAAAAACAAAATTACATATTAGAAGTTCACAAGTACTATGGGAAATAATAATGCAGAAAAATGGGTAGGGAATGTGGAATAGTTTACAATTTTATTTTAGATAGATGGTGGGATGGTTGGGGAAAATTTCACTGAGAATATGCCATTTAGACATCTGAGGGAAGAGTGTTCTGACAGAAGAAACAACAAGTTTAAAGTCTCTCTGAGGTGCCTATATGATGAGTACTTTCAAAGAACAGGAAAGGGCCAGCCTGGCTGGAACAGAGTGAAAGAGAAAAACAGTAGGGAAGAACAGAGGTCAGAGAGGACAGAGGAGGCCATATCTTTGGCTTATAGCCATTATAAGGCTTGAGTGTTCATGTTGAGTGAGATGGGAACCCTCAGAGCATCTTGAGCAGCAGAGGAGTGGCCTGATCTGACTTCTATTTTGACAGAATCACTTTGGATAATGTGTTGAGAACAGACTGAAATGGGATAAGGTTGAAAGCAATTATATGGTTATGCAGTAGTGCAGATTAGAGATGATGGTGACTTGGATTAGGGTCATAACAGTGGAGATGGTGAGAAATGACAGGGTTCTGGCTGTAATCTGAATATGGAGCCATACACCAATGGTCCCCAGTAGTTTATATCTGACCAGTTCTTCCCTAATACTCAGTTGGGAAAACTGTTCCACCTGTGAAATCTGCACAGGTGGCAACAAAATCTTAATAATCTTGCCCTTTCATAATTTTCTTTCAATTTTCTTCTCAGTAAAGGGCATTGCGTTTCTGGCTGTCATCATTAAATATCAATTCCTGGGGCCTATGCTCCATCATCAGAATAAAGAGACTAGAAAACCGTTTACTACAGAGTGGTCAAATATACTTGATCCTTTATGATACAGTATTTTCCTGGCCTTACCCTATGAGTTCTTACTAAATGCTAGTTAAAAGCAAATGAAGGCATTTGATATTTTTCCAAATAGCTTTTTTGAATTTAGCTGGTGTAGGGACAAGGGGTCAGAATGATAAGTACTGAGTGAGGGGTCAAAGGGGGGTATGTGAGGAAATGTTCTTCTGAACTAGGCCAGTTGACTTGGTTCTAGTTGAATTATTTTATGTGCTAATATATTTTCAGAGTCTTATACTCCCCTTAAAACCATATTGTGTTTTCAAAAGCATTTTGTCTGCACAATACAACCTCCAGGGTGTGTGTTTGCCTACTAATAAACTCACACCCAAGGCATGTATGTATTGGCAGACAAGCCCATACCCTGGGGTGTGTTATTGCTTGCATAATTAGCCATCAATTATCACCAGTTACATTTGCACCTGTTCCATTTGCAGATCTTTGGAATTTCAAGCTTGCCCAATTAGCATGTTCTGAACTTTCTCCCACTTGTGAGAAAGTGGGATAATACTCCCTTCTTTGAGGAACCTCTCCTTAAACAGGATCTCTACAAGAGCCATCTGAAAAGGCAGTATTTCAGTCAACCACTTTAGAGACATTGTGAAAATATTAGTATGTTAAAAACAACAGTTATTTATTTGCAGTCATAGTTTTGTAGAGTTTGAAAAGCCTCTTGAGATCATTTCATTTTACTGATGAATAAAATAAGCTCTGAAAAGTAAAAGTGACTTTTCCAATGTCACACACCATATTAGTGGCAGAACAAGTGCCAGAGTCCAAGTATTCCTACCTGAAGTCTGTTTCTGCTCTGGCGTGTGGTTAAAATTCCCCTTTTACTTTGCAACTATATTCAAGACCAGACTTATTGTGGATATGCAGAGTTATGGTATTTTTTTTAAGATTTTATTTATCTGACAGAGAGAGATAGATATCAGAGAGCAGGAACACAAGCAGGGGGAGTGGGAGAGGGAGAAGCAGGCTTCCCGGCGAGCAGGGAGCCCAATGAGGGGCTCGATCCCAGGACCCCGGGACCATGACCTGAGCGGAAGGCAGACGCTTAATGACTGAGCCACCCAGGTGCCCCCAGAGTTATATGGTATTAAATGGAACATTTGAAAGTATCCCTGTCCCTTTTCAGCTATACCAATTGCTGATTATAGTAAGCTTAGAATAACTGTTTTCTCATACAAATGGTTTTGTGCTGTCTCTAGTTATTTTGAAAGCTTTGGGAGGCATATGTCTATGAGAGTATTGGGTCTTTTACTCAAGGTGGACTTCCATGTCTTTCACTTTTGTCTGATTGGATGCAGTTTATAAAGACTGGTTGTGTGTGAGACTTCCAAGTCTAGTTTGCCAAATAACAGTTTTTTCAAATTGCATTGGTAGCTAAGGTGACCTTGATTGCCCAAAAGCCACAAGCATTAACATAATTCTAGTGTAAATTATACTGGAAGAAAAAGTTAAGGATAAATTATGCTTCTGACCTTTGTATTTTACTGCTTATAAAAATGAGGTTTCTGGATCTTTAAATTATAGATTTTGGTCCCCATTCAACTGTATGAGTCCTTGATAGCTACCTATTTTGGCTTTTTCATAGACATAATTTGAAATAGTCCACCCTCTGAAGGGTAAATCTGTATGCAACATGCTTGGGAAAAAGCTATGATTGGTGGCACAGTTGACAATTTAACAGATGTCCTTCCACATAACTTTTCCTGTATGAACTTCAGTTATAGTTATTACATTATACTTATACTAACTAATGTATAGTTACTACATTTGCCAGGACAAGTATACATGGATACAATTATTCCATTACTTCTGCAAAGGAGCATAGATAAAATATTTAACATTAAAAGGAGGGTTACATTATCTACCATTACGTTATCTAGGAATTTTTTTCCATTCACAAAACTTTGCTTCTCACAGCACAGTATATGCAAGGATTCATTCATTGAGGCTTAACTTGACTGTTAAAATCTTCATAATTGAATGGTTAAAGTGATGCTGATGTAGGAAAGACATTAGGGTTCAAAGCTGACGACCAAGGAAGAATCCTTGAGACGTCTTTGGTGCAAAAAAGTGGTTTTATTAAAGCACAGGGACAGGACCCTGGGCAGAAGGAGCTGCCCTGGGGTCATGAGGAGTGGCCCATTATATACTTTCAAGTTGGGAGGGGTTAGGAATACCAACAGTTTCTAAGGAATTTGGAAGCAAGTTTTCCAGGACCTTGACGGGGCTAGCTATTGTTGGTAAAAGGTCATTTATTACCTTAGTCATGAGACCCTTCAGATGTATATCGGTAGGTTATATGCTTGAGGGATGATTGTCAACATATATCTTGGGTGGGGGGTAGAGATAAAGGAAGTTTCCTAAGGAATTTTTATATGTTAAAGTAGACTTAAAGGATCCTGGGGGTCAGGCTAAGATTTCCTTTTGCCCTTAGCAAAGTGTCAACATTGAGGCAATTGAGTCCCTAGAGAAATGTCACCCTGCCTGTTTCAAAGACTTGTCAATGGTCTATAGGTAGTAAGGAAACTTAATAACTTTTCTTCTGCCTTTGTTTCCCATATCAATGCTATAGTGACTAGAAAATTATACTAAAGAGGGTGATAGACATTGGGGAAGGTATGTGCTATGGTGAGCGCTGTGAATTGTGTAAGACTGTTGAATCACAGACCTGTACCTCTGAAACAAATAATACAGTATATGTTAAAAAAAAGAAGAAGAAGAAGAAGAAGATAGTAGGAGGGGAAGGATGAAGGGGGGGAAATTGGAGGGGGAGATGAACCATGAGAGACTATGGACTCTGAGAAACAAACTGGGGGTTCTGGAGGGGAGGGGGGTGGGGGGATGGGTTACTCTGGTGATCGGTATTAAAGAGGGCACGTTCTGCATGGAGCACTGGGTGTTATACGCAAACAATGAATCATGGAACACTACATCAAAAACTAATGATGTAATGTATGGTGATTAACATAACATAATAATAATAATAATAAAAAGAGTCAAGAAACTATCCTTCTGCCCAAATCTACTACTTCTGAGCTGGTTTCCTGAATCAAAGAGGAGTATGATTGAGAATATGACTTTTGGAATGAAACGAACCCATCACTTACTCAAGGGGTGACCTTGTACCAGCTATCTGATCCTTTTATGCTTTAGTGTATTCATCTGTATAATGGGAAATTATGACTGTTTCACAGAGTTTATTTTGAGGATTATATGATTTATATAAATATCTCAGCACTTAGGAATTATTCTTATTACAGTCAAGAGCTGAAGAGGATGCACAGGACTGGATTCTGAGTCTGCTGGATGAGAGGAGTAGAACCTAAAGTCAGATAAGAGTTTGTCAATTTGAGGATACTCTTCCATGTTATAAGATTTAAGATCCATGTAAGAATTTCAGGACAGTGTGCAGAAGCATTTTTGGGAGGCTCCCTGAAAACAAACAAAAAAAATTGCTCTGTAAGAAGTGAGGCTGAAATTCCAGAATTGCCGTAGTAGACATGAAAGGAGGGATTAAAAGTTTCAAAGAAGTAGACATTCCAGATAGACTACCTTACCTTTCTTGTGCAAGGCAGGAAAACATATCAAACGATTGTCCCACTGGGAACCTGGGGGTAGATCACTTACCAAAACAATAGGGAAAGCATCAATGAAAGAGGTACTAGCATCACTGTGAAGTTCAGTGGGGGTGATATCTGTAGGCCAAACTAATGACAGGAGTTGCTGTTCCAAAACTGGGCTCATTGATAGCAATGGGATGATAGAATCCAGAAAAAATAGAGGTCACATGATTTTGCTTAACATCAGAAGCAAGGTGGATGTAGTGCTCATAAGTGACCATACTGCAGTTGCAGGCACAGGATCCTACTCTGTAGAAAGTTATACAGACAGCTAGAGTGTAACATCTTTAAAGGCAGACTTGATGGCAGCCAAAACAGGTGTCAATCCTCAATCAAGAACATAAATTGAAAACTTAAGGATGGATATTCATGAATCTAAAGGTATTCTTCCCTATAAAAAGTCATTATCTCTCACCCAATTTCCTGAATGAGCCTATTTTCAGGCCTCTAAAAGCCAAGGACTGCAGAGGCCAGATCCCCAAAGTGAGGACTCTGCAGTGCCAGGACAAGTATACATGGGTACAATTATTCCATTACTTCTGCAAAGGAGTATGGATAAAATATTTAAAATTAAAAGGAGGGTACAGAAGTGTTATCAGAAAATATGGAGACAACGTTTCTCTTTTTTTTTTTTTTTTGAGCAACAAAATGTGATGTATTTTAATGAAGTCAAATCATCACATGAAATTAAAACCAGCGTAATTATTTACCTATAGCATAACAGTATATGTTTCCTATCATCTATATCTCTCATTCTTGCTCTCGTGTACTCCCTCTCCCCCCTTCCTCTCCCTGTTGGTTGACAACAGGATCATATAGTTTTTTTTCCCCTTTATACTCATTTGATGGTAACAGAAGTTGAAAACTTCAGTACAACCTAAAATAAATTGATTACTGTGCACACACAAATGCGTGCACATATACTCAAAACACAAACACCAACATTAATTATACACAGTTACTCAAACATTGTTAAATCATATTGTAAGAAACATTTAGGATAAATTTAAAGTATCAACTAACACACATCTCATGGAACCAAAAGTATAATTGATCAATACGAAGGATGACATGTTTATAAAAATCATTTTTTGGATCAATTTAATCACTTTCTCTGAATGACACATTAATGAGAATATGTTTCTAATGTTGGATGCTGAAGCTTTCATAAGCATGACTCAAAAGGCAAACTTATGATGATCAATGTTGTTAAATTTGATATGTGAAGATTAAATACAATCTACTCTGTATATGACAAGAACACCAGAAAGCAAAATTAAAAAAATAATGAAAGAAAATATTTCCAACATATATAAAAGGTAACAACATTAATAATGCATAAATTTTATCTAAAAAATCAATAAGAAAAGTATAAATATTAAATAGAAAAAACGGCAAGGGATTGGAGCAGAGAGTTTGCCACAGGGAAAATTGAAAAGATGATCAATCTCACTGGTAATCCAAGAAGTGAAAACTAAAAAACAAACAAAAATAATCAAGTGCCATTTTTC
Source organism: Phoca vitulina (assembly GCF_004348235.1). Taxonomy (NCBI): domain Eukaryota; kingdom Metazoa; phylum Chordata; class Mammalia; order Carnivora; family Phocidae; genus Phoca; species Phoca vitulina. Next base: position 4,434,039 of record NW_022589742.1, read on the forward strand.
ACCTAACAGATTGACAACTATTTAAAAATTCAGTAATGTTAAGTCTTGACCAAAGTGAGGAGAATGGGGTTCTCTTTTTAAATGATGGTGTAAATTATTATTGACACTTTGGGAGACAGTTAAAATATAAATGTTATATTCTACTACTTTCTACTACTCCTTTCTACTTCACACATCCTAGCCTGGAAATACACTAGATGCTGGTATGTGTGTATTATACATTAGATACAGATCTAGATGCAGATATAGATGTTTATTATTACATTGAGATACTGAAATATTGGAAATAATACAAATACCCATTGGCATGGGATAATCTCTGGTACAGCTGCACTATGAAATATGCTGCAATAGTTAAAATATAAATTAAAATAAAACAAGGTATATAGGTGACAAAATGGAAAGTTTTCTACATTATCATTGACTACAGTAAGTTGCATAATGATCCATGGAGCACAATGTAAACAAATACATATACAAAAAAAATACATATTTCTACCAGTTTATGCATGTAAATGCACAGTACAATCATTAGCAAGTTCATATACCCAACAAAATGGGCAGATTCCAATAAAAGGTTTACTTAGAGTAAGAAGGTATGTCTAGCAAGCATGTTTAGAGTAACATGATGATAAAAGAGGACATTTTTTTCTGTGAAATTTAAGTATTCTACAATATTTTACAATTTACTTGTATAGATAAAGAATCCCTCTAAATTTAAGGAACAAAGCAATTCAGGTACTTTTTTTGCTTCAGTGTTTTTAGGCAGGTAAAAGGGATGGAAATGATTCCATATCTGATGCTTGAAAGAATGCACCTCTTAAGCCACATACTCAGAAGTACTGGGGGAATGTTTCTTTGTTGTTACTTTTTCTTTCAGTTTTTACCACAGTTATTAATTCTGCCAGCTTTTGAATTTAGGAAAAGTTGGTAATTTTCTCAGAAGATAGTATTTTATTGAGGTTTCCAAATGCATTGTCATAACACTTGTCACTACATCTGAAAATGTTTATAATACAGTTAAGAGTATGGGCTCAGGGTGCCTGGGTGGCTTAGTCAGTTAAGCGTCTGACTTCGGCTCGGGTCATGATCTCAGGGTCCTGGGATCGAGCCCTATGTTGGGCTCTGCACTCAGAGGGGCGTCTGCTTGTCCCTTTTCTTCAGCCCTTTCCCCTGCTCATGCACTCTCTCACTCTTGCTCTCTCTCAAATAAATAAATAAAAATCTTTTTTTAAAATGGAGTATGGGCACTATAGTTAGATGGATTTGAATCACTGGCTCTCTTGCTGTGTGATCCTTGTAAAATCATGCACCCTTTCTGGTCTGTATTCATCTCCTCTATAACATGAGCATAATATAACCAATTTTGGAGTTATGATGTGAGCACGAAATGACAGTGTTTATAAAGTGGTTAGCACACTACTTTCTTTTGCTGCCGCTGCTACTTCTTTGTATGTTCACTCTTTTTTCTTGATTTTGTCAGATGACTGTATATTAATGCTTTCAACAAATTATATTCAAGATGTGTTTATCAACTTACTGCCTAAGTTCCTTTCATCAAAATCAAAATTCTTGATTGAATATTGAGCTAATTTACCTTCATTATTTCTTATTTAATAATGCAAACATATATAGCTGTGAATCTTCCTTCCTCTGTTATGTTGGCCATATTCATTGAGCTTTGATGTATAGGATTTTATTATTTTATAAATGTATTAAATATCTTTCGATTGTCTTTTGACTTGGAGTTTGAGGGGAGTTTTCTTTTTAATTTTATAAGTAATTGGCTTTAAATATGATTTAACATTGATTTCTAACTTTCTTACAATTTGATGAGAGAATGTACATGAGCTTCTTATTTTGTGTTTTTTAAAATATATTGAGGTGGGGTTTTTTTCTTCCCAATTTTTATTTAAATTCTAGTTAGTTAACATATAGTGTAATGTTGGTTTCAGGAATAGAATTTAGTGATTCATCACTTACATATAATACCCAGTGCTCATCATAACACATGCCCTCCTTAATACCCATCAACCATGTAGCCCATCCCCCACCCATGTCCCTCCATCAACCCTAAGTTTGTTCTCTATAGTTAAGACTCTCTTACGGTTTGCTTCCCTCTCTTTTTCCCCTCCCATATGTTCATCTGTTTTGTTTCTTAAAGTCTACATATGAGTGAAATCATATGGTATTTGTCTTTTTCTGACTGACTTATTTCACTTAGCATAATACACTCTAGATCCATTCATGCCATTGAAAATGGCAAGATTTCATTCTTTTTGATGGCTGAGTAATGTTCCATTGTTTATGTACACCACATCTTCCTTATCTGTTCATCAGTCAATAGACACTTGGGCTCTTTCCATAGTTTGGCCATTGTTGATAATGCTGCTATAAACATCAGGGTGTATGTACCCCTTCAAATCTGTATTTTTGTATCCTTCCAAACTGGTGCAACCTCTCTGGAGAATAGTATGGAGGGTCCTCAAAAAGTTAAAAATAGAACTACCCTACAATCCAGCAATTGCACTACTCGGTATTTACCCAAAGGATACAAAATACAGAAGTTATGTTTGTTTTTTTTTTTTAAAGATTTTATTTATTTATTTGAGAGAGAGAGAGAGAGAGAGCACATGAGAGGGGGGAGGGTCAGAGGGAGAAGCAGACTCCCTGCTGAGCAGGGAGCCTGATGCGGGACTCGATCCCGGGACTCCAGGATCATGACCTGAGCCGAAGGCAGTCGCTTAACCAACTGAGCCACCCAGGCGCCCAGAAGTTATGTTTTGATCTTGAATATGAATCCATTTTATTCACATAGACATTTTTTAGAGCAGTTTTATGTTCACAGCAAAACTGAGCCAAAATTAAAGAGATTTCTTTTTTTTCTCTTTTCAAGTTTTTATTTACATTCCAGTTAGTTAACATACAGTGTAACATGAGTTTCAGCTCTAGACTAGCTATTCATCACTTACATATAATACCCAGTGTTCATCACAAGTGCCCTCCTTTTTTTTAAAGATTTTATTTATTTATTTATTTATTTATTTATTTATAGAAAGAGCAGAGGGAGGAGCAAAGGGAGAGGGAGAGAGAGAATCTCCAGAAGACTCCCTGCTGAACATGGAGCCCAATGTGGGTCTTGATCTCACAACCCTGAGATCATGACCTGACCCAAAATCAAGAGTTGGATGCCCAACCGACTGAGCCACCCAGGTGCCCCAAGTGCCCTTGTTAATACCCATCACCCATGTAACCTATCCCACTGCCCACCTCCCCACCAGTAGCCTTCAGTTTGTTCTCTATAGTTGAGAGTCTGTTTTCTTGTTTGCCTCTCTTTTTTTTCCCCTATGTTCATTTGTTTTGTTTCTTAATTTCCACATATGAATGAAATTATATGGTATTTGTCTTTCTTTGATTTATTTCACTTAGCATAATATTCTCTAGCTCCATCCATGTCATTGCAAATGGCAAGATTTCATTCTTTTTGATGGCTGAATAATATTCCATTATATCTTCTTTATCCATTCATCAGTTGATGGGCATTTGGGCTCTTTCTGTACCAAAAATAAATAAATTTCATGTATAACCCCTGGCACCATATACTCACTGTATTCCCCACTATCAACATCATGGACCAGAGTGGTACACTTGTCAAAATCAATGAATCTATACTGACACATCATCATTACCCAAAGTTGATCGTTTATATTAGAATTCACTATTGATGTACATTCTATGAGTTTTAGTAAATGTATAATGACATGAATCCAGCATTATATATCATAAAGAATAGTTTTACTGCTCTGAAAATCATCTGTGCTCCTCCAAATCATACCTCTTTCCACCACAACCCCAGGCAATGGTGGATCTTTTTACTGTCTACAAAGTTTTGCCTTTTCCAGAATCTCATAGTTGGAATCATACAGTATGTAGTCTTTGCAGATTGGCTTCTTTCACTTACTAATAAAGGCTTAGGTTTCCTCCATATCTTTTCAATGCTTGATAGCTCATTTCCTTTAGCACTGAATGATATTCCCTTGTTTGGATGTACCACAGTTTATTTACCCATTTACCTACTGAAGGATATCTTGGTTGCTTCCAAGTTTTGACAGTTATGAGTAAAGCTTCTGTAAGCATTCATGTGCAGGTTTTTGTGTGGACAGAAGTTTTCAACTCCTTTGAGTAAATACTGAGGAGTGCAATTGCTGGAACATATGGTAAGAATATGTTTAGTAGAAGGCGCCAAACGCTCTTCCAAAGTAGCTATACCATTTTGCATTTCCACGAGCAAAGATGAGAATTTCTGTTGTTCCACATTCTCACCAACACTTGGTATCAGTATTTTGGCCATTCTAGTAGGTGTAGAATGAAATCTTATTGTTGTTTTAATTTGCATTCCCTGATGGCATATGATGTGGAGCATCTTTACATGTGCTTATTTGCCATCTGTATGTCTTCTTTGATAAAGTGCCTTTTAAGATCTTTGACTCATTTTTAATTGGGTTTTTAATTTTCTTATTGTTGAAGAGTTCTTTGTATATTTTGGATAACAGTCCTTTATCAGATGTGTTGTAAGCAAATATGTACTCCCAGTTTGTGACTTGTCTTCTCATTCTCTTGATGTTGCATTTTGCAGAGCAGGAATATTTAATTTTGATGAGTTTATCTTATCAATTATTTATTTTATAGATATTCTTTTGGTGTTGTATTTAAGAAACCATCATCATATCCAGATTATCCTAGGTTTTCTCTTATGTTATCTTCCAAGAGTTTTATAGTTTCGTATTTCACATTTAGATCCATATATGATTCATTATGAGTCAATTTTTGTGAAGGATATAAGATCTGTGTCTAGATTCATTTTTTTGCATGTGGATGTCCAGTTGTTCCAGCACCATTTGTTGAAAAGACTGTCTGCTTCATTGCATTGCCTTTGTTCCTTTGACAAAGGTCAGTTGACTGTATTTATGTGGGTGTATTTCTGGGTTCTCTATTCTGTCGCACTGATGTATTTGTTCTTTCACCAATTCCACACTGTCTTTATTATTGTAGCTTCATAGTAAGTCTTGAAGGTGGGAAGTGTCAGTCCTCTAAGTTTATTCTTTTTCAATATTGTGTTAGAATATTCTGGTTCTTTTTCTCCTCCATATATATTTTAGAATTATTTTGTCAATATCCAGAAAATAAATCACTGGGAGTTTGATTAGGATTGCACTAAATCTATAGATCAAGTTGTTAAGAACTGACATTTTGATAGTATTTTCTCTAATAAATTTTTGAAGTATTTTACTTCTTTTTTTTTTTTTTAAAGATTTTATTTATTTATTTGAGAGAGAGAGAATGAGAGAGAGCACATGAGAGGGGGGAGGGTCAGAGGGAGAAGCAGACTCCCTGCCGAGCAGGGAGCCTGATGCGGGACTCGATCCAGGGACTCCAGGATCATGACCTGAGCCGAAGGCAGTCGCTTAACCAACTGAGCCACCCAGGCACCCAAGTATTTTACTTCTAATCATGTATTAAATGATTTTCAGAAGCATGGTGGATCATGAAGATGAAATTCCATTTCTTTGTTTCTATTTTGTTTTATCAGAGACCCAAAGTAGCTTTCTTTCTATTTATTCAATGTGAAACAAGAACATATCGATGCAGATACCATGCTTATCAACAAATAGAGTGTGTGGTGTATTCTCTTTCATGGCCTCACTCTCTTTCCATATGAATAGTGTTGCCAGATAATCACAACAGAAATATTAAACTGTAAAGTTTATGGTATCATGTGAAAGCAGCAAGTCAGCAGAATAATGAATCTCAAAATACTAGAGTAAGAACATTTGCATTAAAGTCACAATAGAGCATGTCGTTACTTGACCAAATACTTAGCTACAATAATCAGACCTAAAATTTACACCTGGAAAACCCTCCACTTGGGTGTTGGTAGAATACCCTTGGCATATTTATGGCTAGAGGACAGATGGATGTGCACAGGAGTTGGCCCAATTTTCAGTGAATATTCTTCTAGTATGTCTCATTGGAATTGAGTTGAAATATTTACTCATTTCCACCATTTCTCTCTTTAGCGTACTAAACCAAAGAAGCACATGCAACCCAAAAGTCCCCAATATGTGATGAAATCAGGATTCTTTCTCTTTCTACCCCATCCATTAGAAATTTATAGGTGGTTATTATCCCCCTCCAGAAGCAATAAATAGTTATCACTCCCCTCAATCTCCTGCTCTGTCTTGTGTGTGAATGATTCTATCTCACTGTGTGGGGAATAACCAAAGATCCGAGGGGAAGGGCATAGTACTTTGGACCACCTTCAAAAGCCATATCCATGAACGTTGCCTTTCAATCATCACAAAGTGTCTGAAATCTGACTTGCATTGAACTGGAAACAAGTGGAAAAATGAACAAAATATATGAAACATCTGTTTTCAGATATTGAAAAACATGCAGATCATGACAGTGATACCTGAGAGAAGGAAAACAAAGGAGGGAAAATTTATGATCACCCAGTCTTTCTGCCCAGAGACACCTTCTGCACTATTGTGCAGGAATGGGGAACCAATGCATAACACAGAGGTTTTGTTTATTTAAGGCAGATATTAGAGTTAAAAGAGGCCAATGTAGCTAAAATATGTAGGGCAGAGTCTTGGAAAGAGGCTCTGTATAGACAAAGAGCTCCAGATGTCTGCATTGGGTCCCCATGGGTATATTGCTGAATATAAAGTTGCACGTACATGGGATAAAACTTTCCAAGATTAAGCAATGTAATACTGGGATGCTATAAGGTGAACAATTGTAAGAGTTCACACAGGACTGGAGTCCATTCAAGTTTTGACCAGCCAGAGTGGAGAGACTTCACTGGACATATAACACATTTAGTAGAAATCTCAGAAGAGTTGCTCTTCAATAGCAGGGATATGCTAGGCTTAGAGTAAAGGCAACTATAGAAGTTGTTCTAGAAGGCTTAAAAACAATCCTCAAAGGGACCTTGCCCAGGTATTTACCCAAAAGAAATGAAAGCATATGTTTATACAAAGACTTGTTCACAGATTTTATAGCAGTTTTTTTAATCGCTATATATTGAAAACAATAATAATTTCCACAACAGATAAATGTTTTAATATGTTGATACAATTAATACTACTATGCAAAGAAAATGAACTACTGATACACACATAAGCATAGATGAATCTCAGAAACATTATACTGAGCTTAAGAAGCCAGATACAGAGAGCACTTACTGCATAATATTATTCATATGGAATTTAAAAACAGGCAAACTCAACTTGGTTGATAAATATCAGATCAATAATTGCCTATGGGAGGAGGTCGATACTGACTAGATGCAGGCATGGGGAACTTTTCTAGCGATAGAAATGTCCTGTATCTTGATTGTGGGGATGGTTATGGAAGTGTATGTGCCTGTCAAAACTGATCTAACAGCATAGTAAAATGGGTTCATTTTATCATAGGTAAATACATTTTACCCCATTAAGATTGCTGTAAAAAATAAAAACAATACTATATATATAGAGAGATGGTTGTACAGGTTTCTGGTTGGTACAAACCCTGGATATCTCGGTTATAGGACAGGCAGGGGGAGAAGGGCAAAGCATCTTTCTTGCAGGCTTTCAGATTTCCTTTATACCGGGATGTATAAGTTATATTAATTGATTGTGAGTCTTCACTCAGTGCTGTGAGTCTTGAAGTTAATAGAAAATTCTCTTAAATTAGGACAATAGATGGTAGACTCTTTAATGGAGGTTTTTTTTTTTTTTTTTTTTTTTTTAGTTATTATGTGTATTTTAGGGAAAGTTTAGTGGTACACTACTACTTAAATGCCATCTTAGTCCAAAAGTGTGAGGTGCAAAGATATTCATCTCCATTGCCTTTCTACTAGGAAGAATTTCTCTCAGTTCTGATGTTTTCCTCTCACGTTGACTCTTATATACTTACCCATTCCTTTTTATTTTTTGCAATCAGCATGCATTATCCTATATAGTTTCTCCTCTACTCATCATCCTCTCTCCACTTGCCATCCCACTTATTACCTAATAAATCCTATACTAAAGAGTGCCCCTAAGTAAAAATCTACTTTGGCTGATAATATCCATCAAATCAACTACAGAGTTTCTGCAATGAAAACAAATTTATAAGGGGTCTCTTAGTTGGATGGTAAAAATTGAAATAACTGATAGAGGATTTCCTGATGGATAATGCAGTGGAAAGATCCTGGGCTTTGGAGTCTTGGCGTTCCTATTGGTAAAAAAAGAATGATCTCCTTGGTCTCATATAATTATATGAGATTATATGAACTAAAATATGTGATATGCCCACAAATATGTGGTATACCTTCAAATAATTAAATATTCTGTGCCTCCCAAATTATGTATGTAGTATATATGTATATATGTATAGAATATATATATTCATATATATATGTGTGAATATTTAACGTTTTATATATAATATGAATCCACACATATACAGCTGAATATAGGTATTTTATTTTTATTTTATTTTATTTTATTTTATTTTAAAGATTTTGTTTCTTTGACAGAGAGAGAGACAGTGAGAGAGGGAACACAAGCAGGGGGAATAGGAGAGGGAGAAGCAGGCTTCCCGCCGAGCAGAGACCCCAGTGTGGGGCTCGATCCCAGAACCCTGGGATCATGACCTAAACCGAAGGCAGACACTTAACGACTGAGCCACCCAGGCGCCCCTGAATATAGGTATTTTAAATATGCCTACAGTAGCATTAGAAAATAAGCAAAATAATGACTTTATCATATATCTCATTAAACTTCAATGTTATGCATACAAAATTCGCATAGAGCTGTAATTTTTTTGTTCTATTGAAATGGTTCCAATTTATCATTTTATTTCATAGGCATTTGTATATCAAGATGACGGAATTTGCAATATATTAATGAAGGTGTTAGGTTACCCTGTACAAGCCACTTGACATCTTAGCACATAATTGATATCGATGTAACCTTGCTAAGAAATATAACCTAACAAGGAACATTGGATTCTTGTACCGTAAGCAATTTGGATAAGACATGAATATTTGACAGTAATTTTTATAATCAGCTGCAAGATTTTTGTTTTGGTTTAGCTGAGCTGAATATCTGGCCTAATCAGTGAATATTCTAGTTAAAACCATCAAGTATTACTTAGACATTTGCTGCCATATCGGCTTAAGAGTTTTTTTTTTTTAATATTACAGTATTCATGTTGATATGTGTAGATTCTATAACCAAAAAAATAGAAGCCTCATATAAATAAAACACAAAAAAGATGCAGTGAACATTTCTTTTTAAAATTACAACTAAACAACAGTTATTGCTTTTGTTAGATCTGACACAACTTATTCATTAGAAAGCAACAAGTGTGCACATCTGTATATTTGCATACTAAAAATACTTGTTCAAGAAACAAAAGGTTGCTTAGAATACATAACCTCTTACTCGTTTAAATTATATGTTTCCGAGTGTAGTATTATGATCTTGTTTTCAACTACATGTATGTGACTACCTAATTACAAAGCAGACATTTTAAACATAGTGTTTATTTCAAAGCATTGTATCTCAGAATAAAAATGCATTAGAAGCAGTGATCAGGAGGAAGGGGAGGCCGACATGTTCAGAGTATTAGACATAGACATCAAGATCTTCACCCTCCATTCTCAATAAGTTTTGTTGTGACCAGACTCAGTGCAGGGTAGACCAAATGCAACTGTCTAGGTATGAAAATGCTGACCGCATGATCAATCCATGAAGAATCATGTCAACTATTTTTATTTTAGCTGAGATTCATTACTACTGAAAATGTTGAGAGTGGGGAATGCTGTTGCATTGTTAATATCTGTAGTTATTATCTCTTGGTTAGCTTTGTCAAGTAGGGGATAAGGTTTAGTGGTGGTGCTTGCTGGTGGGGAAAAGGAAAGGAAGGAATTTAGAGGGGTTGAGCCTCGATATAGGCCTAGGTGCTAAGAATCATGGCCAAACTGTCCAGTGTATAAAGTCCAAAGGGATGAGATCATTTTGAGCTGGTTTTAGCAAATATTGTGGTTTCAGTTCTTTCCTAGCAAGATCCTAGCTAGTGTCTAAGGAATGGAGCAAAGGATGGGGAACAAGGGTGTAGTATGCAGAATCCACCTCTCGAGGAGGAGGATAACAAGAACTAAATTAAATGTCAGGCTCTAGGGTTCAGAATTGTCCAGTGGGAATTGCAGGTCTTGTCAAAGAAGCTGGAGGAATACACTAGCCATCCCAGAGAGTGCACCGACAGGGTGGTCATACAGGTACACAAGCACCTGCCTGCTAAATTAAGAGCAAATATGTAGCTCTAGGCCCCACTTGGTAGTTTGTGGTGGCTCTTTTGCTATTCTTTCCCTCAGCAGGATTGGCTCAGGGACTGTGTTGGTGGAGGGATCAGTGTCTCCAACTGTGAGGCGTTGGAGGAGACAGGTCAAGACAAAAGAGAATGGTGTCTCATAATGTGTGTCTGTGCAAACAGTGGCACATCTACTCTGTGAATAGATAATGACATCTCTCAGTTCTAGTCACCTTGCATTTAGCTCCAAAAGGTGTGAAAAGAAAAATTCAAATGGAGTGTTACTTGGTATTTTGGGTTAGCTAATAAACATAACAAATGTGACCCAGGGCTAATTTTGAATGTAGAAACAGGTTATCAGCATTTAGCTGACATTTAAGTATCAATGGCACTTGATCCATGCAATGTTTGAGATCTCCCTGCAGTTAAGATATGTACTTTCGAATAAAGATGATGAGGCAATTCCACACACATGTTAATATAAGCCAGCTTTACATGCCACAGGAAATCATCTCTGGCATAATCAATTAAATGGTATTTGTTACCTGTAATGCTATTTATTTTTAGTGGTGAAATATATTACTATAATTCTTCTGAGGCCACAGTATGAACACACTGGATTCCTAATTAGTCATCACATTGGTTAGTGCAATTTGACAGAACAAAACCTGGAATCTGAGTCCCTTTTTAAACTGTTTATGCAAATTTACTCTTTATTCTCAAGCTATTTGCAATCACAATTGAATTTTTAAATGGAGTAATAATTTTATTTCATAAAGTATGCATGCTTCTAGCATCCATTCCCACTGTTTCACTTATTTATTCTATAACAAAATGATAGTGTCATCACAGCATACGTTTTTAGTTCTTCTTAAACCCATATTGCTGGAAAACATGTTGGTCCCCAGGGCTCTTTGGTGCTACAGACAAGACTTTTTCTCTTATAGATGATATTCAACAACAATTGGCTAAAACCTTCTATCCAGGCCACAGTCACAGAAGCTAAGTGAACCTTATGCTTCTTTTTTTTCCAATTGAACTTAAAGGAATTTTCCCCCACACACTCTCAGGCCTGTGATTCTAGTCTACTCTGGTCTATTCTAGTTCTATCTAATCCCTCTCTCCCTTTCTAGATTGCATCATTTGATTTCAGTTAAATAGAGTGAAATCAATGCAATCTCTAGCCATAATTTTAAATGGAAAGTATTGCCTTTGCAAGTTTGCAAACTGTGAGCAACAGAGAAATAACTAAAGAAGCAGCTTTACTTTAGAGCATTGTTTTTGTTTTAAACAATGTCGTTTTTTTCACAAGTAAATATGGTAAGAGATGGTGATAGAGATGAGAAGTGGAAAGTCATAGGCAAGAAAATGTTACAGTCCAAGGGAAACTTAATTAGAATTATAAGGAAGGAAGAGTTAGCATTTGTTGGAGAAGACAAATAATGTCACTCTTGGTGAGATGGATGGTATGCAAGAAGGTAGGGCCAAGTGCACAGAATGAGTAGTATTTTGCACTGGATAGAGATCAAGCTCAGAGTTTAGTAAATGATATTGGTTAGGAGCATGAGGACACAGAAGCAAATTAAAGACTAAAGCTATAGGGAAAGCAAATCTTTCCTGTGCCTGAGTAAGTGAACAGCGTCTACTCTTCAGTAAGTTTCCAACAGTCTTGACTTGTAGTCTGGGAGAACTAGGATGAATGTGTTGACTAATTCCTTTAAATTGCTTTGAATGAAGAACCTAAATAGTTTGTGATGGTGGAGCTTATTTAACTCAAAGGTGAATATGGTTTTGCCTAGCAAAAGGTACATCTATCCTGAAGTTGAAGGCCAAGATCCTTGAGAACCACTAAACTGTAGCATTCACCATCAGTATAGAAAATCAAATGGTTTTGTTGTCCAGTGATTTAATTTGATAAAAACAATTTATAGAAGTGAAATAAGCCACTGGAAGGAGCTCGTTTTCTATTCTGGTTGCATTTAAATATATTGAATGTTCTGCTATAACGAATTAATAAAAGAATACAAATAAGGGCTACAGAATCAAATAAAGTATATCTGCTTCCCACATCTATATTCAGGCCAAAAATCAATCAACAAAATGAGCAAAAAGAATACATCTCTGAGGGAGTGGACACCCATTAAGTGATTTCTGTAAGTGGTAGAATACTTTGATTCATGTTCAGATAGCAATTCAGGTTATAATTTTAATTCCTATCGCTATGACCGTCCCAAATTCCCCATCAACTTCAGTTTTGCAGAGGGAGTCATCAGTATGCATGGTGTTTCTCTAATTTGCCTGGAATTACAGATGATGACTCCAACACCAGGGTTCTGGGCTTTATCTTGCAAATGGGACATTGACTAAAATATGAAGACCATTGAGGTCCTTGCACTCATATAATTTGCATTCTGGACACAATAAGTTCTGCTTATATAAGGATGGCCTGATCAGTTCTCAAATGCAGCATTTTTGAAAATAACCACATTAGTGCACATTTTGGAAGAGAAGTAAGCAGTGTCCCAGAAGAAAGAACATAGAGATAACAAGGGTTCTAAACCTGCATCTAACACTATCTTGCAGTATGTTCTTTGGCCAAATTACTTCCTGTCTGTTGGCATAATGTAACTGTTTCATTTGTAATGAAAGAGTATTCAACTACTTCATGATTCTCAAATGGGGATGGCAGGTAAAGGGTGGGAGAGGTAGGGAATATGCATCCAAAGGAGCATATTGGAGAATCCTGGATGATTTATTTTTCACTACACATGCTCCTACCCCAACTCTACACTCCTCAGATTTTTGGTTATTAACATTAGTGATATTAGTGATAATATGTTACCTATATTGCCAGTACTGAGGCCAAACTGGTTTAAAATCTCTGGACAGGATGATCTCTAAAATTTCTTCCAAGACTAATATTTTATGAATCTATGAAGAGAATGATTGCTTATTTGTACTACTACTAAACACATATATCCAAGTGTTCTCTTGCTTCACAAAACTATACTAGGAGAATTAAAGAGTATCAGTGATGTGTGAAACAGCACGGTGTTATACCTCGTACATAGTGTGTCCTCCAAAGGTGGAACTTGCCTTCCTTCTATCCACAGCAATAGATAAAAGTTTTCCTTATACATAATGTGTTCTGTGATGGGAGATATAAAAACGTGGAGAGGATGAACAATAGCTTCTGAAGAGGGACCTAATAAATTGAAAATTACTCTGTCTGGACACTGAGTTAGCTCTAAGTCCCCTTGATTCATGCTGACATTTAGCAGTTTTCATTGCATGACTATTATTTAGAGAGGAGATATGACTATTTTCAGGTACTGTGATATGCAGGCAAATAGCCATATTATTGCATTTAAGATGATACTCTTTTTTGTTTAATGAACATCCTTCCCAAACATGAGTCCTACCTCATTCATTATGCAGGAAATACCCCCACCATTATTTAGGGAATAGTTATGTATGTTCTTCACATATTAGAAAGACAAGTAATCAGATGCAATTCTTGTAAATTGTGTGGCTTTATTTACATGCTCTAAGCATATAGTCTACACACATTGGTTACATAGAAGCATACGTGTTTGGCGTAAGTGAATACTGAATTTTATAAATAGATGCATATCTTCATGGGGAGAACTTTTAAAATGCCACACATACATTTATTATGTAATAGTATCAATCTAAATATAATATGCATACATATTTATTTAGACTGAAATAATTTATTTAGAAGCAAGTCTAGGGGCGCCTGGGTGGCTCAGTTGGTTAAGCAACTGCCTTCGGCTCAGGTCATGATCCTGGAGTCCCGGGATCGAGTCCCACATCAGGCTCCCTGCTTGGCGAGGAGCCTGCTTCTCCCTCCGACCCTCCCCCCTCTCATGTACTCTTTCTCTCTCTCATTCTCGCTCTCTCAAATAAATAAATAAATCTTTAAAAAAAAAAAAAAAGAAGCAAGTCTAAATGGACAGGACCTAGAGAAAGAAAAGAATTAAGAGTTTATAAGGAGGGCACTTGATGTAATGAGCACTGGGTGTTGTATGCAACTGATGGATCACCAAACTTTACCTCTGAAACTAATAATACACTATATGTTAATTAGTTATTTTTAAATTAAAAAAAAATTAAAAAGAGTATATGTTAGAGCAAGAGAATGAAGTGAAAAATATGAGGGCCCCAAAATTAACCTGAAGCAATTATGCATGTTTCTGAAGTTGAACTTAAATTAGGTATAATGAGAAATTGTCATTGCCTTAATATAAAAAATGACCACCACTTTAATGAAATTCATTAATAACTAGCTGTGTGTGTTTTGGTGAGCACTGCACTATCTGCTTTACCTTTTAGTCCCTATATAGCATGTATTCTGATTATTGTTGCATAACAAGTGACCCCAAATTTAGAGTAAAACAAAAATGTTTTTACTATGCTCATGATTTAACTAGTTGGGAATTTAAGAAGGGCTTCATTGTCTAGTTCTTCAGGTTTCTCATGCCACTGTAGCCAGATGTCAGCGGGGGCTTTGGTCATTTGGAGGTTCAACTAGATTGAACATTCAAAATGGTTTGCTCACATGGCTGGCAGTAGATGCTGGCTATTGAGTCCAGTAGATGTAGGCTGGAATCCCAACTAGGACTGTCTACCAGTGCACCATAGCAGTCACAAAGCAGTTGGACTTCATACGTGGCAGCTACCTTCCTCCAACCAAGTGTCCCAAGAGAAGCTGGTAGAAAGGTCAGGGCCATTTCTGCTTCAGCATCAGAAGTCATATAACTTTACTCAGTTGTCCTCTACTGCTCAAAACAGTAATAAGTCCAATCTGATTGGAGGGGACAGGACAAAGATCCACCTACTGAGAGTAGGAATCTTCAAGTCACATTATAGAAGAGCATGCAGAATGGGAGATGTTATTGTGGCCATATTTGAAAAGCATAATTTTCCACAATTGATATTGCCATGTTTTTTAGGTGGGGAAACTGAGGCCCAAGGTGTTTAAGAAACTAGAAAAATATCTAACTGGAACTCAAACCCAGATCTATCTTCCTCTAAAACCTGTATTCTTTCTACTGTGCTGCACTGCCTCATATTTTTAAAAATATGAATAAAGTGAAATTAAGTATCAAAGACAGATAATCTAATTAAGAGTCATAGCCCTGACTTCAGTCTTGTTTCTACTGCTTGAATGATTGAGATTAGTTGTTTCCATTCCCTGGGCTTCTTTTCCACATCTGATGAGCAGAAAATTTGTGCCATATCGTCTTCAAAGTCCCTGACACTTCTTGAATCCTATGCTTCATGATGTGAAAACATTACAAAAGTCTCTCTGTGTGTGATAGAATGGTATTAAAAGCTTTAATAATTTTTAATAGCAAGATTACAATACCTATTTATCTCACTTCTAAAATGTCTAATTTTCGTTTTGTGATCCCTGCTTGGGATGCTCATTAACTTCTGAGGCAAGAGGCAAATGATTTAATTAATTGTGCAATTGTGTCTTTGCTCTCTGAATATTTCCTTTTATATTCAATCACATTTCCTGAGTCAAGAGGTTCCCATTGGCAAAAGAAAGGCTATGGATTTTATGGGTTTATTTGGGTTACTCACTAAAATGGAATGAAACTATCATGGGTTTGAAGAACAGTTTGAGTAAAATAGTATTCTAATTCTGCAGGCATGACATAGTAATTTGTTTCTAGGCAGCAGGATATGAACTCTTGGAAAAAAAAATGTGTCCTCCTAGAAATAGCTTACTGAATGATTGTCTCATACAGTAATGTAAATGATGGTGAATTGTCTGAAAGTGTTCTAAGTCTGGCACAAACCTTTTTGAAGACCCTTTGTATGTAGACTAGAGTCTAATTCCTTCATCTTATATTATTCTAGCCATTGAATTCATTGCAATTTCACAAAATCACAGGATTCAGAGCTTTCAGGGATCTTCAATATCATGGACCTCAATTGTTTCTCAAACATTTTTTCCCACCAAAATCTTTCCTCAAACAAAATCAGAAGCAAAAGTTTCATATACAGTATTGGTAGAAGTGTAGCTTCTGCATTTGAAGTGGGGTTGAGGCTCCAGAAGCCCTCCTTCTATTACCGGCTCTCCTTTATATCTCCTTCTTCAAGTTATCCATAAGGAGCTTTTAGAACTTTGAAGAATCTGGTTTGAAAATCACTTATCCAGTCCATTATTTGATTCATAAGAGATTTGGTAAGATGTCCCTGTGCAATTATATTGTAATAGCATTGTATGGTGACCGAGGGGAGCTACACTTGTAGTGAGCATAGCATAATGTATAGAGTTGTCAAATCACTGTGTTGTACACCTGAAACTAATGTAACATTGTGAGTCAACTCTACTCAAAAAAAAATTTTTTAATGACGTCCCTGTGCTAGACAGAAGTAAATAAAACTGACAGAATTGCTGGCCTTGCAGAACTCACAGTCTAATAGAGGACCTACACATGTAAACAAACTATTTTAGCCCTATTGTTGGTGTATCAATTATAGCATATTGTAGGGATACCTAATGTGATCTGGGGGCTAGTGGTCAGAAATGGCTTCCTAACATAAGGGGAAAAACTGACACCTGAAATAAAATTAAGAGTGAGCCATAAAAGAATGGGAGGAGGAGGGGGAAATGCTTCAAGAAGAAATAAAAGTATGTATAAAGCCCATGTGAGGAGGGGCAGGGTTAGAGTTTTTCATCAGTATAAAATGTGAAGGGAGCCAAAGGTAAGGGATAAACCTGTAGATATAATCAGAAGCCACATCATGATGGCCCTTGCAAGTTTTTTTATAAAATCTGAGGTGTAACCAAAGGGTAATTGGGAAAGGCCACCATAGGAGGTTAAAGGAGAATGATATAATATGAAATGTATTTCCAAAAGAGCACTCTGGCTGATGTTTGGAGAAGGGGTTGGAGAGGGCCAAGAAAGAAGAAAGAGGGATCTATTTTGGAGGTAGATTTGGCATCATTGCTGATGGATTGGATATCATCCAGAAAGAAAAGAGAGAAGTTATGAATGACCCTTAGGTTTTGGCCTGAGAAATAGGTAGATATTGATGTTATTTACTTATATGTGGAAGACTGGCAGATGAGCAGATTTGGGGAGAAAACCAAGCACTTTTTGTAAGTGTGAGATACATATTAAAGATCACAGTAGAAAGGAAGTAAAATGGAAGGTAGACAGTTAGATATAAGAGAGAAAGGTGAGAAACAATACATATTTTTCCAGATCTTGATCATGGAAAATGGCATTTTTCTGAGAATATCTGAATGCTGAAGGACTCAGCTGATTAAACTTTACTTGGATCAGTAAGGATTAGAGTCATAAACAGGCCACACAATAGAGTGACAAAGGATATGAGACTAAAGGAGCAATCTTAGAGTGAGGAAGGTCTTCCTAGATAGGAGAGGAGCCATAAAGGAAAACACTGATAATAAGTGTGGCTTAAAAATTTTAAACTTTTATATACCAAGAAACAGGACAAACATTTTAAGACTATGTCTTGGAATATTGTAACTCTTTAACAGATGGAGGACTATTACAGTTAATATGCAAATAGCTCTTACAAATTTGTGAGGGAAACACACAGGTAAACTGGGAAGGAAAAAAGGGAGGACCAACAATGGGAATAAGATATGCACAGAAGAAAGGCAAGTAGTTAATAACCATATAAGTGATGGTTAACCTGGTAAAAATCCATGAAGTACACTGTATTTTGTCTATCACATATGAAAAAAGGAAAAAAGGAAAAAGATGATAAACTACATTATTGACAAGGATATGAGGAAACTGTGTCATTGTTGGTTGACTGTAAAATGTCATATCTTTTCAGAAGGCAACACAGCAATTACTCTGAACATTAAAAGCATACCTCCAACTCAGAAATTCTATTTTTAGAAACATCACATAGAAATGCATGCACAAATATTTAAAGACACATTTATAGGAGTTAAGATAGCTAAGTAGTAGTAGGAGGACGCTGAGCTTGCCTCATCCCTTGAACACAGATCAACATCAAATCATTTTGAACAACTAGGAAATCGATCTGAGGATTAAGAAAACAATCTGCACAACTGGAGAGAACGTGACAGTTGCGAGGTTCAAAGCTGTGAATCGGGGGAGAGAACATCCGAGGTGCTGTGAATGGGAGGGAACCCTTTTCACAGGGTGAAGTCAGGGACAGAGGGAGACAGCAGGAGAGGGAACAGCATGTAGGGTTTGCACAACATGCCCTGGTAAGAGGATCCCCTGGGTTGTACTGGAAGAGATTGCTCTCCCTCCTGGAAGAGGAGAGATTATTTTGCCTCTCCAGGGACAAAAGACCCGACGGGAGCCATTGAGTGGCCGTTCAACAGCAGGGGACAGGAGGCGCACATGCAGAGGCCAGATAACCCAGTCGCAGCTTTTCACTGCGCACGACAATAGACTCCAGCCACCATGTGCGGGCTGTGTGACTGCTTTTCTGGGACAGAATGGTGCCAGGCACACCGGGAGGCTCTCCTCTGGGGGAGAGGAGTGGGTCCACACTTTGCAGGGCTCTTTAAGATTTGGAGTTTTGGATCCTAGCCACCAGCCAGAGATAAAACACAGGAGAAGTGTAGCACGGAGCAGCCGAGGGCCAAGTACAGACAAGTTAAAGGCAGGGATCTAACAAAAGCCTGGGACACAGGAGAAATTGTTCACTTTTCTGTGAGGGTCTCCTGAACAGCAGCAGCTGTGAGGTCCCCTGCCCAGGGACAGGATGAGAGGATGAGGTGATGCCATCTTCCAGCCACACCCACCAGCATGGTGGGACTTCAGAGAGAAACACAGTACCTCCAGTGGAGGCTGGAGTCTCTTACACCAAACCCTGCCCCCCTGTGCCCAGCAGGGTCATCTTTATTAGGGCAGGTGTAACTGTGAGCCAGCACAGTCCCTCAGAAGACCAACACAGGTCCCCCGAATGTACCAAGTCTACTGATCATAGAGTGCTCCAAAGCATCAACTTCAGTTCTGGTGGAAATAGTACCAGGCTTTCCTTTCTTCCCTTCCCCTTCCCCTTCCCTTCCTTTTTTCTCTTTTTTTCTTCCTTTTTTTCTTTTTCTTTGGTGTCACGCTTATGGTTCTTTGTTTTGTTCCTTTGTTGGTTTGTTTGTTTCCTTGTCTCTTTTTTTGAATCAGGCTTCTTTTTTCCCCCTTTATTGCTTGTTTCTTTCTGTTTCTTTGGAATCAGGCTTAAGGGTTTTTTTCTTTGTCCTTTGTATGTTTTTTTTTTTTTTCCTTTTCCCTTTTTCTTTTCTTTTGTTCCTTTTCCTTTTTTCTTGTTTCCTTAACAAACAAATCAAAGCAAACCACTATAAGCAAGGAGGAACTCTATAGAGGACTGACCTGTGGGAAAGAGCAGCCAAAACACCAGCAGAGTGCACACAACATACACTAGAAACACTCTTGAAGCACCAGGCCCTGGACAGTGTATGACCCCTTCTTAAGATAGTATTACTCTCAGAAGCAAGAAACATAACAAGTTTTATAATATGTGAAAGACAGAAACCTAGACATAATGACCAGATGGAGGAATTTTCCCCAAAAGAAAGATCAAGAAGAAATCATAGCCAGAGATTTACTCAAAACAGATATAACCAATATATCTAAACAAGAATTTAAAAGAAGTCATAAGAATACTACCTGGGCTTGAAAGAAGCATAGAAGACACCAGAGAAACCCTGGCTACAGAGATAAAAGACTTAAAATATGCAGTCAATAATACTTTATCCAGCAGGCTGTTATTCAGAATAGAAGGAGAGATAAAGAGTCTCCAAGACAAGCAAAAACTAAAGGAGTTCGTGAACACATAACCAGCACTGCAAGAAATAATAAAGGGGACTCTTTGATTGGGAAAGAGAGACCAAAAGCAACAAAGACTAGAAAGGAACAGAGACAATCTATAGGAGCAGCAACTTTGCAGGACAGTGGCACCAAATTCATAACTATCAATAATCATTCTGAATGTACATGGACTCAATGCTCCAATCAAAAGACATAGGGTGTCACAATGGATTCAAAAAAAAAAAAAAAAAAAAACAAGACCCATTGATATGCTGCTTACAAGAGACTCATTTTAGACCCAAAGACACCTCCAGAGTAAAAGTGAGGGGGTGGATAACCATCTATCATGCTAATGGACATGAAAAGAAAGCTGGAGTTGCCATACTTACATCAGACAAACTAGATTTTAAACCAAGACTGTAATTAGAGATGAAGAAGGGCACTCTATCATAACAAAGGTATCTACCAACAAGAAGATATAACAATTATAAATCTTTATGCCCCCAACTTGGGAGAAGCCAAATGTATAAATCAATTAATAACAAAGTTAAAGAGGGGTGCCTGTGTGGCTCAGTCAGTTGGGCATCCGACTTTTGATTTTGGTTCAGGTCATGGTCCTCAGGGTCATGGGATAGGGCCCTGCATCAGGCTCTGCACTCAGCAGGTAATCTGCTGGAGATTCACTTGCACTTTCTTCCTCTGCCCTTCTCCTCTCTCTCTCTGTCTCTCCCCCCTCCCTCTCTCTCTCTCTAAAATAGATAAATAAATCTTTAAAACAGAAAATCCAACAAAAATAACAAACCTAAAGAAACTCATTCGTAATAATACAATAATAGTAGGGGGCTTTAACAACTCACTCCCAGCAATGGACAGATCATCTAAGCGGAAGATCACTAGGGACACAATTGGCTTTAAATGACATGCTGGAACAGATGGACTGAACAGACATATTAGGAACATTTCATCCTAAAGCAGCAGAATACATATTCTTTTCGAGTGCACAAGGAAAATTCTCCAGAATAGATCATATATTGGGTCATGAATCAGGCCTCAACCAGTACAAAAAGATTGAGATCATGACATACATTTTCAGACCACAATGCTATGAAACTTGAAGTCAGCCACAAGAAGAAATTTGGAAGGAGAGGTTAAAGAACATCCTACTAAAGAATGAGTGGGTCAACCAGGAAATTAGAGAAGAAATAAAAAAAGTACATGGAAGCAAATGAAAATGAACACATGACAGTCCAAAACCTTCAGGACACAGCAAAGGTCGTCAAAAGAAGGAAGTATATAGCAATACAGGCCTTCCTTAAGAAGCAAGAAAATCTTGACCGCTACATCAAAAACTAATGATGTATTGTATGGTGATTAACATAACATAATAAAATTAAAAAAGCAAGAAAATCTCAAATACACAACCTAAATTTATACCTAAAGGAACTGGAAAAAAGTACAGCAAATACAGACCAAAACCAGCAGAAGAAGGGAAATAATAAAGATTAGAACAGAAATAAATGATACATTGCTGCTCCAGAATAGCCAAACTGTGGAAGGAGCCCAGATTTCCTTCAACAGATGAATGGATAAAGAAGATGTGGTTCATATATACAAAGGAATATTACTCAGCCACCAGAAAGGATGGATATCTACCATTTACATCGACATGGATGGAACTGGAGGGAATTATGCTAAGTGAAATAAGTCAAGCAGAGAAACACAATTATCATATGGTTTCACATATGTGGAACATAAGAAATAGTGCAGAGGACAATAGGGGAAGGGAGGGAAAACTGAATGGGAAGAAATCAAAGAGGGAGACAAACTATATGAGACTCTTGACTCCAGGAAACAAACTGAGGGTTGTGGAAAGGGAGGTTGGTGAGGGAATGGGGCAACTGGGTGATGAGAATTAAAGAGGGAATGTGATATGATGAGCACTGTGTGTTCTATTGAACTAATGAATCATTAACATTATATCAAAAACTAATGATGTACTATACCTTGGCTAATTGACTTTAAATTGAAAAAAGAAATGATATAGAAATTAAAAAAACAGGAGAGCAGATCAACAAAACTAGGAGCTGGTTCTTTGAAGGAATTAACAAAATTGATAAACCCCTAGCCAGGCTTACCAGAAAGAAAAGAAAAAGGACCCAAATAAAATCAAGTGAAAGAAGAGAGATCAGAACCAACACTGCAGAAATACAAACAAGTATAAGAGCATATTATGAGCAATTATATACCAACAAATTGGGCAATTGGGAAGAAATGGATGAATTCCTAGAAACATGTGAACTACCAAAAATGAAACAGAAAGAAATAGAAAATTTGAACAGACCCATAACCAGTAAAGAAAGGGAATCAATAATCAAAAATCTCCCAACAAACAAGAGTCCAGGGCCACATGGCTTCCCAGGGAACTCTACTGAACATTTAAAGAAGAATTAATACCTATACTTCTGAAGCTGTTTCAAGAAATAGAAATGGAAGGAAAGCTTCCAAACTCATTCTATGAGACCAGCATTACCTTGATTCCAAAACCAGACAAAGACCCCACTAAGAAGGAGAATTCCAGGCCAATATCCCTGAAGAACATGGATGCAAAAATTCTCAAGATACTAGCTAATCGAATACAACAGTACATTAAAAGGATTATTCACCCTGACCAAGTGGGATTTATTCCTGGGCTGCAGGGGTGGTTCAATATCCACAAATCAATCAACATGATAGACCACGTTAATAAAAGAAAGGATAAGAATCATATGATCTCTCAGTAGTTACAGAAAAAAACATTTGACAAACTACAGCATCCTTTCCTGATGAAAACCCCCCAGAAAGTAGGGATAGAAGGAGCATACCTCAACATCATAAAGGCCATATATGAAAGACCCACAGCTAATATCATCCTCCATGGGGAAAAACTGCGAGTTTTCCCCAAAGGTCAGGAGCACAACAAGGATGTCCACTCTCACCACTGTTGTTCAACATACTGCTGGAAGTCCTAGCCTCAGCAATCAGACAACAAAAAGAAATAAAAGGAATCCAAATCAGGAAGGAAGAAATCAAACTTCCACTCTTCACAATGACATGATACTCTATGTACAAAACCTGAAAGACTCAACTGAAAAATTGCTAGAACTGATACATGAATTCAGCAAAGTCGCAGGATATAAAATCAATGTACAGAAATCTTGCATTTCTATACACCAATTATGAAGCCGCAGAAAGAGAAATCAGGGAATCGATCCCATTTATAATTGCACCAAAAACCATAAGTTACCTAAGATTAAACCTAACCAAAGAGGTAAAAGATCTGTACTCTAAAAACTATAGAACATAACATAACATAATAAAATAAAATTTTAAAAAAATAAAACAAAAACTATAGAACACTGCTGAGAGAAATTGAAGAAGACACAAAGAAATGGAAAAGACATTCCATGTTCTTGGATTGGAAGAACAAATATTGTTAAAATGCCTATGCTACCTAGGGCAATCTATAATTCAATGCAATCCCTATCAAAATACCATCAACTTTATTCACAGAGCTGGAACAAATAATCTTAAAATTTGTATGGAGCCAGAATAACCAAAGGAATGTTGAAAAAGAAAAGCAAAGCGGGAGGCATCACAATTCAAGACTTCAAGCTGTATTACAAAGCTGTCATCATCAAGACAGGTGGTATTGGCACTAAAGCAGACACATAGATCAGTGGAACAGAATAGAGAACCCGGAAATGGACCCACAACTGTATGACCAACCAATTTTCAACAAAGCAGGAAAGAATATCCAATGAAAAATAGACAGTGTCTTCAACAAATGGAGTTGGGAACATTGGACAGCCACATTGAGAAGAACGAAAATAGACCACTTTCTCTCACCATACACAAAAATAAATTCAAAATTGATGAAAGACCTAAATGTGAAACCATCAAAATCCTAGAGGAGGAAGCAGGTGGCAACCTCTTTGACCTCAGCCACAAGCAACTTCTTACTAGACACATCTCCTGAGGCAAGAGAAACAAAAGCAAAAATGAGCTATTGGGACTTAAGATAAAAAGCTTCTGGACAGCAAAGGAAACATTCAACAAAACTAAAAGGCAACTGATGGAATGGGAGAAGATATTTGCAAATGACATATAGGATAAAGGGCTAGTATCCAAAATCAATAAAGAACTTATCAAACTCAACACCCCCCAAAAAATAATCCTGTTAAGAAATGGGCAGAAAACGTGAATAGACACTTTTCCAAAGAAGACATTCAGATGGCTAATAGACACATGAAAAGATGCTCAACGTTACTCGACATCAGGGAAATACAAATCAAAACCACAATGTGATACCACCTCACACCTGTCAGAATGGCTAAAAATAACAACACAAGAATCAACAGGTGTTGGTGAGGATGTGGAGCAAGGGGAACCCTCTTGCACTGTTGGTGGGAATGCAAACTGGTGCTGCACTCGAGAACAGTTTGGAGGTTCCTCAAGAAGTTAAAAATAGAACGGCCGTATGATCTAGCAATTGCCCTACTAGGTATTTATCCAAAGGATTCAAAAATGCCTATTCAAAGGGGCACATGCACCCCAGTGTTTATAGTAGCACTACCAACAATAGTCAAATTATGGAAAGAGACCAAATGTCCATCGACTGATGAATGGATAAAGAAAAAGTGGTATATATACATAATGGAATATTACTTGGTGATCAAAAAGAATGAAGTCTTGCTATTTGCAATGACACGGATGGAACTAGAATGTATTATGCTAAGTGAAATGAATCAGTCAGAAAAGGATAAATACCATATGATTTCACTCATATGTGAAATTTAAGAAACAAAACAGATGAACATAGGGGAAGGGAAGGAAAAATAAAATAAAAACAGAGAGGGAGGCAAACCATAAGAGACTCTTAATCATAGAGAACAAACTGAGGGTTGCTGGAGGGGAGATCGGTGGGAGGATGGGCTAAAATGGGTGATGGGCATTAAGGAGGGCACTTGTTGGGATGAGCACTGGGTGTTATATGTAAGTGATGAATCACTAAATTCTACTCCTGAAACCAATAGTACTCTATATGTTAACTAATTTGAATTTAAATTAAAAATATAAAAATAAAGATGCATTTGTAAGGATGTTCAGTACTACATTATTAAAAATGTAAAAAGTAGAACACATTCTAGTCTCAATGAGGTATTTGATAAGTAAATTAGGAAATACTAATACACTGGTGTTATGGAATACTGTGCACCAATTGAAAGGAATGATGAGAGATATACAGGAAATGACATGAGAAATATGTCCAATGTATATTAAGTAAAAACAAAAAATCAAAAAGTTATGTATATCATATGATCCCATATTTGTAGAAAAAAAAATTGCACAGCATATGCAACATGTCATCTGAAATGTTTCAAATGACATAATATGAATAATAAACTGCATTACACATGTTACATGTCATCTAACCTGCCTGTTTTGTGTCAGTCTCACCCTATCGATAGTGATGCTATCGGCTAGGAATGCCTGGGACAGTCACCTGGGCTGTACTCCTTGCGGCGACCTCCATCAGACATTTCCCCAACAGGACCCAATGTTGTGGCTGGACTGACACTTGTGGTTTGTATTATGATTGCAAGACATACCTGAGCAACAACCATCAGGGAGCTTTGAAAATAATACAAGGTTTATTACTCACAAGTCCTGTAAGGGTACATGACGTGCCTGAGGCCACACAGTGAGGTCATGGGAAGAGAAAAGGAAAAAGATCATGCTGGCCTGATGTTCTTCCTCTATTAAGGTTGAAGGTGGGAGCCTAGGGTTTTGCAGGTTCACTCTTTATTGGTGAATTTTATTTTTTTTTTAATTTTTTTTATTTTTTATTTTTTTTTAAAGATTTTATTTATTTATTTGACAGAGAGAGACACAGCGAGAGAGGGAACACAAGCAGGGGGAGTGGGAGAGGGAGAAGCAGGCTCCCCATGGAGCAGGGAGCCCGATGTGGGACTCGATCCCAGGACCCTGGGATCATGACCTGAGCCGAAGGCAGTCGCTTAACCGACTGAGCCACCCAGGCGCCCTATTGGTGAATTTTAAAAGCAGAAATTGAAGTGTGGGAAAGGAAAAGCAAGGCCACTGAAAAGGTCAGTTATCTAGGCCACCCAGGGCTTTCTAAAAAGGAAACTTCATGGATGGGGTGGCCTGGCTCTTTATCTAGTTGTGTAGTTGGCAATGTGTTTATCCCAGATAGATATCGTTAAAATGGAGGCCTCTGCAGTCAAAAGCTTATCATCAAGCACTTACATTACAATAAAAAAATCTAATTGTCAGTTACTTACAATACATTGTCATATGGCATAATATAGATGACTTTTTAAGAATAAACTACAAATTTTTAGTAGTACTTATCTTTGAGGATTACAATTAGGGGGCAGGTTGGAGGAGCTTCCTTTTATCTCTAATTTCAAACACTTATGTATTTTTTGAGAGTTTATACTCACTATAATTTTATTTTTTTAAGTTTTTTATTTTAATTCCAGTCAGTTAACATACAGTGTTATATGAGTTTCAGGTATACAATATAGTGATTCAACACTTCCATACAACACCCTGTGCTCATCAAGACAAGTACACTCCTTAACCCCGTCACCTATTTCACCCATTCCCCCACCCCCACTCATGTATATATTTTAAAATATTTTAATAACAAATATAATTCTGAAAACATAAGTTTTTAAAAATCAGTTACAAATACTACAGAAGGAAAAAGACAAGGGCTAACAACTGTTGGTTTGCTTTAGCAGCATTGGTCTTGTTCATGGCACTTTCAGTTTTAAGTTAATATATTCTTAAAAACCCAAAATAATAAAAGTATAATTTGTAGTCATATAAATCATTTTCAAGAACAGTTTTAAGCTTTTGAAGTTGATATAGTACCTGTATCTCTAGCAGCTGTTCATTTCGAATGCCCTATATTTAGTTGGTTTTAATACCCCTCCTGTCACCTTCTTCAAAATATTATCATTCGTGGATCCCACCTTCATCTTTCTTACAGTTGAGTTACAATTAAGGTAGTGTCTACTGAAGAGGGAAAAGAATTATGTTTTGTGAATCCTTGTACATCTGAGAAGAGAGCTTCCCAACTCATGTGTCATAGCATAAGGTTGTACCAAAAATGGGTGACGTGTGCTGAGGAATTGACCCCCTTCAACTCTGGGGTGGTTGATCATAGTTTGGGTCAGCCAGAGCCTCAGGCAAATAGTTTCTTGTTGTGAGCAGCCATGTCTACTTACCTTATTATGCTATAAAAACATCTTTTTCTGTATGTGTTATAAGGTGAAAAAAGGGCAGGATAGTGGTACCACTACTTTAGAACATCATTGTTTTCTTCCCACATATATCACAGGTCAGTTGGGTACAAGCCTTAGGTCACAATTTTTTATCCCTCAAAATATGGTAGGAATTTCTTCATCTTCTTGTATTTAGTTTTTTTCTGAGTAGAAAACTGTTCAGGTTGATTTTCCTGCATTTGTCAGTAAACATTTTTCCTGCTTTGATGATTGGTGACTTTCTAAGTATGATATTAAAATTTACAGGTTTTGCAAAGATATCCCAAGGTATGAGTTTCTTTTCATTAATTTTGCCTGAATATTTATGAGTACTTTCAAACCGTATATGCACATCTGTTTATCAGTGAGGGAATATTTTCTTTTATTTTGTCTATCTTTACTCTTTGGGTTCCTATTGTTCTAGTTTCTCCTCTGAACACCTACAATTCTCTGGTCCTCTAAATCACATTGATTTTGTGTTATTACCAATTTTTAAATTTTATTCTATTTTACTGATTGAATTTTCTTTCACATTTTGTCAATTATTACCTCCAATGAAAAATTTTATTTTGCTGTATTGAATTATTTTTACATGTCATCATTGGCTTATTTTAGTCATGCATTTGTAAATTTTCCTTTTTCTCAGCTTGATCTCTCTTTTTGTTCTTATTCCTGTTTCATAGATATTCTCCTTTGCTCTTGCAAACAAGCATGAAGTCTAAATTTTTCACCATTTGTCTGAAAAATAAAACATTTTTCAGGCATTAAAATTCTTTCCTGTGGTGATGCCTCCTCTGCCTTTTTTTTTGCTGCCATGTTGTTTTAGAGGTGTTTCAGTATCTGAGAAAGTGCTGGTAAGAATGGAAACAAACCTTGGCTAGTTCAGAATTGAGAGAGCATCCTCCAAAATGTATATACTTTTCAGGTGAGCCAAAAAAATTTCATGTTACTAGAGGGGGCAATTGTGTGACTTTAAGGTAAACTTGTTAAAATATGTATAAATATATATTAAGAGGCATTAATAAGTTTTGTATGTTTTATTGAGGCACCAGTAGTCCTAGAGAAACTATATATCGTCCAAACTAGGACTGTTTTGACGGTGAAAGGGGCACTATATGAATACTTTACCAGAAAAATGGGTATTAAACTGAGACTGTTGTAAGCAAAGTGAGATAGGTAGTCTCTCTGTGTAGTTCTGCAGCAATTAGTTGCATCTACAATGTCTGTGTTAACCCAGCATGTGGTAAATGTTATTCTTCCCTTCTTCCATGCATCCTTTAATCACTTCCCACAAAAAATACATTTAGTGACTCTTCCACCAAGATGGAACTTTCACCTTATGGGCTGCTCTTCTCTGTAGTCTATCTTCTGTTTTTGTGTGTCTTTTCTGATATTTTAATAGGATGTTGGGAAGGAGGTACAGCAGGGATAACTTGCTTTCTGCCTTGCTCACTGACAAGTCTTAAAGGTTATATTTAGTGAATTGCAGCAGCTACATGTCTTATTCAGCTCAGAAAGCACAAAAGATCCTCTATCCCCATATGTAAGTATACCAGTTTCTCACCTAGGCATAATTTGAGGAACATACTCTGTGAAACGGGTCCTGTGTTTCAATGTTTTGTCAGGTTGAGCACCATGACTACCAGTTCCACAGCTGTTACACTTAGGTAGGCTTTGGTGAGAAACATGGGCTCTCATGCTGGGGAAAGGTAGAATAATATGTGTAGAGCAGGTGCTGGGAGAGAGACAAATACTGTATTAGTTGGATCCCTGTGTCAAAAAGTCAAATAAAGCATATGCAAATTTGTTCTAAGTAGGGAACATATAATCTAGAGGGTGTAAAGAGTTCATGATAGCTAGAAATTTTAGGTACTAGGTAACCCTCAAATTTAAATGTGAAAATACCATGGTTCTGTATAGTCAGTGAATTTTAGTAGTTCATATTAATGAGCACTTGCTGAATGCCATGTACTGTTATAGGTGCATTATCTTCATTAACTCATTCATTCTTCACAACAACCCTGTGAGAATAGATAGTATTATCTCACTTTACTTGTGGAATCAGGGCTCCAAGAGAATACTTGTGCCAAGCTATGCAGCTAAGATTTATACAAAGGTCCATGGTTCTACAGTAGCCCAAGTCCTTAACCTCCCTATGTGATATTCTACATTTGTAGTACTAACTCACACAGATGATGCTAATCCAGTCCCTTGAGATAGGTGTCTTACAAGACCTAAGATGCCAGGTCTTCAGTCAATCTGATAGAATTTTATGGTTTTCTTTGTTTCAAGTTTTTATTTAAATTCTAGTTAGTTGACATATAGTGTAATATTGGTTTTAGGAGTAGAATTTAGTGACTCATCACTTACATATAACACCCAGTGCTCATCCCAACAAGTGCCCTCCTTAATACCCATCACCCATCTAGCCCATCCACCCACCCACTTCCTTTCATCAACCCTCAGTTTGTTCTCTATCATTAAAAGTCTCTTATGGTTTGCCTCCCTCTCTTTTTCCCCCCTTCCCCTTTGTTCATCTGTTTTGTTTCTTAAATTCTACATATTAGTGAAATCATATGGTATTTATCTTTCTCTGACTTTTTTCACTTAGCATACTACACTCTAGCTCCACCCACATTATTGCAAATGGCAAAATTTCATTCTTTTTGATGGCTGAGTAATATTCCACTGCATGTATATGTGTGTGTGTGTGTATCACATCTTCTTTATTCATTCAGTATGATGGGGTTTTATCACAGGAGAAAGTAAATATCTGGTAAGAGAGGAGGTTTAAAAAAAACAGCAAAAACCTGAAGGCCAGTTGTATGGATGGATGAGTAAAACAGTGAAGGGAGCACTAAAGAAAGCTTGTGACTCAAAGACAACACAGATCTAGCTACAGGGCTCACTAAAACATGCCATGCCTTGGATAACATGACAGATTCCAGATTCTGAATGAGTTGGGTCATGCTCATACATCTAATGTCAGTCTGACCAGGATTAACTCAGGATCAGGCAGGCTGGGTAAGGAGGTGCCCCTGATCTTGAAATTAGAACTAATAGTACTGACTCCTCTTGGAGGAGCTGAGAAATCAGGGGATGACTACAATTTTAATATCTTCAGAGAGCTTCCCTTGTTAAAAACTTCTTTAAAGTTTGTAACTGAAGACAAAAGAGAAGTCATTCACGGGTAAGAGACACACCGGGGCAATGAAACTCTTATATTAAAACATTGTTTCAGATGTTTTGGAAAGAAAACATTAGATCTAAAATTCAGTTACATCATGTAATTATATTTAATATTGTCTATGAATAGAGATCTATTTAATGATTCCAAGTTGAGAAAATAATTTTTGACATCTGTTTCAATATTTTGGCTGTATTCCTGACAAGTAGAATTTCAAAGATAGTTCAGTGGAGGCTCACTCATCATGAAAAGGAAAGAAGCTAGAAAAGACAATGAATTAAGGTACTGAAGCATCCTCTGGGACATATGGCAAATGACTTTTTCTAAAGAGAGAAGTCAAATCATTATACAAAAGAAAGGTGTATTTGAGGATCAAAATTCAAAGTGAGTATCTTCCCTGTTATACTCATTCAGGTGAAGCTCAGGAAAGCAGGACTTCATGGATAGAAACTTGGGATTTCATGGTGACAAAAATGCTCAACTATGGCGAGTCATGTAGGGGAAGGCAAGCAGCAGGGTCAGCGAGGTATGTGCAACTAAGTAAAGGTTGGGTCAGTCATGTTTTACAGATCCATCTTAGGAAGTGCCAAGGGCCATCAAAGCCAGATTGACATTATTGCAGACATTTTCAGGTTTGCTTATAGAAACGTTGAAGAGGAAGACATAATTCAGTGTCAAGAAAATATAGATTAGCATTTTCAAAATGACTCAGTGTGAGGTGGGCTGGGGTAGGGGCAATGAAAACTTTATTTTGTGCAGTATAAGCCACATTATACAAATCCCATTAATGTGTTGTCTCATTTCATCCTCACAACACTTTGTGGTAGGATACTGTTATTATCTGCAATTTTCAGATGAAGAACCTGAGGCTCAGAGAGGTAGAGTAACTTGCTTAAGCCCATATACATGGTAATTTGGACTTTGGGTCTATGACGAAAGCCTATAGTCAATGTCTGTTGTTATGAAAAGTTACATTGGCTCCTAGAGAATTCCTCATCTTTATGAGATTCTCCATTTAGGATATTTTCTCTTGGCCCTATCCTTGGGAGCAAATACCTAGTGCTAAGGAGACCTTTATTGATTAGATCAACATTGATTTTGTAGAGCAAGTAGATATGTGTAGTTAATCTGGGGTCCTTCTGGATAAGATTCTGGGGGTCAAACCAAACCCCATGGATAGGTGTATGAAGCTTATGCAATGCCTCACATGGACTCCAGCTGTTCAGGTGCTAAGATGAGCAGTGCACAGCCTTCTACCTCAAGGAAAGGTCAACCCCCAAGGCAAGGCAAGAGATCCAGGTTATCTCAACACTTTATCTCAACACTTTAAAATCTGCCCTCTACTAAATCCACCCTTTGCCCTTCCTGTCCTCCATTCCACTACAGTGAATGCCTCACCATTTGTTTTTAACCCTCTCCACCTTTAACCACACTGTTCTCTGCAAGAAATATCCATAACTTATTAACCACTTCGTTAACTTCTATTTATGCTTTAAGAACGATGGTTCAAATGGCTTATCATGAGTGAAGAACTTCTTAGTTCCCAAGGCAGATGCAATCACTTTATCTTCTGAGGACCTCCAGTAATTTTTCCAGACCTCTGCTATAATACCTTCTAGGTAGCACAGCATAGGTCACAAACCTGTAAGTCATTCCAGGTCATCATCCATTTGTCCTCTTCCTAAATCAACATCTACATCATAGTAAGTATCAAATAATATTTACTGAATAAAATTTATAACACATAAGCACTTAAAAATGTTGTGTTATTAACCAGAAATTTTACTTATAAATAAGACTTAATTGTGGTAAATTTGGAGACAGTATAGTCATTTAAACTTCTAAAATGGACTCACCTTTGAGACATGTGGGTGGCACAGTCAGTTAAGTGATGACTCTTGGTTTCAGTTCAGGTCATGATCTCAGGGTTATGAGATCGAGCCCCGCATCAGGCTCTGCACTCACCATGGAGTCTTTTTAAGACTCTCTCTCCCTCTGCCTCTCCTCCACACAACCCCCCAGCCCGTTCTTGCTCTCTCCCTCTCTCTTTCAAATAAATAAATAAAAATCTTGAAAATGCACTCACTTTTGAGTGACTATAGTGAGAGGGCAGGAATATAAATTTAGGACTGAAATGGAGATGAACATAAAATCTTACACAGGAGACATGGTTACATAGTACATAGAAATGTGGATTCTGGGGTGAAAGAAAACCAAGTTTAAAACCCTGCTAGTAGAGCAAGATGGCAGATTAGGAAGCTGCAGGGCCTATTTCCCCCACCAGAGATACCAGGTTAACAACAATATAGAGACTAGAATACCTTTCTGAGAACTCTAGACAACAGTTGAGAAACTACAGCATCCAAGGCCATTGTAAATAAGGGATTCCAGTGAAGGGAGTAGGAAAAGTCATAGCACTTGGTGCATCTGCTTATGCCCCTTTCTCTATGAAGCATAGCACAGAGCAACCAGTAGGAAAACCCCCATACCAGGGCTTCTCCCACAGGAGAGAAACAAACAAACAAAAAATGGATCATGTGTCCAGTGTTCTGTCTTGTATGGGGTTTGCTCAAGGGACTGGTTTGTGTTTCACCTGACTTGAAGTACTGATGAGACTGGTACCAGATTTTGGAAGCCACTGAAAACACAGGTGAGCAGCAATTCTTCAGGCAGATGCTAGAGGAAGCAGGAGTTAAGAAAAGGTTCAGGAGGTTCCTAAAACCTCCAGCCAGACAGATTGGTGAATGTCTTTCCTTGCATGAAGTCAGGAAGCAAAGACTGAGAGAGGTGGTTGTTTTTTCAAATGCCAAGTTCCCAGCCAAAAAATTACAAAGCATATAAATTTAAACAGGAAAACATGGCCCAACTAAAAGACCAAAATAAAATTCCAGAAACTGACTCTAAAGAAATGCAGGTCTATGAGCTGCCTGACAAAGAATTTAATATAACTCCCGTAAAGATGTTCAGTGAGGTAAAAAGAGAACACAGATAGACAACAAAACAAATTCAGAAAAATGATGCATAAACAAAATGAGAATATCAACCAAGAGGTAAAAACTATAAAAAATTACATGGAAATTCTGAAGCTGAGAAATACAGTAACTGAACTGAAAAAAATCATTAGTAGGGTTCAACATCAGAATTCATCAGGCAGAAGGAAGAATCACCAAACTTGAACAGAGGTTATTTGAAATCATCAAATCAAAGAAGCAAAAAGAAAATAGAATGGAGAAAAGTGAGGAGAGGCTAAAAACTTATGGGACAGTATCAAGTTATCAATATCTGCATTATGGAACTCTCAGGAGAAGAGAAATAGAAAAAAGCAAAGAGATTATTTGAAGAAATAATGACTGAAAATTTCCCAAATCTGAGGAAAAGAATTGACATAGAGATTCAAGAAGCTGAAAGAACTCCAGCTAGAATAAATTAAAAGATATTTGGGCTCTTTCCATAATTTGGCTCTTGTTGATAATGCTGCTATAAACATCAGGGTGCATATATCCCTTTGATTTAGTATTCTTGTATCTTTGAGTAAATACCTAGTAGTGCAATTGCTGGGTCATAGGGTAGTTCTATTTTTAACTTTTTGAGGACCCTCATACTGTTTTCCACAGTGGCTGCACCAGTTTGCACTCCCACCAACACTGCACGAGGGTTCCCCTTTCTCCGCATTCTCTTCAACACCTGTTGTTTCCTATGTTGTTAATTTTAGTCATTCTGACAGGTATGAGGTGTATTTCATTGTAGTTTTGATTTGCATTTCCCTGATGATTAGTGATGTTGACCATCTTTTCATGGGTCTGTTGGCCATCTGTATGTCTTCTTTGGAAAGATGCCTATTCATGTCTTCTGCCCATTTCTTAACTGGATTATTTGTTTTTTGGGGTGTTGAGTTTTGTAAGTTCTTTATTTATTTTGGATACTAACCCTTTATCAGATATGTCATTTGCAAATATCTTCTCCCATTCTGTAGGTGGCTTTTTAGCTTTGTTGATTGTTTCCCTCACTGTGCAGAAGCATTTTATTTTGATGAATGGATAAAGAAGATGTGATACACACACACACACATATACATACAGTGGAATATTACTCAGCCATAAAAAAGAATGAAATCTTGGCATTTGCAACAACATGGATGGGGCTAGAATATTATGCCAAGTGAAGTAAGTCAGTCAGAGAAAGATAAATATAAATACAATTTGTCTTTTATGTTGAAATGAATGGACAATAGCACAAATATGATTTCACTCATATGTGAATTTAAGAAACAAACAAATGAACATGCAGGGAAAAAGAGAGAGGAAAACCAAGAAACAGACAATTAAAGAGAAAAAATTGTTGGTTACCGGAGGAGAGGTGGATGGGGGAGGGGTTAAACAGGTGATGGGTATTAGGGAGGGCACTTGTGATGAGCACCAGTTCTGGTATGTAAGTGTTAAATCACAAAATTCTACACCTGAAACTAATATTGCACTGTATGTTAACTAACTGGAATTTATTTATTTTAGAGAGAGGGGAGGGGTAGAGGGAGAGAACCTTAGGCAGACTCTGCACTGAGCACAGAGCCCAACACAGGGCTCAATCTCATGACCCTGAGATCATGACCTAAGCCAAAATCAAGAGTTGGTTGCCCAACTGACTAAGCCACCCACGTACCCCAACTAACTGGAATTTAAATAAAAACTTTAAAAAAAGAATAATTAAAAGAAAACCATACCAGGCCCATTATAATCAAGCTGTCTAAAGTCAAACACAAAGAATTTTGAAAGCAGCAAGGGAAAGCCATTTGTCACAAACTTCAATAAGATTTTCAGTGGATTTTTTAGTAGAAACTTTGCATTCCAGAAAGGAGTGGGATGACATATTTAAAATCTGACAGAAAAAACTAACAACCAAGAATACTATATCTGGCAAAACCATCTTTCAAAAATGAAGAAGTAATTAAGATTTCCCGGATAAAAACTGAGTAAGTCCATTACCATTAGACCTGCTCTACAAGAAATGGTAAGGAGAATCCTTTATGTTGAAATGAATGGACAACAGCACAAAACCATAGAAAAATATAAAGTTCTTCCATAAAAGTAAATACATGGACAAATACAGTAACCTGTACTATTATAATTGTGAAGTATAGAATTTAAAAAAAATAAAAATCATAAATCTCTGTTAAAAGGTATAGAATATATAGATACAATTTGTGACCATAACAAAGTGTTGGGGGGTTCTATAAAAGCACTAGAGGTTTTGTATGTAATTAAAGTTAAGGTGTTATTAGTTTATAATAGAATGCTAGAACTTTAAGATGTTTTATGTAATTACAGTGGTAACCACAGATAAAATATCTATAGAGTATATACAAAAGGAAATGAGAAGGGACTCACACATATTACTACCAAAGAGAGAGAGAGAGAGAGAAAGAAACACGGTAATGCAGTAAGAGAGGAAAGAAGGGACCAAAAAAGCCACAAGACATGAAGAAAACATTTTTTAAATGGCAATTAAGTCCTTCCTTATCAGCCTTTACTTTAAATTAAGGTGGATTAAACTCCCCATCAAAAGACATAGATTGGCTGAATACATGAAAAACAGGATCCAACAATATGCTGCCTACAAGAGACTCATGTTAGGTCTAAGGACACACATAGGCTGAACATGATAGGATGGAAAAAGATATTTCATGCAAATGGTAACCAACAGAGAACAGGCATGGTTATATTAATATTAGACAAACTAGACTTTAAATCAAAATTGCCAGGTGCCTGGATGGCTCAGTCGGTTAAGTCAGTTAATCAAGAGTTGTCTGACTTTTGATTTCAGCTCAGGTCATGATCTCAGGCTTGTGAGATTGAACCCTGCTTCGGGTTCCATGCTGGGCATGGAGCCTGCTTAAGATTCTCTCTCCCTTTCCCTCTGCCGCTCCCTCAACCCCCTCCACACTCGCACACTCTCTCTAAAAAAAAAAAAAACAAAAACAAAAACACAACTGTCACAAGAGACAAAGAGAGTGACATTATATAATGATTAAAAGGTCAATTTGCCAAGAAGATATAGTAATTATTAATATTTATGCACCAAATCTCAAAACTCCTAAATATATGAAGAATACTGACAGAATTGAAGGAAGAAGCATATAGCAACACAATAATACTAGGGACTTCAAGGTTTCGTTTCCAATAATTGATAGAACAACCAGACAGAAGATCAACAAGGAAATGGAGGACTTGAACAGCACTATAGACCAATTGGACCTAACAGACATATACAGACCATTCTACCCAACAACAGCAAAATATACAATCTTCTCAAGTGCACATGGAACATTCTTTAGGATAGACATAGTTTAGGCCATAAAAACAAATCTTAAAAAAATCCTTGAAGATTGAAATCATAGTACCTTTTTTGATCACAATGGAATGAAACTAGAAACCAGTAGCACAAGGAAAACTAGAAAATCCACAAATATATGAAAATTAAGCAATATGCTCTTATACAGCCAATGGGTCAAAGAAGAAATCACAAGAGAAATTGAAAAATACCTTAAGACAAATGAAAATGGAAATACAACATACAAAAAATTATGGGATGCATCAAAAGCATCACTAAGAGGGAGGTTTAGAGCTGTAAATGCATACATTAAAAAATAAATATCTTGGGTAAATCTTGGGAATAAAAGGCAGAACATAAGGAATATAATCAATGATATTGTAATAGGGATGATGGGGACAGATGGTAGCTACACTTGCAGTGAACACAGGATAATGTATAAACTTGCCAGATCACTAAGTTATACACCTGAAACTAATGCAACAGCGTGTGTCAACTATATTCAAATTAAAAAATAATAATAAAAATAAAAAATATCCCAAATCAACAACATAACAAAGAAGAACAGATTGAACCCCAAACTAACAGAAGAAAGGAAATAATAAAGATTAGAGCCAAGGTAAATGAAATAGGAAATAGACAAGCAATAGGAAAAAATCAATGAAACAGAGCATTTTTTAAAGATAAAATTGGCAAACTCTTAGCTAGAATAACTAAGAAAAAAGAGAGAAGACTCATATAACTAAAACCAGGAATGAAAGAGGGGACATTGCAACTGATGCAACAAAAATAAAAAAAGATTATAAAAAGAATACTGTGGACAGTTGTATGCCAACAAATTGGATAATGCAGAAGAAATGTGTAAATTTCAATAAACACATAACCTACAAAGACTGAATCATGAAGAAATAGAAAATCTGAACAAAATAGCTAGGAAGGCACTTGCCTGGATAGCTGAGACTCTACTACTGTAACCAAGAGTGCTTATAAAATCAACTGCTTCTACTTCAGAACTTCCATTCTTTCCCAAATGTATAAGACTGATCTAAATGGCAGACCAACCAATTGTAAATGGTTTACTATGTTCAATTCATTTCATAATAACATCTTACATTTAGAACATGTTCTGAAGAGCAGGGTATTTTTTCTTTTAAATACATTGTAGCATTCTTTCTTGAAATTTACTGTGATTTTCACAGGCTGTCTGTTCCATTCATGCAGTCACTGATTAAAAACCAACCAAAACCCTCAACATTAATCTGGGGCATTCTTGGTACAGATGGTAGGTAGGGGCACTGGTGAGAGTTTGACTGGTTTGTAAGGAAATCAGGAGAAAAAAGCTAACTCTCAGTCTTAGATGGTGAATTTAAAAGTGCCTGAGCCCTGTCAGTGACCACAAATCAAAAGGACAGTGGTTGACTTAGGCTACTTAGGAAGGGTATATAAATTCATTATTTGGTTAGGAGTACAATCATAACTTACAGAGAAATTCTTTGGAAATTCACTAACCATTCAATTGCTAGTACTATTGACCAATTCTAAGTTTAGCTGCTCAAAACATTTCTTGTTAGGAAAGTCTTTTATCTTTTTATCATGTTCCTCAATGTAACTTTATAAGCCTAAACTTGAATCCATGAAGTTGGGTTCATTCCACTGCCTATGACATTCTGTGCACTATCTCATCTCTTATGCATGAAGCAGGTATCTCTTCTGACAACTTAAATTCAACCAGTTGCCTCTGTTCAACAGTGGACAGTAAACACTTGTTGTATTTGCAGTTTATTTTCTTATCCTATATGTTACAAATTCTCAATATGATTAACCTCACTACAGGCCTAGAGATTAAACTAAATAGAAGTAGAAAATGGAGAATATAAATAGAAAAAATGGTTAAAATACAAAAAAAAAAAAGAATTCTTAAAACCAAGTACTCATGAGAAGCTGAAAGAAAACATAATAAAATGATGACTAGAACTTTTTCTATGAAGCATAGCATTTATTCACATCAAGAGAAAGATCATGAACTTCAAGGAGAGCGATGTTATATGGAGAACAGTGCCAGTCTTACTCAGTGCTGGAACTTTCCCTAACCCCTTAGATTGATTTAGTTGTTCCTTCTTCTGTAATACTGTAACATTGCTTTCATCCTATCCTTATGCTGGGGGAACCTAAAATTTTCACCTTTTTTTGCCTTTCCTACTAGATATTGAGATC
The DNA here is from genome assembly GCF_004348235.1 of Phoca vitulina. Taxonomy (NCBI): domain Eukaryota; kingdom Metazoa; phylum Chordata; class Mammalia; order Carnivora; family Phocidae; genus Phoca; species Phoca vitulina. The sequence continues at coordinate 4,473,263 of NW_022589742.1, forward strand.
CCTGATACTCTCCTATAGCCCTAATCCTGGGCACAGAACATGGTATATAGTAGGTACACCATAAATATTCTGTGAAGTAATGAATGAATGGCAGAAAAAGGCAACATAAAAGCTTTTTGAAATATGAGGTTATAATCCACTAAGGACTTCAGAGATAGTTCATGGCCCAAAGAGATAAATCAGCCATGCCTTACTACTGATTCATCCTGCTTCATTTCCTCACACTTCTAAGCACCAATGCAGACACTGTCGCTGTCTTCTTGGAGCTTAGGTAATAATAATAGTAATTATAATATTATTAAATTGTACTATTATGGTAATAATAATAATGATAAATGCTAATTGTTGAGTGCCTACTATATGCTGAGTACTGTGCTAGAAACTGTAAATAACCCAGATACAGCATCAACCCTCACGAAGTATATATATCACAGTTTGGAAGTCACGCACACTGCAGATGTCCAAAATAGAACTCATATTTTCCACCCTTACTCCAAGCCTGCTCCATCTATGTGTTATATGATTGTATGAGATCTAAAGGTAAAATAAACCATTTACTCAAAAGTCCTGGTACTCAGAACAAAAATGAAAACAAAACCCCATTATTTTACAGTCTCCTGGATCAATTTATTTAGAGAACACTGAGATAGAAGACTACTGGGTCAAACATTTAGTCCAGCTTCTACTTCCGGTTAGCTGTGTAATGTTAAGTAAATTGACCTACTGTCTTTGTAGTTTCCTCAACTGGATAATGTGGGGATTAACCTAGACGATATCTGTAAAGGCTCAGACAGCTTAAACATCCTATGGTTCCATGAATTGGCAGTTGATAATGACCTTTAAAAGTGGAGAAAACCCAGTGACTATACCCTCATTTTTTTGTGGATACAGAATTGTTCTGACATGGCAGGAAATAGGCTGAAATTAGTACATATAGTTAGATCATAATAATGTAAATATGTTCCATGAGATATATGCAGTTACTAACACTATAGCAGAACCCCATCTAGATTTCAGATTTAAAAAAAAAGAGTGCCTTATGTATGTGTTGCCTTTCTTGATTTACAACTTCACCTACAGGGTAAAATACATGTACTAGGTTTCTTTTTTTTTTTAAGATTTTATTTATTTGCGAGAGAGAGAATGAGAGACAGCATGAGAGGGAGGAGGGTCAGAGGGAGAAGCAGACTCCCTGCTGAGCAGGGAGCCCGATGTGGGACTTGATCCCGGGACTCCAGGATCATGACCTGAGCCGAAGGCAGTCGCTTAACCAACTGAGCCACCCAGGCGCCCATGTACTAGGTTTCTTTAAAAGTCATCTGTGATCTTGTTCTAAGTTCCCCTAACATTCTTACTCTATCACATTGCTAATATCCTTTGCTTCAACCAAATTAATCTAGTCATTGTTCTTCGAAGAAATCAGTGTAACACTTCTAAGCTGCTATTTATGCCATTCCCCTTGCTTATTTAGCAGGATGTTAAATGGGACTTTACATATAATCTTGTAATTTCCAAAACTGAAGATAGTGGATATCAAGTACCCATATCTTGCAAAAAGAGTTGATGGACATGCCCTTATCAAACATTTGAAAGCTGGATAAAACTGCTCCTGAATTTTTATACCATCACCCACCTTCATAGTATATAAAAGAAGTCAAGACATTCAAAATAAATTATTCATATAATGAAACAATTATTTCTTTGAAGATGGTTGTATGTGTAGTAGTAGGGAATACTATAACATTTCAGTACCCTTTGCCATAACCCATCTCCATCCAAATGAAAAGGCCCAGCAAGCTCTGAATGATGTCAATTAGCCAAAGTGGTATTAAAATTTTTGTTGTAACTTAACTCATGTTCCTTGGAATTGGCGGGAACACAGAGACTGGTGCCTGATTCTTACCTGGCAAAGTTTAAAAGCCTGTTCCTGAGACCCTTAGCAGAAAGAGTGCCCTGAAAGCCAGTTACACTTTCACCAAATTAAGAAAGTGTTTCTGTGTCCAATGGGCCAAGTAGACACTGTGAGTAATAGAGAGGCTAAAACAATCTTGGCAGGAGGGGCTAGAATCTTGATAGAAGGGCTGTTTTCATCAGCACAAATTGGGGTTGGGGAGTAGGAAGAAACAATTGCAATGGAATGAGTGATGATAGATTTTTTATTTTGATTGTACTGGACATTTAAATACCATCAAATGACCCTATTCTAAATAAACAAACATGGCTGGAAAAAATATGGAATCCTCCATGATATTAAGAGAGCAGTGAAGGGAGATCTTACAGAGTTTATTTGAAAAACTGCAGTAATAAAGTTTGTTGTTTGTATCCTCGCCATGTTCAGCCCATAACATAAATGGGTTACATTTGGAAGGTCCTCCTGACTCCTTTTCTATTCTGAGATTTTCTTTCTTTTAAGAAGCTTCTCCTGACCCCAGTCCTTGAAAATTTCCTCTGAATTCTTACTGTGTCAATTATGTATACCATTCACATGATTCTTTGTCTATCCTGCCTGCTATGTTTTATTATTTACATGCTAGCATCATACTCTGTTTCCTCAACTGAGTGCTAAGGCCAAATGAAGAGAAAGGGGACTACCATTTCTTAAGCACCTACTCTGTGCCAGGAACTTCATCTACTTTACCTTATCTAATTTTCACAGTAACCCCTAGCAGTGGGCATGATCTTCGAAGACTTGTTACAGATAAAAACATAGAAGTTCAGTGAATTCATATAATTTGGTTATTGAACCATCTGTACTTTCAAATAAACCTCAAGTCATTTTTCATGAAATTTTCAGGTTGAACAATGTATTATCTGAGTAGATTATTTTTATCCATTTCAAGAAATATACTTTTTTTCTTATAATGGCTCTAACTTCCAAAACAGTTAAGTATTAGAAATGATGGGAATCATTCTTGCATTGCTCCAGTTTTTTTTTTTAATTGAAGCATAGTTGACATAACATTACATTAGTTCCAGGTGTACAACATAGTGATTCAACAAGTCTGTACATTATGCTGTGCTCTCCACAAGTGTAACTACCATCTGTCACCATACAACACTATTACATACCATTGTGTATTGTTCCAGTTTCTACTAAGAATGTTTTTATATTACAGCATTTAAGTTAGAACATTTACTCCATATGTAAGTTTTAGGTATATGTATTTTATCATTTTAATCTAAGAATATTTATTTTTAGTTAACTATGATATTATATGGGGGATAGACACTAAATTCTTTTTACATATGCCTTATTGGGATCTATCAATATGATCATATGGTTTTGATCCTTGTCCGCTTGATATGATGAACAGAAGTTTCATGAATAAAAAATATATACCTCTCTGAAATAAATCCTACTGGCTCTTTAACTATAGCTCTGTGTTTGAATTGGTAGTATTTTATTCAGTACATGTATTTTGGGGTGCACAGATAAGATTAAAGCAAAAATACCACTTTAGGCACTTCCTAAAGGTTTGACGTGTAGTTTTATCCTTGGATTTACTTTTAGAATCCTCTACAATTGAAGTTATGATTTCCTCTTTGACCTAAGAAATAGTTTTGTAAAAACTATAAAAAAAGCTATTGTTTTATATTATGATGTAATATTATTCACTACATAAATGATTAGTATTAGTATTGGTATGCCTTCATTGTTCTGTGTGACTTTTAAATACAAAATATAATCTTATACCTATGGAATGCTTTTAGGTTTGCATTCACCTTTATCTCTCAGTAGTAGTAAAATATCTGCTTTCATTATTTTGTGATTTCCACTATATCTTTGCCTAGATATTTGTTTTTATCCTTTCTATGAAATCTGTGTTTTATGTACTTCTCATTGTATTAAACTATATAAGCTACTTTTTTTACAAACTCAAAAATCTTTTTGTTAACAATAATACCTCATTTCTAACACATTCCCTTGACCAGAACTACTATTCACAAGTCTCATTTAGATGCAAGAGAAGAAGCTGAGAAATGTAGTTTTCCTGTGTTGCCAGGCAAATAGCATTGTTTCTGCCATAGTCTGCCCTTCTGGTTGCCAAATATCCATTTCACTCTGCTTCACATAAAATTAAAAATGTTCATCTACTCCCTAATGAAGAAAAACCAAAGTCGCATCTGTGTAATGAATCCAGCTTAAATTTCAGAATCTCTAGTCTATGCCCAGTACTCTCCCTTAAAACTAGATGTGATTGTTTTCAGTTTGGTGACCTATGAACTAAAGAAGACAAGTTATCTGGCCACCACCACACATATCAAAAATATAATAGTGGAGCAAGTAAAAGGATATTAGAGGAAAGAAGGAAGGAAGCAAGCAAGCAAAGGAAAGAAGGACTTTCCATTCACAAAAAGGAATAAAGGAATACATACCCCTCAGTCACTAGTACATAGCAAGGTTGAAATCTGAAAATCAGGCATTATGAAGGCCCTCTGCCCTGTGGGGGTAAGAAGTCTCTTGATTAAGGCCCAATTCTGCTCACTGAGAGGGAATCCTTGTTGATTATTGCTGAGGCTGGGCTCTACCTTCTAGGAAGTTCTTCTTTTACATTCTCTTCCTTGGTCACATCTGAAATGCATGGGAATGTGTCCTGTGGGCACAGCTGTCTTAACTTACTACAGATACTGAAATTGAGACTGCAAGTTCTAACTTTCCAACTATCAGAGACTTTGAAGGATTTTGATCTATTTGCTTCAAGCCAGTTCCATGTACCAGTAATCATATGAACAAGCATTTCCTACATGTAATTCTCAAGTCTGATTTATTTTGCATCCTTACACAAAAAACATACACACTCTCTCATTAATAGTAGTTATCTTAAGGCTATCTTTAAAAATGGGTAGAGAACCATACCTTTAATTTTTTCATTGTCCTGAATCACTTTATTCAGCTGAGAAGTATTACTGAAATCTTATCCCCTCAACATTTTTTTCATTCCCAATTCTCTTCCTAGTCAGCTTGCAAACTGATTGTATTCTGAGTTCATCTCTTTGGTATATTATCTTGCCAAATATTTGCAGGCAATACCCAGCAGCACACACTACAAAGTTTTTCAACCTTTTTCTCTAGGATTGCTGGCTAAGTATGCATCTGATTATACCTCCAAGTTACTGAAGGTAATGACTTATTAAAAGATTTACACTGCATGCAATACATTTTCATCTTTCTAGCGTCTTTCATCTGTTACTTTGCTTCCTGACACCCAAACACATATTTTAGGTTTTTGTTACAGCCGCATCCTAAGACATCAATTTATATATTAGTAAGTTAGGTTCCTACAATGGTAACAAGTGTCACATACTTCTTGCTCCTGCAAAATCCAATGCAAATGATCCTGACTGAGTGGTTATCCTCTGGGTACTGATTCAGGAATCTAGGCTCCTTGAATTGTTTTGCACTCTAAAATGAAACTATTTTTATATTTTTTTTCCTTAGAATAAATCCATTTTGATGCTTCTTCTGTCATCCTGTTTGATGCTTTATGTTTTTAAAAAGATTTATTTATTTGAGAGAGAAAGGGAGCGAAAGAGAGTGCACGAGTGGGAGGGGCAGAGGGAGAGAGAATCTGAAGGAGAGTCTGCACTGAGCATGGAGTGGGGAGCCCATCGCCGGGATCGATCTCATGACCCTGAGATCAGGACCTGAGCCCAAACCAAGAGTCAGATGGTTAGCCAACTGGGCCACCTAGGCACCCCTTGATGCCTTATATATTTTTATAACTTGTTTGTCATTGACATGTTTCCTGTTTTATTAAATAAAATACCTTTCTCAGTTTATTGGGAAGGTATACATACACCGTTTTCATTCAAGAGTTTACATTAATATTGAAATATATATTTGAACTTAATTATAATTATTTTAACAATGAATCCTTGTCTCATCCTATCTGATGAGACATTTATTCTTTGGCAATTTCTATTTATTCCCCATGAAATTTTAAGTTCAGATTATTACTTATTGTCACAGAAGTATCTTATAAAATCTATCGTCTTTTAACAGGTATTTTTAGTATAGCTTTAGATTTTATTGCCAACTTAAATTATTTAGACTTAAGTGTATATTTTAACTGGCTTTAGTGCTCACAGCAAGTCTTTTCCTATAAACAACTCATCTTGAGTTCTTTGCTTTGATTATTTCCAGAGGAAACTGGAGCAAATCTTCAAGTTCTAGCAATTTGAGAGGAGGAGTATACTTCTGGGAATTATGTAGGTGGATATCTGAGAAAGTGTTGTTGCTAAGTTCCCATAAGTGCCACCTTGACTATGTATATAATTTCTCATTCACAAAATCTTTTCTCTCAATCTTCTGTAGAACTACTTTCTCTAGTGTTTAAAAAAGGCAGAAAAGAAAAGAAAAAAGAAAAAGCAACTTAATTTGATCATGTACCATCAACTTGTTTTTTCTACTAAATTGCTTATAAGGACAAAGAAAAACTTTGAAATTCAAGGATTTTTCCAAAATAAATCAAAATCTTGGTTATTTTTCATTATTTGCCATTGCATGGTACACAGTTTTATTAATGATAATTGGATCTTTTTCACCTCCAGATTTTCTTTCATACTTTTTTGATCATTAATTTCATTAATAATTTTAATATTTGTTCTTCTGGGATTCAGATTATGTATAATTTAGATTTCCACAATCTATTCTCTGTGTCTCTTAGAGGTTGTTTTATTATTTTAATGTCTTCATTCTTCAGGGTTCTGGTAAAATATAACAAATTTGTATTCTACTTCAGTGATTTGATTACGCATCAATCTGGTTTATGCTTCCCTCATGGTATATTTTTATTTGACAATTGTGAATTTTCATTTCTGGAAAATTGTTCCTAATTTCATATTTTCCCCTTATGGTTAGTTATTCTTAGTTCATAAATGCTATGTACTCTGAAATGTTATTAAGAACACAAAACCTATTTTTACTTTGGATCTTCATTACTTCAAATATTCTACTTATAAAAATTATAGAACATTACAGAAAACATCCTTAGACATGTTCCTGTCGCTACCATAAATTCTGTGTGTATCTTACCAGTCATAATTTTTACTACATATAGAGCTGTATATCATATCTTATAAAAGTTACATGAATGCTATAATTTTTATTGTATACTTGATTTTCTCTATCTACAGTCTGTTTATGAAATCTATGTTGTTATATATTGTTCATCTATATTTAATTCTGTAGTCTCCCATTGTAAGAATGTACCATAATATATTTGTCCTTTTGTCTGTTGTTGGACATGTATGCCACTTCGTGCTATTATAATTATTCAGTGAGCATTCTTTTTTGTTTTTTTTTACTTTTTTCCCTTTAACCAACATCTGTTAAATGCTACTATGGACAACAGCCTCTGCTAGATACTCTATTTATACAAACATATCTCATTTTTTTAAGTTTTTAATCAGCCAGTGTTCATCACAACAAGTGCACTCCTTAATCCCCATCACCTATTTCACCCATCCCCCCAACCACCTCCCCTCTGGTAACCATCAGTTTGTTTTCTAGAGTTAAGAATCTGTTTCTTGGTTTGCCTCTCTCTTTTTTTCCCTTTGCTCATTTGTTTTGTTTCTTAAATTCCACATATGAGTGAAATCCTATGGTATTTGTCTTTCTCTGACTTGTTTCACATAGCATTATACTCTCTTGCTCCATCCATGTTGCTGCAAATGGCAAGATTTCATTATTTTTTATGGCTGAATAATATTCCACATATATAGATATATCCATCCCACATCTCCTTTATCCATTTATCAATCTATGGGTACTTGAGCTGCTTCCATAATTTGGCTATTATAGATAAACATAGGGGTGAATGTATCCCTTTTAATTAGTATTTTTATATTCTTTGGGTAAATACCCAGCAGGCTGATTGCTGGATTGTAGGGTAGTTCTATTTGTAACTTTCTGAGGAAACTCCATACTATTTTCCACAGTGGCTGCACCAGTATGAATTCCCACCAGTTGTACAAGAGGGTTCCTTTTTCTCTACATCCTTGCCAAAACCTGATGTCGTCTCATGTGTTCCTGATTTTAGCCATTCTGACTCGTGTGAGGTGATACTACATTGTAGTTTTCATTTGCATTTCCCTGATAAGTGATGATGAGCATCTTTTCATGTGGCCATTGGCCATCTATTTGTCTTCTTTGGAAAAAATGTCTGTTCATGTCTTCTGCACATTTCTTGATAGATTATTTGTTTTTTGGGTGTTGAGCTTGATAAGTTCTTTATAGATTTTGGATACTAACCCTTTATCCAATATGTCATTTGTAAATATCTTTTCCCATTCTGTACATTGTCTTTTAGTTTTGTCGATTGTTTCCTTTACTATGCAGAAGCTTTTTATTTTGATGTAGTCCCAATAGTTTATTTTTGCTTTTGTTTCCCTTGCCTCAAGAGACCTATATAGAAAAAAGCTTCTGTGGCCAATGTCAAAGAGGTTACTGCCTGTGTTCTCCTCTAGGATTTTAATGGTTTCCTGTCTCACACTTAGGTCTTTCATACATTTTGAATTTATTTTTGTGCATGGTATAAGAAAGTGGTCCAGTTTCATTCTTTTGCATGTTACTGTCCGGTTTTCCCCACAGCATTTGTTGTAGAGACCATCTTTTTCCCACTGGATATTCTTTCCTGCTTTGTCAAAGATTAATTGACTAAAAAATAAGATTAATTGACTACATAATTGTGGATTCATTTCTGGTTTTTCAATTCTGCTCTATTGATCTACACGTCTATTTTTATGCCAGTACCATACTGTTTTGATTACTACAGCTTTGTAATATAACTTGAAGTCTAGAATTTTGATGCCTCCAGCTTTGTTTTTCTTTTTCAAGATTGCTTTGGCTATTCAGGGTCTTTTATGGTTCCATAAACATTTTAGGATTGTTTGTTCTAGTTCTGTGACAAATGCTGTTGGTATTTTGATAGGGATTGTATTAAATGTGTAGATTGTTTTGGGTATTACAGACATGTTAACAATATTTGTTCTTCCAGTCCATGAGCATGGAATGTCTTTCCATTTCTTTGTGTCATTTTCAATTTCTTTCATTGGTGTTTTATAATTTTCAGAGTACAGGTCTTTTACCTCTTTTATTAGGTTTATTCCTAGGTATAGTATTGTTTTTGATGCAATTGTAAATGGGATTATTTTCTTAATGTCAATTTCTGCTGCTTCATTATTGTTGTGTAGAAATGCAGCAGATTGCTGTACATTGATTTTGTATCCTGCAACATTACTGAATTCGTTTATCAGTTCTAGCAGTTTTTTTGGTGGAGTCTTTTGGGCTTTCTATATAGAGTATCATGTCATCTGTAAATAGTGAAAATTTTACTTCTTCCTTACCAGTTTGGATGCCTTTTATTTACTTTTGTTGTCTGATTACTGTCACAAGGAATTCTAGTACTATGTTAAATAGAAGTGGTGAGAGTGGACATCCTTGTCTTTTTCTTGAACTTAGGAGAAAGGCTCTCAGTTTTTCCCCATTTAAGATGATATTAGCTATGGGTTTTTCCATTATGTTGAGCTATGTTCCCTCTAAACCTACTTTGCTGAGGGTTTTAATCATGAATGGATGTTGTACTTTATCAAATGCTTTTTCTGCATCTATTGAAATGATCATATGATTCTTATCCTTTCCTTTATTGATGTGATAAATCATGTTGATTGATTTGTGAATATTGAACCACCCTGGCAGCCCAGGAATAAATCCCACTTGATTGTGGTGAATGATTTTTTTTAACGTATTGTTGGATTTGGTTTGCTAGTATTTTGTTGAGGATTTTTGCATCTATATTCACTAGCGATATTAGCCTGTGGTTCTCTTTTTTTAGTGGAGTCTTTATCTGGTTTTGATATGAGGGTAATGCTGGCCTCATAGAATGAATTTGGCAGCTTTCCTTCCTGTTCTATTTTTTTAGAATTGTTTAGGAAGACTAGGTATTAACTTATTTAAATGTTTGGTAGAATTCACCTGTGAAGCCATCTTGTCCTGGACTTTGGTTTGTATGGAGGTTTTTTTTTTTTTCCATAATACTAACTTTATTAGAAATATTCTTAATTACAGCATTCACTGCTACAGGATTGATTTTTTTTAAAAAGATTTCATTTATTTGCTTGACAGAGAGAGAGATAGCAAGAGAGGGAATACAAGCAGGGGGAGTGGGAGAGGGAGAAGCTGGCTTCCCGCAGAGCAGGGAGCCCCATGCGGGACTTGATCCTAGGACCCTGGGATTATGACCTTAGCCGAAGGCAGACGCTTAACGACTGAGCCACCCAGGCGCCCCCAGGATTGATTTTATTCTACATTTTATTTGAAGCAACATTAGTCCCAACCTTAAGTATTATTACCTACTGGGGAAATCAGACAGAACAATAAAATACAGTAAGTTGTTTCTTATTTTATATACTGGAAGGATTACTTCCACTTCTCATTGCACTGATTTTTATCCAAAATCTTATAGGTTAATTATATTTTCTAATAATTCAATACTGAACTCAAAAATTTCCAATTCTTGATCTAATAGTTCCCTATGACGGGCATGCATAAAAGCATTTACAATAAAATGGTTATCTTTGATCACCAAAAACACATGTAGAAGCCCCCGTGTAATATTCAAACTAGGCAGCTATGTTTTATCACAACTTATGACACTAATCATAAGTGCCTCCTGGATCTGGATATCTGTTTCCTTCTGCAGATTAGGGAAGCTTTCAGCTATTATTTCTTCAAGTAAATTCTCTGCCCCCATTTCCTTATACTTTCTTTATGAGGAAGAATCATTGCAAGCTTCATCTGTCTATACCAAACAAATTAAAAATCACTCATCACATATTCCTCCCTGAGTCACATAGCACTATTCATTGTAGCCATTCTTATTGTAACACCACGAGATTATATAGACACTTCAGCTCCTGGGAGTTTTTAAATTACCAATTCAATTTCTTTGCTGGTAATCTGTCCAAATTTTCCATTTCTTTCTGTTTCATTTTTGGTAGGTTATGTGTTTCTAGGAATTTATCCATTTGTTCTAAGTTGTCCAATTTGTTGGCATATCATTTTTGATAATAATCTCTCTTATAATTGTTTATATTTCTGTTGTGTTTGCTGTTATTTCTCCTCTCCCACTTGTGATTTTATTAATTTGGATCCTTTGTCTTTTTTTCTTGATGAGTCTGGCTTGAGATTTATCAATTTTACTGATTTTTTTCCAAAGAACCAGCTTCTGGTTTCATTGATCAGTTCTATTGTTGTTGTTGTTGTTTTAGTTTCAATATCATTTTTTCCTGCTCTAATCTTTATTATTTCCTTCCTTCTGCTCGTTTTAGGTTTTGTTTGTTCTTTTTCTAGTTCCTTTAGGTGTAAGGTTAGATTGTTTAAGATTTTTCTTGCTTCTTGAGGTAAGTTCCTTCTTAGAACCATAAAGTTCTATAAAGCTATAGTTCTATAAAGCTATAAAGTTCCTTCTTAGAACCACTTTTTCGTGTATACCAAAAGTTTTGAAACATTGTGTTTTCATTTTTGTTTGTTTCCATGTATTTTTGTATTTTTCTTTTATTTCCTGGTTGACTCATTCATTGTTTAGTAGCATGTTATTTAACCTCCATGTATTTGTGGTCTTTCCAGATTTTTTCTTACGGCTGACTTCTAGTTTCATAGCATTTTGGTCAGAAAAGATGCATGGCATGATCTTTTTAAATTTGTTGAGGCTTGTTTTGTGGCCTAATATATGATCTGTTATGGAGAATATTCCATGTGCACTTGAAAAGAATGTGTATTCTGCTGTTTTAAGATGGAATGTTCTGAATATATGTGTTAAATCCATTTGATCCAGCATGTCATTCAAAGCCATTGTTTCCTCCTTGATTTTCTGTTTAGATGATCTGTCCATTGATGTGAGTGCAGTGCTAAAGTCTGCTACTATTATTGTATTATTATTGATTAGTTCCTTTATGTTTGTTATTAACTGTTTTATGTACCTGGGTGTTCCCATGTTGGGTGCATAAATATTTATAATTGTTATATCTTCTTGTTGGATTGTCCCTTTTATTATTATATAGTGTCCTTCTTTGTCTCTTGTTACAGTCTTTGTTTTAGTCTTGCTAAAATCTAAGTATTGCTACTCTGGCTTTCTTTTGACATCCATTTGCAAGACAAATGTTTCTCCATCCCCTCACTTTCAATCTGCAGGAGTCTTTAGATCTAAAATGACTCTCTTGTAGGCAGCATATACATGGGTTTTGTTTTGTTTTTTTTTTTTAAGATTTTATTTATTTGACAGAGAGAGAGACAGCCAGAGAGAGAACACAAGCAGGGAGAGCAGGAGAGGGAGAAGCAGGCTTCCTGCAGAGCAGGGAGCCTGATGCGGGGCTTGATCCCAGGACCATGGGATCATGACCTGAGCCGAAGGCAGATGCTTAACCATCTGAGCCACCCAGGCACCCCCATGGGTTTTGTTTTTTTATCCATTCTATCACCCTATGTATTTTGATTGGAGTGTTTAGTTCACTTACATTCAAAGTAATTATTTTTGTTAAATTCCATTAACCAACATATAGTACATCATTAGTTTCAGATGTAGTGTTCAATAATTCATCAGTAAGTAATTATTGATAAATATGTATCTACTGCTACTTGTTTTGTGGTTGTTTCTGAAGATTTTCTCCGTTCCTTTCTTGTCTTTCATGATTTGCTGGTATTCTTTAGTGATTTCTTTGGATTTCTTTCTCTTTATTCTTTGCATATTTATTAGTGATTTTTCATTCGTTGTTACCGTTAAGTTTGTACATAACATCTTCTACATAAAGCAGTCTATATTAAGTTGATGGTCATTTAAGTTCGAACCTATTCTTTACTCCTTTCCTCCCCACATTTTAAGTATATGTGTCATATTTTGCATCCTTTTTTTTTTCTGAGTTCCTTGACTGGCTTTTTACAGAAATATTCAATTTTTAGTGCTTTTGTGTTTCCTACCTTCATGCTGTCACTTTTGGTCTTTCCTTTCCACTCAAAGAGTCCCCTTCTTCTATCCTGAATGATAGCTTTGCTTGATAGAGTATTTGTGGCTGCATGTTTTTCCCATTCAGCATTTTGAATATATCATGCCACTTCTTTCTGGCTTGGAAAGTTTCTGCTGAAAGATCCACTGATAGCCTTTTGGGGTTTCCTTTCTATGTACCTGACTTATTTTATCTTGCTGCTTTTAATATTTTTTTATCACTGTATTTTGCCATTTTAATTACTTGGTGTGGATCTGCTTTTGTTGATTTTGTTGGGAGTTTTCTGTGCCTCCTGGATCTGGATATCTGTTTCCTTCTGCAGATTAGGGAAGTTTTCAGCTATTATTTCTTCAAGTAAATTCTCTGCCCCCTTTTCTCTTTCTTCTTCTGGGACTCCTGTAATACGAATGTTATTATGTTTGATGAAGTCACCGAGTTCCCTAATTCTAATCTTATTTTGTATAGTTTCTTTTTTCTCTCTTTTTCTCAGCTTGATTACTTTCCATTACTCTGTCTTCTAGGTCATTAAGTCATTCTTCTGCTTTTTCCAGCCTGCTGTTTATTCCATCAAGTGTGTTTCTTATTTATTGGACCATTTATCTGTGCTATGTTATTCCTTATCTCTATGTTAATGGTCTCATGATGTCCTCCACTCTTTTCTTAACTCCATTGTATATCTTTATGATCACTGCTTTAAATTCTCCATCAAACATGTTACATATATCTGTTTTGTTAGATCTCTGGCCATGACCTTGTCGTGTTCTTTCATTTGGGACAAATTCCTCTGTTTTCTCCTCTTACCTAAATTTCTGTGCCTGTTTCACTGTATTAGAAAAGACAGCTACGTCTCCTGTTCTTGAGGGTAATATCTTTATGAAGAAATGGTCCTGTGGTGCCCTGCTGTGTAGGGTTCCCTGTTCTCCAGGGCCTGGCACTCAGGGAGGGTCTCCAATGTGTGCTGCATGTGCTCTGCTGTTGTATCCTGGCCACTTTATCCATCAGGCCAGTCATCTGCAGAGTCTCTCTTTGCCTGTTTTGGGCAGTGTTTTGTCCCCGGCCTGAATGTGGCAAGTTTTAACTAGGTGTGCTCTGGTCTCTTTGTGAAATGAAAGCTGTTGCCACCACCACTGGAATCAAGGCCTCACAAAACTCAAGCATTAAGAGACATAATGCTGGCAGGGATTTGTGCCAGTCTTCTGGGGAAGCACAGATCTGGGACTGAGGTAAGTGTGACTGGGAAAGGCAGTTTCACAGGAGCTCAGGGAACAGGGCTTGGCATAAGCAAGTTAGGTAGCAAGTGTAGGTGCTGTGCTGGTTCCCACAGGTGGGTCTGTGTTTATGCTGAGGGATGGGGGAGGGAAAAGGCTCCTGCCAGTTCCTTGGTTCCCAGAGGGGTCTCTCATGAATGCTGACTCTCTGGGGCATGCTCTGAGATGAGCAACTAACCTCCCCACTGTATGCTCCAGGTGCTCTTCAGATCACTTATTTCTTGCTGTATGTCTGTGGGCTGTTTGCCTGCCTTCTCTCCAAGAGCAGGGCAGTGCCCTTCCAGGCTCTATCCCCATCAAACCTGTTGACCCTGTTGACCTTTAAAACTCCATGCTTTAAGCCCCGCTGGTTGCCAGAACACATGAAATTTGACCTCTCACTGTCCAAGCCAGTTGCTAGGGGGTTCATTTTCCCTGTGCCCTCCCCTGTGTGGTAGTCTTTTTCTGGCTCTTCTCTGAGATTGTGGCTCCCTCCTCAATGCAGGACCACAATCTGTTTCTCTCCCAAACCCCTCTCCATACTTCCTACCTTCTTCAGTGTGGCCTTTTCTCTATCTTTAGTTGGGGAGTTTGTTCTGCCAGTCTTCAGATTGATTTCTGGGCTCTTTAGGATAATTTAATAGTTATCTGGTGCTATTCATGAGATGAGGCACACCTAGGATCTGCCTGTGCTGCCACCATCTTCCTCTCTGACATCTTTATTTTTTGTGTGTAAATTTTTTATTTAAATCCAATTAGCCAACATATAGTACATCTCCAGTTTTTGATGTAGTGTTCAATGATTCATCAGCTGCCTACAACACCCAGTGCTCATCACATCATGTGCCCTCCTTAATGCCCATCACCCAATTACCCCATTCCCCCACCCACCTCCCTTTCCACAACCCTCAGTTTGTTTCCTGGAGTCAAGAGTCTCTCATGGTCTGTCTCCCTCTCTGATTTCTTCCCATTCAGTTTTCCCTCTCTTCTCCTATGATCCTCTGTGCTATTCCTCTCTGACCTCTTTATACCTGCTTTTAAATTTCACTGATTTCTGCCCTAATTTTTATCATTTATTTTATTCTGCCTGCTTTAGGCTTTAATTACTTTTCTTTCTTTAGTTTCCTAAGGTGAAAATTTAGGTTGTTGATTTTAGATCTTTTGTCTTTAATGTATTTGTTTAATGCTGTAAATTTCCCTCCATTCATATATCCTATAAATTTTGATAAGATGCCCTTTACTTAGCTTAAAATATTCTTAAATTTCTCTTGAAAATGCTTCTTTGACCCATATGTTATTTCAATCTCCAACTATTTTGTAATTTTTCAGCTATAATTCTATTGTTGATTTCTAGTTTAATTCCATGGTGGTCTGAGAGCATGTTTTGTATCATTCCATTTTTTTTTTAATTTATTAAGCTGTCATTTATGGCCCAGAATATGGTCTTAGTGAGTGTTTATATGAGCTTGAGAAGAATGTGCATTCTGCTGTTGTTGCATGGAGTACTCTAAATGTCAATTAGACACTGTTGATTGATAGTGATGTTCAGGTAAACTGCATCCTTACTGATTTTCTGCCTATCTGACTTATCAATTATCTATCAGTTTTTGCCTCACATTTTTTGTTGTTCTTTGTTAGATATATACACACTAAGGATTGTTACATTTTCTTGGAGAATGGACCCCTTTATCATTATGCAGTGCCTCTCATTACCCCTGATAATTTTCCTTGTTCTGAAATCTGCTTTATCTGAAATTAATGTAGTGATTCTAGCTTTCTTTTGATTAGTGAGAGCATGTTATATCATTATTCACCCCTTTACTGTTAATCTATATTTTTTGTTATATTTAAACTGGGTTTCTTGTGGATAATATAGTTAAGGTAATGTTTTTTCAATCCACTCTAACAATCACTGTTTTTTAATGTCTGTATTTAGACCATTCACATTTAAAGTGATCATTGATATACTTGGAATAATATTTTCTGTGTGTATAGTTCTTTTTTATTTGTTGCCTTTTAAATATGTGCATTTAGACTGATCACATTGTCAATTCACATCAATGGTGACTTGATATGTACAATATCACTTATACTTCTTTTTCTAAATTTCAAAGTTTTTTCTTTGCCTTTGGTTTCCTGCAGTTTAAATAAGATATTCCTAGGTGTAGATTATTTTATATTTATTCTACTTGGTATTCTCTGAACTTCTTGAATTTGTCATTTGGTGTATCATTAATTTTTGAAAGTTCTTGGCCATTATTACTTGAAATAATTTTTCTGCTATTTTCTCTCTTCCTTCTCCCTCTGGTATTCCAATTACACATATGTTACACATTTAGAAATTAACACCACAGATGTTGGATATTTTGCTATTTTCATTGTTTTCTTTTTTTTTCACTCTGTATTTCAGTTTTGAAACTTTGAATCAACAGATCTTCAAGCTCATTGATTCTTTTCTTGGCCATGTCCAAGGTCATCAAAAGCATTCTTTGATTTTGCTTACTTTTATAGCTTCTATCTCTCTGCTTAAATTGCCCATCTGTTCTTGTACATTAACTCTTTTTTTTTTCATTAGAGCCCTTTCTTAACATACTAATCATACTTATTTTAATGTTCCTGTCTGAAATTCCAACATGTGTGCCTTATCTAAGTCTGATTCTGATGCTTGCTATGTCTCCTTAAACTGTATTTTTTTTCTTGACTTTTAGCATGCCTTGTAAGTTTTTTGCTGAAAGCCAGACATGATGTACCAAGTAATAGGAACTGAGGTAAATATGCCTTTACTATGAAGTTTTATGTTATGTTGGCAAGGATTCGGGCCATGTTTCATGTTTGCTATAGCCACAGGTACCAGAGCTTTTAGTTACCTCTAATGACCTTGTTTGGTCCCCTCTGTTGTCTTTCAGTTTCACCTAAGAACTCCTTCAAAAATAAAGTCTAAGCCATCCAGCTCTTTCAGGAGTAATCCACTATTATTATACTGTAGCTCTTTTGATGGGGTGGTAAGGTATGGGCGGGGACAAGCAGTCTATTATTTGATTAAATTTCAGTCTTTTAGTAGAACTGAATACCTGGGTTGTAGCCTTCAGAAAAGTTTCTTAGCCTTTTATTTTTCTCTAGAAAGCTTAGAGGGGCCTGGAATTGGCTAATTGCCTTGACGCTAAGTTGGATAAGGCTCTGGTAAAGTCTTTTCTCCTAAAGAGTAGGCCTTTGTTATGGAGGACACTCTGGGTATATTTCAAAGAATTTACTTTTTTCCCTCACCCTGCCAGAAGCATGAAGTAATTTTTTTTCATCTTCATCATGAGAACATGACATGGGGGTTCTAGCAGTGAAAGCCCATGAAAATGTCAGTAATATTGGACTCCAGGAGTTTATTTCTCCCATGTTAGTCCACACAAATCCTCCAGCAATTCATCAATATTACCATTTAATCGTTACTATCAGTCTGCAGTTACAGTATCTTCTGACCCAGATAAACTCATCTTAGCTATGATCCTCTGTATTTCCCTGTCTCTCCAGATTTCAGTGTGGTGGTTTGTCCTATGACTTCAATTCTCCGATGGGTCAAACAATGTCATTCATCTTCATTTTGCCCCACTTTTTTCCTGTTCTAAAAATTGGATTGACAATGTCTAAGCTCTTGAAATATCAGAGCTTGGGGGGTGCCTGGGTGGCTCAGATGGTTAAGCGTCTGCCTTCGGCTCAGGTCATGATCCTGGCGTCCTGGGATCAAGCCCCACATTGGGCTCCTGGCTCAGCAGGGAGCCTCCTTCTTCCCCTCCCCCTGCTCATGCTCTCTCTCTCTCTCTGCATCTCTGTGTCTCAAATGAATAAGTAAAATCTTTAAAAAAATTTAAAAAAGAAATATCAGAACTGAAAACAGAATTTCTATTAGTCCTAGTACTAGTTTATATAATCCAAGGCTATGTTACCAGGTATATACTAGTTAATGGTTGCCATATTTTTGGCAGTGTCCATGTATATCCATAATAATGTCTTGGACTTAAAATGTGATCTCTTTGAAATTAATAATGCTGCACTACCTTTCATTGGTTATACATTGCTTGGAATGTATTTTCTTTTATCTTTTTTAACCTTTATGTATGATTTTGATTTAAGTGTATCTCTTTTAGGAAGAGTATAAATGCATTTCCCCCCTCATCTGTCAGGTAATAAATGAATTGAAACTTTTACATTTAAAGTGATCACTGATATAACTAATTTCTGCCTTTTTGATTTATCTAGTTATGTTTTCTTTTTCCTTTTCCTTCCTTCTTTACAGCTTTCTACTGAGTTTATCAGACTTTCTTTACTTCTGCATTTTCCTCAGCACTGCCTTTGAAGTTAGCCATTCTATTCCTAAATCTATAGTAATTACACTTAGCTTTTTCTGATATGGTTGTGGTGGTGGTTTTGTTTTGTTTGGTTTTACCATTACTTTTTAATATGTATATTTATATTAAGAAAGTCTAAAGTTAGTATATTTCTCTTCCTCCTCAAAATACACGGACCATAGAAATATTTAAATACAATCACTCATCTTGGCTTCATCCCACTCACATCTTTCATGATATGTTGTCTAACATTTTTTACCCCTTTAGTTCCAGCTTTTGAAGACATGCATTTTCAAAGCCCTTCATGTTTTGTGAGCTCATAGTTTGGTAGTGAATCATTATTCATGCAACTCTGATAAGGCATATAAAATCTCAGTGGTTTGTGGGAAATTGTTATATGTCTAAGATCCCAATCCATAGCCTTGACCTAAAGAGGATGATGGCATTAATCAGTTGATGGCTAGGCACTTTATTTCAGCAATGTACAGCATAGCAGGTTTTCTTGCATTCCCAGAGATTCTCTGCTGACAGGAATTTGTAATGTTTCAGGCCTTTCTGAATGTGTAATAGAGAATTCACTTGATCCTGCTTCAGTTAAAGACTTCACTGAGATCTAGAGCAGAATGCATTTAACTAGGGGCGAAAGTAGGAAAGAACACATTGCTTAGAATAAAAAATAAATTGAGTTTGGGGAGATTTTGATGTTCCTCTGACAGGAACATAGAACAATAGAACAATATTAGAACAATATTTATTGGTCCTGTTGACTAAAATTGTACTCTTTGTGTGTTTTATGTACTAGGATATGCTAAGTTTGAACTTTCATACAGAACTTATTTCTACTCTGAGCTCTACTGTGTATTAGCATTTTGAGTTAGCACAATATTTAACCTTGCTTGAGCTTAGTTTTTTTTATATGCCAAAAGGTGACAATACTTGCCCTTGGTACCTCATAGAATTGCTGTGAGACTCAAAAAGAAGAGTGAAGGGTAGTATTTTCTGGATTATAAAATATTAGACAAATGTAAAGAATTGTTAAGGAAAAGGAAAATACTGGAAAACCACATATGACTTATGTCCTGGTCCTGGTGAGTCATCTTGTCAGGAGAGGCAAGAATTATTATAAAATCAGGGGATTTTGAAGATGTTCAATGTCTTCCAAACATAACATATTCAAAGTAGAATAGTGATAAAAACTGAAAAATATTAATGCACCAAGGATGCTAGGTCATTTTTGACTGCTTTATAATTTATGTCTGACATAAAATGCTGGGGATGAAACTTACCTCATATAGCCTGCAAATCTAGACAGATGTAAGATCTGGGGGAAATCTAAATTTATAATAATTCTATTTAACGTTGAAAGTATGAGCAAGGAAGGTCTTCCCTGTAATGTAGTATCACTTAAGAAGGGAGATACAAAGAAAACTGGGTCAAAGAAAGTGATCAAACAATGGGTGTGCATACAGGAAGCTGAAGTGGGCCCTGGCCACTCCAGTCAAAGCCACTGTTTAGTTCCTTGTAGCTCTGAGACTCTGATTCAGAGATTAAATGAGTTATAGGGTTTTTCTCCTAGTGTGCATTTCTTATACCATTTTTTTTTCACTTTTCACAATAGGGTTAAATGCACCAAAGTTTACTCTTATTTTTGAGGAGGGTTTAGGAATAGAAGGCACATAAATTTAGTACTGGCTATCACCAGACAGTGAGAAAGATCATCACCCACAGTATCTCATTTAATCTTCTGGACATCCCTATCAGTCATTCTTATTCTCATTTTACCTGTAAGGAAGCTGAGGGTCAGCAGAGTTCAATAACTTTACCAGGGTCATACATTAAGTTACAGTGCTGAAATTTAAACCCATGTCTACCTGATGAAAAAAGCTCTTCATTGTGCAATTGAGAGACCTCAGTATAATGAAGAGGAATTCTTTTAGGACGTTTATGTATTATAAAAATGGAAGATGAAGGGCAGATAGTCCAAGATGGTGGAGGAGTAGAGACCTTAGTTTTGTCTGGTCCCAGGAATTCAGCTAGTCATCAAATCATTCTGAGCACCTGTGAACTCAACCAGAGATATAAGAAAAGAATAGCTGCACCTCTACAAATAGAAAAGCGACCACTTTCTGCAAGGTAGGAGGTGCAGAGAAGTGTATCTGAGGAGATATATCAGGAGATAAACCATGGGGGGAAGGAGCCTCTGTAAGCTGGCACCAGAAAGTGATATAGCAGCAGAGCACAAAATCAGAACTTTTAGAAGTCTGCTTCAGTGAGGGACATACCTGCCTAAAAGATGCTTAGGTGGCAGTCTCAGGATCCCCGGGGTCACAAGAAGACTGGGGGTGCCTGAGTGTGGCAGAGCTCCCAGGCATCAGAGCAGAGAAGCCGGCTGCAATCAGCAAGCCCAGGAGTGGGCTCTCAGCTTGCGGTTGCCATATACCATGAACCAGGGCATGGTCAGGCAACCACTCTCTGAGCAGGGGCCTAGTGAGTGGCAGAACCACAGGGAGAGCCCCCTTCCTCCCCCGGGAGGAGCAGTGCAGGTATGTACCACAGGAGTCTACAGGGTTTGAAGACTTGAAATTGTTTCATGTGCCTGAGATAGAAACACTCAGTCACAGGCTGGGTGAGTGCAGATTGTGGATGGAGACCAGGGAGACAGGAGTGGTTGACTGCTTTTCCCTGAGGGTGCACTGAGGAGTAGGGCCCAAGCTCTTGGTTCCAGGGCCAGAGATTGGGAGGCCACCATGTTCATTCTCTTCCTCTAAAGCAGCCTGGAAAGCCTTCAGGGAACAAAAGCCACATAGAGCATTCCCAAACTGCTTACTTAATCTGGCCCCCGGCAAGGGCTGTGCAATTCTGCCCAGGCCAAAGACACTTGAGAATCAATGCAACAAGCCCCTCCTCCAGAAGATCAGCAAGAACATCCAGCTAAGACCAAGTTTACCAATCATAGAGAACTGCAAAATGCCAGTGCTAGGGGAAAACAGTATATACAATTCATGTTTTTTTCCCCATGATTCTTTAGTCTTTCAATTTTAATTGTTTTTCTTTTTCCTTTCTCAACCAAGTTCTTATTTTATCAATGCTTTTTTAAAAATCTTTTTTAATTTTCATTTTTACATTTACATTTTATCTTTTCATTGTATTTAATTTTATTTTGGTATATATATGTTTTTCTTTCTTTACAATTTTGGAATGAAGTTTCTTCTAGCAAACAGACCAAAATACACCCAGAATCTAGTGTATGACTCTGTTCTCTTCACCTGTCTGATCATATTCTCTCTTTTTTCTTCTTCTTTTTGTTAGTCTTTTTTTAATTTTCATCTTCACAGTTACATTCTATCCTTTCAATGTATTTAATTTCATATATATGTGTGTGTGTGTGTGTGTGTGTGTGTATCAGTTTTTCTTTCTTTACAATTTTGAGATGTAGTTTCTTCTAAAAAAGTGACCAAAATACACTCAGGATTTAGTGTATTGCTCTGTTCTGTTACCTGTCTGTTTATATTCCTTCTTTTTTTTCTTTTCTTTGTCTTTTAATTTTCATTTTTACAGTTACATTATATCCTTTCACTGTATTTAATTTTATTTTGTACATATATGTTTTTCTTTCTTTACAATTCTGGGATCTAGTTTTCTAACAAACAGACCAAAATACACACAGGATCCAGTGTATTACTCTGTTCTGTTCACTTGTCTGATTATATTCTTTTTTTAAATTTATATATTTTTTTGTTTCAGGTCTCTTCTGATTTGTTTAGTGTATATTTCTCTGGGGCTGTTGTTGCCAATTTAGTATTTTGTTCTCTTGTTCATCTGTTCTTCTCTGGACAGAATGACAAGATGGAAAAACTCACCTCCAAAAAGAGAACAAGAGGGGATACTGACTGCCAGGGACCTAATTTGTATGGATATAAGTAGGATGTCGGAACTAGAGTTCAGAATAATGATTATAAAGATACTAGAGCTGGGCTTGAAAAAAATATAGAAGACACTAGAGAATCCCTTTCTGGAGAAATAAAAGAACTAAAATCTAAATAAGTCAAAATCAAAAAGGCTATTAATGAGATGCAATAAAAAATGGAGACTCTAACTGCTAGGGTAAATGAGACAGAAGAGAGAATTAGTGATATAGAAGACCAAATGATGGAGAATAAAGAAGCTGAGAAAAAGAGAAACAACTTCTGTATCACGGGGGGAGAATTGGAGACATAAATGATATCATAAAGCAAAATAGTATTAGAATAATTTGCATCCCAGAAGAAGAGGAAAGGGGGGGGCAGAAGGTATATTGGGGCAAATTATAGGGGAGAACTTTCCTAATCTGGAGAAGGAAACAGGCATTCACATCCAGGAGGCACAGAGAACCCCCCCTCAAAATCAATAAAAATAGGTCAACACCCTGACATATAATAGTGAAACTTGCAAATCTCAGAGACAAAGAGAAAATCCTGAAAGCAGCTTGGGGAAAAAGGTCCATAACCTACAAGGGTAGAAACATTAAACTGGCAACATACCTATCCACAGAGACCTGGCAGTCCAGAAAGGACAGGCATGATATATTCAGGGTGCTGAATAGGAAAAATATGCAGTCAAAAATACTTTATCCAGCTAGGATATCATTCAAAATAAAAGGAGAGATAAAAAGCTTCCAGGACAAACAGAAATTAAAGAATTTGTGATCACCAAACCAGCCCTACAAGAAATATTAAAAGGGATCCTTTAAGTGAAGAGAGAGCCCAAAAGTGACATAGACCAGAAAGGAACAGCAACAATATACAGAAACTACAGTGATTTTACAGATAATATAATGGCACTAAATTCATATCTTTCAATAGTTACTCTGAATGCAAATAGGCTAAATGCCCCAATCAAAAGACACAGGGTATCAGATTGGATAAAAAAGCAAGACCCATTGATACGCTGTCTGCAAGAGACCCGTTTTAGACCCAAAGGCACCTCCAACTTTAAAGTGAGGGGGTGGGATACCATTTATCATGCTAATGGACATCAAAAGAAAGCTGGGGTGGCAATCCTTACATAAAACAAATTAGATTTTATTGATTTATTTTTTAAAGATTTTATTTCTTTGTCAGAGAGAGAGCACAAGCAGGGTGAGCAGCAGGCAGAGGGAGAAGCAGGCTCCCTGCTGAGCAAGGAGCCTGACACATGACTCAATCCCCAGACCCTGGGATCATGACCTGAGCCCAAGGCAGACACTTAACCAACTGACCCACCCAGGCATCCCAACAAATTAGATTTTAAACCAAAGATTATAATAAGAGATAAGGAAGGACCCTATATCATAATTAAAGGGTTTATCCAACAAGAAGATCTAGCAGTTGTAAATATTTATGCCCCTAAAATGGGAGTAGCCAAATATATAAATCAATTAATAACAAACTTAAGAAACCCATTGATAATAATACAATAGTAGGGGACTTTAACAACCTACTCACAGCAATGGACAGATTATCTAAGCAGAGATCAACTAGGAAACAAGGGCTCTGAATGACACACAGGACCAGATGGACTTCACAGATATATTCAGAGCATTCCATCCTGAAGCAACAGAATACACATTCTTCTTGAGTGCACATGGAACATTCTCCAGAATAGATCACATACTGGATCACAAATCAGGTCTCAACTGGTACAAAAAGATTGGGATCATTCCCTGCATATTTTCAGACCACAATACTTTGAAATTGGAACTCAATCACAAGAGTTTGGAAAGAACTCAAATACATGGAGGCTAAAGAGCATCCTACTAAAGGATGAATGGGTCAACCAGGAAATTAAAAAAGAATTTAAAAATTCATGGAAACAAATGAAAATGAAAACAACTGTTCAAAACCTCTGAGAGGCAGCAAAGGCAGTCCTAAGAGGGAAGTATAGAACAGTACAAGCCTTTTTCAAGAAACAAGAATGGTCTCAAATACACAACCTAACCTTACACCTAAAGGAGCTGGAGAAAGAACAGCAAAGAAAGCCTAAACCCAGCAGGAGAAGAGAATTAATAAAGATTAGAGCAGAAATCAATGAAATAGAAACCAGAAGAACATTAGAACAGATCAATGAAACTAGGAGCTTGTTCTTTGAAAGAATTAGTAAGATAGATAAACCCCTAGCCAGACTTATCTAAACGAAAAGAGGAAGGACCCAAATAAATAAAATCATGAATGAAAGAGGAGAGATCACAACCAACAGCAAAGAAATACAATTATAAGAACATATTATCAGCAACTATATGCCAACAAATTAGGCAATCTGGAATAAATGGATGCATTCCTAGAGATATATAAACTACCAAAACTGAAACAGAAAGAAATAGAAAACCTGAATAGACCCATAACCAGCAAGGAAATTGAAGCAGTCATCAAAAATCTCCCAACAAACAAGAGCCCAGGGCCAGATGGCTTCCCAGGGGAATTCTACCAAATATTTAAAGAAGAATTAATATTTATTCTTCTGAAGCTGTTTCAAGAAACAGAAATGGAAGGAAAACTTCCAAACTCATTTTATGAGGCTAGGATTACCTTGATCCCAAAACCAAACACCCCACCAAAAAGGAGAATTACAGACCAATATCCTTGATGAACATGGATGCAAAAATTCTCAACAAGATACTAGCCGATAGGATTCAATAGTACTTTAAAAGTATTATTCACCACAACCAAGTACGATTTATTCCTGGGCTGCAAGGGTGGTTCAACATCTGCAAGTCAATCAATGTGATACACTACATTAATAAAAGAAAGGACAAGAACCATATGATCTTCTCAATAGATACAGAAAAAGCATTTGACAAAGTACAGCATCCTTTCTTGATTAAAACTTTTCACAGTGTAGGGATAGTGGGTACATACCTCAATATCATAAAAGCCATCTACAAAAAGCCCACAGCAAATATCATTTTCAATAGGGAAAAACTGAGAGCTTTGCCCCTAACGTCAGGGACACAGCAGGGATGTCCACTATTACCACTGTTGTTTACCATAGTACTAGAAGTCCTAGCCTCAGCAATCAGACAACAAAAAGAAATAAAAGGCATCTAAATTGGCAAAGAAGAAGTCAAACTCTCACTCCTCATAGATGACGTGATACTGTATGTGGAAAACCCAAAAGACTCCACCCCAAAATTGCTAGAACTCATACAGGAATTCAGTAAAGTGGCAGGATAGAAAATCAATGCACAGAAATCAGTGGTATTCCTATACACCAACAACAAGACAGAAGAAAGAGAAATTAAGGAGTCGATCCCATTTACAATTGCACCAAAAGCCATAAGATACCTAGGAATAAACCTAACCAAAGAAGCAAAGGATCTGTGCTCAGAAAACTATAGAACACTCACGAAAGAAATTGAGGAAGATACAAAGAAATGGAAAAATGCTCCATACTCATGGATTGGAAGAATAAATATTGTTAAAATGCCTATGCCACCTAGAGCAATTTATACATTCAATGCAATCCCTATCAAAATACCATCAACTTTATTCACAGAGCTGGAACAAATAATCTTAAAATTTGTATGGAACCAGAGAAGACCCTGAATAATCAAAGGAATGTTGAAAAAGAAAAGCAAAGCAGGAGGCATCACAATTCAAGACTCCAAGCTCTATTACAAAGCTGTCATCATCAAGACAGTATGGTACTGGCACAAAAACAGACACATCGATCAATGGAACAGAATAGAGAGCCCAGAAATGGACCCTCAACTCCATGGTCAACTAATCTTCAACAAAGCAGGGAAGAATGTCCAATGGAAAAAAGTCTGTTCAACAAATGGTGTTGGGAAAATTGGACAGCCACATGCAGAAGAATGAAACGGGACCATTTCCTTATACCACACACAAAAATAGACTCCAAATGGTTGAAAGACCTAAATGTGAGACAGGAGTCCATCAAAATCCTAAAGGAGAACACAGGCAGCAACCTCTTCGACCTCAGCCACAGCAACTTCTTCCTAGAAACATCGCCAAAGGCAAAAATGAACTATTGGGACTTCATCAAGATGAAAAGCTTCTGCACAGCAAAGGAAACAGTCGACAAAACCAGAAGACAACCAAACAAATGGGAGAAGATATTTGCAAATGACATATGGGATAAGGGGCTAGTATCCAAAATCTATAAAGGACTGATCAAAGTCAACACCCAAAGAACAAATAATCCAATCAAGAAATGGGCAGAAGACACGAAGAGACATTTCTCCAAAAAAGACATACAAATGGCCAACAGACACATGAAAAAATGCTCCATATCACTCAGCATCAGGGAAATACAAATCAAAACCATAATGAGATACCACCTCACACCAGTCAGAATAGCTAAAGTTGACAAGTCAGGAAACAAGAAATGTTGGCGAGGATGAGGAGAAAGGGTAACCCCCTCATTCTTCTGATGGGAATGTAAGCTGGTACACCCATTCTGGAAAACAGTATGGAGGTTCCTCAAAAAGTTGAAAATAGAGCTACCCTATGACCCAGCAATTGCACTACTGGGTATTTACCCCAAAGATAGAAATGTAGTGACCCAAAGGGGCACCTGCACCCCAATGTTTATAGCAGCAATGTCCACAATAGCCAAACTATGGAAAGAGGCCAGATGTCTATCAACAGATGCATGGCTAAAGAAGATGTGGTATATATATACAATGGAATACTACTCAGCTGTCAAAAAATGAAATCTTGCCATTTGCAATGATGTGGATGGAACTAGAGGGTATTATGCTAAGTGAAATAAGTCAATCAGAGAAAGACAATTATCATATGATCTCACTCGTGTGGAATTTAAGAAACAAAACAGGGTCATAAGGGAAGAGAGGAAAAAATAAAACAAGATGAAATCAGAGATTGAGACAAAACATAAGAGACTCTTAATCATAGGAAACAAACTGAGGGTTACTGGAGGGGAGGGAGTAGGGGGATGGGGTAACTGGGTGATGGATATTAAGGATGGCATGTGATGTAATGAGCACTGGGTATTATATAAGATTGATGAATCACAGACCTCTACCTCTGAAACTAATAATACACTATATGTTAATTAATTGAATTTAAATAAAAAAATTTTTAAAAATGGAATATGAACAATTATCCATGTGGTATAAGTTCAGAGGGAATGAATGTGATTCCAAACACCTTTATCAGCTGGACTTCCCAAGCCTAAAAAATGTTCCATTAAAACCATTGGTGGTGGGGCGCCTGAGTGGCTCAGTCGTTAAGCGTCTGCCTTCGGCTCAGGTCATGATCCCAGGGTCCTGGGATCGAGCCCCACATCGGGCTCTCTGCTCTGCGGGAGGCCTGCTTCTCCCTCTCCCACTCCCCCTGCTTGTGTTCCCTCTCTCACTGTGTCTCTCTCTGTCAAATAAATAAATAAAATCTTTAAAAAACAAAACAAAACAAAACAAAACAAAACAAAAAACCATTGGTGGCAAATAAGTTTCATTTTAAACACCAGTTCTGATTAGTTAACAGTCACTGCCCGAATCAGTGTGTTGAGAAAGATTCTGAGGAGGGTGCTTCCTGCCTTAGCAGGAGAGTCTTATGATCAATCAGTGATGACTACTATGGATGTGGGAGGGAAGAGTGGTGGCATAAGTGCCAAGTTTCTCCCATTATGGAATTAGACATATGTTACCTTGATTTAAGTGAAGTTAGCTTCAGCTGTTGATAGTCCAGCTCCTTGGGAGGAGGCCTACATTCAGCCTCATCAGTTCTTGCACCTCATTCTGTGAGGAAGTTAATGCAATCTTATCCTAAGAGAAGTATTTGTTTGTCAGAAGAGAAAGGAGATTGTAGGAGCACTGCATTCATGGGGAAGGAAAGAAGCAGTGTGGAGAATGGTGGGAAAGGCCAGGCACATAATCAAACTTTGTTCATTTCGTGCATGTGTCCAGAGAGGCATTGTTTAAAATCACCAAAGGTTAATCACAAAGCTTTCTTGAATGGCTTCATTGTTGGTGCATTGGTGGTATTTAGTGTTATGCAGGTACCTGCAGTCTTATTAAAATAAAAATTGGAATGAATTAGAATTCATTTCCATTTGAGCAATAACATTGCTCTGTAGTCTTTGCTAGAATCAGCAGGAATTAACAGTGGTAGCTTGCTAGAAGAAAATTATAAAATCATGTCTACATTTTCATGAGATAGGGCAGAGAAATAAGAAATCTATTCTAGGTGGAAAGGGCAAAAAATGAGTTTAAGCAACATTAGTTAGCCTCCATCAGTGAGCACCTCAATGGCAATCCAGGAGAAAAAAGGTAAGGTGGCTTAAGGGGGAAGATAAGGATAGTGACTGGGGATCAGTATAAAAGCAAATATCTAAGTAAGAGCCAAACAAGGACCAGAAATTAAACTCTATCCTACTAACTGTTTTATTTAAACTAAGGCCTGACAAACTGGATACTACCAGTTTAGCCAACTTTGTCTACTTACCTATTGCTTTAGTCAAAAAGCTGGTTGGACTGATATTTTCCATGAGCTGATGGATTTGGCTGAATGTTACATTTGCCTGAATTTCATACCAGCACAGTTTAGTTCACATTGTAAATCTTAATTTGTTGCTTGTCTTGATTTTCTACCACTAATAGGTTCTACACATCTGAAAATTATGTTTTCAATATCATCATTCAAATAATTCATGTAAGCAAAATTAAACTTGATATGATTTCCCATGGGAAATAAGAATATGAAATGAGCTCCCTTATACTAATCTCATTTTGCCCTTAGCCACCACACAATTGAACAAGTAACATCTCTAATATCTTCACAGAATTTAATTGGCCCCAATAATAGCAACTTCATAATATTTGTAGGATGCCCCTTCAGGGTGGTAGGTATCCTTAGAGAGGTCAGTAAGTGAAGTGTGGTAGAGTGAGTAAATACATTCTCATAGATCAGTAATCAAGTCAGATATCCAAGGCAAGTAAACCTGATGCTTATTACAGGGCTTGAGGAGTCAGAGAATTCTGAAACATGCCTCATGGTGTGGCAGGGTTATAGTTTACAGACAAGACCCAGGGCATGGGCAGGCACCTCTGAGCCCAGAGGTGACAGCAGAATAGTGATAACAAATGGCTTCAAAAAAGAATAACGTTTATGTAACATTTTACTATTCCAGAGGCCTTCTCAAAATGTTTCATTTTATGAGTAATCAAAGATTTGCAAAATAATCAAAGATATGCAAAATAAAATAATTTTTAATGAAAATTTTAAGGGCAAAATTTCAGCAAAGTTGCTGTAAGACAGATACTCTCATAATGACCTAGTGGATGAATCAAGTGGTTTAAACTTTCTGTGGACAATTTGGCAGAGTTCATGATTGTTTAAAAAATGTTCATAGTCACCCAATAATTCCACTTCTGGGAATTGGCCTAGAGAAATAAACTAAAATTCAATAAAAGACTTATATATAAAGATTTTCATCAAATTTTATATAGAATAATAAAAATATAGAGAGAAAGGACCAAATAACCAAATATTATTTAAACAAAGAAATTAACACCATAAATATGTAGCATTTAAAATTATGTTAAAAATATTTCTAAAGTCCTATGGAAATTATTATCATAGCACCTTAAATCAAAGTAAGGAATAGACAATATTATATTTAGGGTGATCTCAATTATATTAAAAAAAAATACACCAAAAGAGAGAAATGCATTAATATCAATAGCAGTTATCTCAAGGTTGTATGCATATAGAAGACTTTCTGTTTTGTCACTATAGTGTTCCATATTTATTGATACCATGTAATAAGTATGTAATATTTCAAACTAATAATAAAAATAATAAGCAATGTGATGTTATTACATTTGACTAAAAACCAGGTTTAAGGAGAATTAACATTATTCCCACTTGATAGATGAAAACACAGAGATGCAGAGCAATTAAATGGGTTATCCAAGGTCACAGTACCTGTAATTTGTAGAGCTAGGATTACAGTCCATTTCTGATTCCTCATCTCATATTCCTCCTTCTATCACATACTACTTCTTTCATAAAGGGAATATAAGAGAGGCAGGTTCCATAACAATAGCTTATGTCTGTTAATAACCAGAGGAGTAGTTTAATAAGATGCTTGACACAGAACTGTATATGAGCTTTGCTTATTTAAAACTTTAGTTTTTAGGTTTGACTCCATATCTGATCTTATACAATTTAAGCTGTCTCTAGTTTATAAGTAAAAGCAAACGATCTCTCATGTCGTGTCTTTCTTCTTTTTCAAATATCATAATTATCTTTAGTCACTTTCCCATATTTGGGGAATTTTTTTTCCAAACTAAATATATCAAAATATATAGTGAAATCTTTCTTTTTTAATGGTCTTATTTCTTTATATGCTGGGTTTTGTGCATTCACTTTCCTTCCCTAACAGTAAAGGTTTTTTGGTACATTAAGTGCTTTGAAGTGTGCTTTAAGCCATTCCCTATGATATACATTTGTTGAAAGTACTTTGAGAAAACAACCTGTGAATTATTTTGGACCCCTGAGGAAATGGTGCCAGTGACTAAATTTGCAAGATATTAGATGTCTTTTGGTTTGGAAACTTCTGGATGCTTGGTGGGGGTTACAAAGCATTAAACCTTAGAACTCATTTAGTTCTAATCTTGGTCTTATTTTCCTGAAATTTATCACCTCTGAGTTAATTTTAAGGTCTGAGGTAAGCCACATCAAAGTCCTGCCATTCACATACGTTAGACAACTATAAGCTGTCTGCCTACCTCTAAACCAATCACTGTGACCAGAGCTAATTGTGCACTGAGCTCATTGGCCTAAGCCAGCCAACTCAGCTAGGCTTCCTTGCCCTCACCAGCCTCTGCCTACTAGCTTTCCCCCATATAAGTACCCACAAATGGAGAAAGATAATTTGAACCAAGCACTTCTCTAAATTATGACCTAGGACAGATAGATGAAGTTGCTCATGACCTAAATGAGTTAATATTCTTTTTGATGTGGAAACTTAAGTCAGATTCATACTTCAGGTTCTCCGTCAAACTGATCCAAGTTTTAATGAATTCAATCTGTACATAAAGCAGTGAAGTAGCAGACCTTATCCTTATTTCCTCAAACAAATATCTGCACAGTGTGTGAACATAACTGTGTTGTGTCTATATTTCAGGCTTCAAGGAGAGGTTAACTGGGAAGTAGAGGAGAGGGGTGTGAGCTGGGCATGAATGTGCAGGTGTGGTTTCAAGACAGCTACTATCTGTGGGCTTTAAAATTCATTCTCTCGATGCTCTGTCTTCCTTTTTCTCCATTTCAGTGTATGCACTTACCTGCCACAAAGCCTGCTATTATATGTCTGCCTCTGAATTATAACATCAGGCAATTAAGATTCACAAGGTGCTGAGAGATTTATAAACAAAAGGAAAGAAAATGTGTTCTATTAAAAAGCCAGGAAGTAAGCATCTTCTCAATGAATTATCTAAGCCCTATATTCTTCTTTTATTGAGGTCAAACTTTCCATTATTTGTACAGGAGAAATTTATATCTATGAATTGATATTTCAGATAGTATGACTTTCAGATACTCCTGAGGACTAGTTAAAATGGTATGCCTATTGGGATATCTGTATGGCCAAATGGTAGAAATGATGAAAGAGTTTTCAGTTTGAAATAACAATGGCTTTGAGTCACCTGTTAAAACATTTCTATAATCAATAAAGGGAAAGCTCAAAGAATAAATTTTTAAAATTCAGTTATTTTTAGCCAATATACTTTGAGGTTGTCTTATTACATAAAGCATGGGAATTTTTATGCACAATGTCTACTGTATCCAATGGGAAATGTGTGCATTAATTTTTCATTTCTTAAAGCCTGGGGGAGGATCTCACTGGATGAAGGCACTAACTGCTTTATAGATGAAAAATCTACCTTCCACTTGCCCTGCACATTTGCTTTTAATGTTAAGGGAACACCTCTCTATATCTTTCTTGTGCTCATTCCTCTTGAAAGGATATTAGAAGAGAATGTACATTACCATGTGTCTTGTAGGCCTCTCCATTCAGCACAAGGTTAACCCCTTAGCATATATTGACCATACTCTCAGTGACAGCACTCCACTGAAGATCAGCCTAATATTTCAAGACATTTATTTAGTGTCTATTCTAAACCAAAGTTAGTTGGCAATGAGCATTTAATTTGCATTGGGCCTATGGACACAAAAGTGATCAGACAGAACCGTTATCAGGAAACTCAATTTGACAGGAGAGACAGCCTTCTTAAACTCAAAATAGTACATTATAACATAACACTGCAGGTAAGTACATTTGAATATAGAAGCTCTTAGGAACTCGTTTCTGGGAAAGTCAGGGAAATGTTATAGGAGAGGTTGCATTTGAGATATGGCTGTATCTTAAAGGTTATATGTGACTTTGCCAGACTGAGGAAAGTTAGAAAGGGAGAGGAAAGGTGTTAAATCAGAGGATGCTGATGTACAAGGGCTCCTACACAAAAAACACCTTAGAGCCCTAGGTGGTCTCTAGAGAGTCCTGATATTCTTATATCACAGATGCAGTGTGTGCAGACTGGAAGGGAGATGTGACCTGCCCAGTCTCACAAAGTAGAGCCAGTAGCTCTCAATTAAGTGTTCTTCTCTGTCCACGCTGCCTCTGTGCAAATAGAAAATGTCATGACATTTAGAATTTCTGGAATACTCCATTCCCAACCTCATCCCTTTTTACTTATTTAGATCCTTGCATTTTTAATCCAGACTGGATGAACAGCCCCATACTCTGATGCATATTTATCACTATAGAGTGGTGGGAAAAACACAGACATGCACAGCAGGAGGTTTCTTCCCAGCCATTTCATCAAGTGTCTGCCCTTCATTCTCAGATTCCCGCAGAGAACTAACTCCTTACAGTTACCCTGATTTAAATATCTACTCATTTAGTACATGTAGATACCTTTTAAAATTTGCAGTGTTGAAAAGATAGCAGGCCAAACCATGGTAGGAGGAATACACCCAGATATGTACAAATACTGCCATTTGCTTTGCCATATTAAAGAAACACAGCATTAAAATAAATAATTAAAAATTGGGTAAGTGAAAGAAAATTTCTACTTAAAATATGGAAAAGCTGGCATAGACTATGCCCCAATACATATATCTTTAATAAATTAATCATGATGCTTAGTCCAATGATTTGGGGAGGAAGAAAACTGACTTTTAGTTCAATTCTGCCATTTACCAGAAGTGATGGCCTTGATAACCTCTCAAAATCTCCATTTTCTTACCGGTACACTGAAATAAATAACTACTTGTGGTGAGTGTGAAAACCAAAGAGTAATGTAAGTGGAAATATTTTTTTGAACTATGAAATGTTATGCTGCTATAAGGTATTAATGTAATTAAGATTCATTTTTATTTATTTTTTTTCTGTGCTTGTCTTTTTTTTAATTATTATTATGTTATGTTAATCACCATACATTACATCATTAGTTTTTGATGTAGTGTTCCATGATTCATTGTTTGTGTATAACACCCAGTGCTCCATGCAGAATGTGCCCGCCTTAATACCCATCACCAGGCTAACACATCCTCCCACCCCCCTCCCCTCTAGAACCCTCAGTTTGTTTCTCAGCGTCCATAGTCTCTCATGGTTCGTCTCCTCCTCTGAATTCCCTCCCTTCATTTTTCCCTTCTTGCTATCTTCTTCTTTTTTTTCTTAACATATAATGTATTATTTGTTTCAGAGATTCATTTTAAAAAATGGTATACTTAGAATTTTAAGTGCCAATTGCCTTATGTGTAATCTATACTTATTTTATTTCCACTTCTTAAATATTGCTGTATTAAATGTTAGCACATTTTTCAAAGTGCTCTGGCTAATATCAACAGATATATTTTAAAATATAATTATGCAAAATAGAAGTTTGCATAAATTCATGGGAAAGCAAATAAATGCAATGTTATACAGTCATCTTAAAAATACATTTTTGTAAACAAATGAATAAACAAAAAGCAGAATCAGACCTATAAATACAGAGAACAAACTAATGGTTGCCAGAGGGGCAGGGGTGGAGTGTTCGGAAAATGGGTGAAGGGAAGTAGGAGATACAGGCTTCTAGTTATGGAATGAGTAAGTCATGGGGATAAAAGGCATGGCATAAGAGATATAGTCAATAATACTGTAGTAGTGTTGTGTGGTGACAGAAGGTAGCTACACTCGTGGTGAGCACAGCATAAGGTTGAACCACTATGTTGTATACCTGAAACTAATGTAACATTGGGTTGAGTATACAAAAAAAAAAAAAAAAGTTTTTATGGGCTTGATTTAACTGAGCACACAATGCAACATACTTGACTTGCATTTGTTTCCTCTTTTATTCATTCAAAAAATATATTCAGCTATTAGAACAAAACTACTTCTTCATAAAATAAAAAGATAATATTCCATATATGTAATTTCACAAACTGCAAAGTGCTTTCACATCCACTCTCACACTGATCCCAAGATAACCTTGCACGTTGGAAAAAACCATTCAACACAAAGTATCTTGGTACCATTATGTCTCTTTTACAGATAGGACAATGGTGGTGTGGAAGGTGAAGTGACTGGGTCTAGGCCCCAGGTCTCTGCTTTCCTTGTTCAGTGCTCTTTGTCCCATAAGAGTACAGCTTGAGTTAATATCCAGTGTCAGATCAGAATGAGGACTATGTTCCCTCCCCAATGTCTCAGCTGCCCTACTTTTCAGAATTTTGGGATTCACCAATCCTTATCAAGAAAGTTGACCACCAAGCACAGGTAGATTCATTTCTGGGACTAAATGTAGGGCAGTTTCAAATATGAGAACACATTTAGTTAAGATTTTTTATATTAGTTTAAACAGACATCTAAAGTAATTTTCAACAAGTGACACTTTAATGCAGCTTATAGTGTTTTTATTCTATTCAGCATTATAAATATGATATCAAATGCATGTTATTAGCAGGTATTAAAGGATTCTTGTAATGAGTCACACAAAGCTGATTAACCATCTCCTGGTGTTTCATTTGTTTATGCAACTTCTTTCCTCCTTAAATCAAGTCAGTTTTTAACAACAGTCTCCTTGGGTATGCTTTTTGCTTTTAATGGAAAATAATAACTCTTAATGGATTCTCCCTCACCCCAGACCACCACAGATTCTCATATTATAAGTATGTGAAACCTGTAATTCCCCCCAAAAGCCTGCTACTTCTATTCAATATTTTAAGCCTTAATAGTAGACTGCTTTAAAGAGGTTCTATTCTATAAGGAGCTCCTGACTTTAACATAATATCCTGCAAAGGTTTACGGTAATTGATACAAAATTATACATACAGAAAAAGAAATGAGCAAGGCATAATCTGTAAGAGAGTGGCTTTAATGGTTTTTGTTAAATTATTATTAATTCTCTAAGTTTCAAAAGCAAATACTTCTCTCTTATTGGCCTAATAGAGTTCAGCTCAGTTGTCTATAAACCCTAATGTGAAGCAAGAGATCCAGTATGACATGAGAAGTGCCTTCTAGATTCATTACCTACTCAAACTGTTGCCATTAAATAACGTTCAAGACAATATACTTAAATACATATTTATAGTTGTCAGGTGTTTCTATCAGTTTCCTAGGCTATTGCAACAAATTGCCACAAACTGGGTGACTTAAAACAGAAGAAATTATTATTATTAAATTATTGTCTCACAGGTCTGAGTTCTGGAGTCTCGAAGTCCAAAATCAAAGTGTTGCCAGGGCCATGCTCCCTCTGAAGTTTTTATGGGAGGATCCTTCCTTGCATCTTCCAGCTTCTGGTAGCCCCAAGTGTTCCTTGGTTTCTGGCAGCATCACTCCAGTCTCTGCCTCGAGCATCACATGGCCTTCTCCCTGTGTGTCTCAGAGTCTGTGTTTCTTCTCTTCTTAGAAGGACACCAGTCATATTGGATTACATATTGGGTCCATCCTCCTCCAGTATGACTGCATCCTAATGTAAATAATTACATCCACAATGACTTTAGTTTCAAATAAGGTCACATTTTGAGGTACTTGGGGTTAGGACTTCAACATATCTCTTTGAGAGGACACAATTCAACCCTCTTCATGTGGTTCAGAATTTATATATATATATACTGTCCAGTGAAAGTACCTCTTTCACTCCTGTGCCTTATTTGCCCAATTTCTACCCTACCTCCAAATGTAATTACTGTTTCTTATATAGAAATTAGGAACTCATTCTAATTTCCTAGAAATGTTATTATAGATAGATAGATAGATGTAGCTCTTATGACGGAAAAGATAGACATCTTGACTCATAATAAGAGAAAAGCAAGTTAAAACTACTTCAAGTTCCAATTTTTCAATTATCACATTGGCTAAAATCAAAAGGCTTGATAATACACTCATTGCCAAAGATTTATGTAAACAGGCATTTTAATTTGTTGCTGGGAGTAGTACATATTCAAGGGAAATTTAGCAATATCTATCAAAATTTCAAATGCATATATCCTTTGACTGAACAATTCCATTTTGGGAATTGAACCCATAAATGTTTGTGTGCATGTGTGAAATGATATATACATGTGAATTATTTGTAAAACCAAATGTTGCTAAGAATCTAAATGGGAATCAACAGGAAAATGAGTAAGTAAATTTTGCTACATCCATACAGTGGAATACAATCTTGCACAAAAAAGAATGAGTACCAAAAGCAAAAAAGACTAGAAAGCAACAGGGCCAATCTATAGGAACAGCAACTTTACATGTAATACAACCGCACTAAATTCATATCTATCAATAACTACTCTGAATGTAAATGGACTCAATGTTCCAATCAAAAGACATACGGTATCAGAATGGATAAAAAAAACAAGACCCATTGATATGCTGCTTACAAGAGACTCATTTTAGATCCAAAGACACCTCCAAATTGAAAGTGAGGGGATGGAGAACCATCTATCAGGCTAATGGACATGAAAAGAAAGCTGGAGTAGCCATACTTCTATCAGAAAAACTAGATTTTAAATCAAAAACTGTAATAGATGAAAAAGGATACTATATCATAATAAAGGGGTCTATCCAACAAGAAGATCTAACAATTTTAAATATTTATGCCCCAACTTGGAAGAAACCAAATATATAAATCCATTAATAAAAACATAAAGAAACTGATAATAATACAAAAATATAGGGAACTTTAATACCCCACTCCCAGCAATGGACAGATCATCTAAGCAGAAGGTCAACAAGGAAACAATGGCTTTGAATGACATGCTGGACCAGATGGACTCAACAGATATATTCAGAGCATTTCATCCTAAAGCAGCAGAATACACATTCTTTTCAATTGCACATGGAACATTCTCCAGAATAGATCACATACTGGGTCACAAATCAGGCCTCAATCAGTAAAAAAATACTGAGATCATACCATGCGTATTTTCAGACCACAATGCTATGAAACTTGAAGTCAACCACAAGAAAAAAATTGGAAAGACCACAAATACATGGAGGTTAAAGAACATCTTACTAAAGAATGACTGGGTTAACCAGGAAATTAAAGAAGAAATTAAAAAAATACATGGAAGCAAATGAAACTGAACACATGACAGTCCAAAACCTTTGGGACACAGCAAAGGCCATCATAACAGGGAAGTATATAGCAATACAGGCCTTCCTTAAGAAACAAGAAGTCTCAAATACACAACCTAAATTTATACTTAAAGGATTTGGAAAAAGAACAACAAATAAAGCCTAAAACCAGCAGAAGAAGGGAAATAATAAAGATTAGAGCAGAAATAAATGGCATAGAAATCAAAAGAGTAGAGCTGATCAACAAAACTAGGAGCTGGTTCTTTGAAAGAATTAACAAAATTGATAAACCCCTAGCCAGGCTTACCAGAAAGGAAAGAAAAAGGACCCAAATAAAATCACAAGTGAAAGAAGAGAGATCACAACCAACACTGCAGAAATACAAACAAGTATAAGAGCATATTATGAGCAACTATATACCAACAAATTGCGCAATCTGGAAGAAATGGATGAATTCCTAGAAACATATAAACTACCAAAACTGAAACAGAAAGAAATAGAAAATTTGAACAGACTTATAACCGGTAAAGAAATGGAATCACCAACAAACAAGAGTCCAGGGCCAGATGGCTTTCCAAGGGAATTCTACCAAACATTTAAAAAATTAATACATATTCTTCTGAAGCTGTTTCAAGAAATAGAAATGGAAGGAAAACCTCCAAACTCGTTCTATGAGACCAGCATTACCTTGATTCCAAAACCAGACAAAGACCCCACTAAGAAGGAGAATTCCAGGCCAATATCCCTGATGAACTTGGATGCAAAAATTCTCACCAAAATACTAGCCAATAGTATCCAATAGTACATTAAAAGGAGTATTCACCATGACCAAGTGGGATTTATTCCTGGGCTGCAGGGGTGGTTCAATATCAGCAAATCAATCAGCATGACACACCACGTTAATAAAAGAAAGGATCAGAATCATATGATACTCCAAATAGATGCAGAAAAAGCATTTGACAAACTACAGCATCCTTTCTTCATAAAAACCCTCAAGAAAGTAGGGAAAGAAGGAGCATAGCTCAACATCATGAAGTCCATATACAAAAGACCCACAGCTAATATCATCCTCCATGGGGAAAAACAGAGTTTTCCCCTAAGGTCAGGAGCACGACAGGGATGTCCACTCTCACCACTATTGTTCAACATACTGCTGCAAGTCCTAGCCTCAGCAATCAGACAACAAAAAGAAATAAAGGGAATCCAAATCGAGAAGGAAGAAGTCAAACTTTCACTCTTTGCAGACAGCATGATACTCTATGTACAAAACCCGAAAGACTCTACTGAAAAATTGCTAGAACTGATACATGAATTCAGCAAAGTCGCAGGATATAAAATCAATGTACAGAAATCCGTTGCATTTCTATACACCAATAACAAAGCAGCAGAAAGAGAAATCAGGGAATCAATCCCATTTACAATTGTACCCAAAACCATAAGATACTTAGGAATAAACCTAACCAAAAGATCTGTACTCTAAAAACAATAGAACACTTCTGAGAGAAATTGAAGAAGACACAAAGAAATGGAAAAGACATTCCATGTTCTTGGATTGGAATAACAAATACTGATAAAATGGCTATACTACCGGGGCTCCTGGGAGGCTGTTGGTTAAGCGTCTGTCTTCAGCTCAGGTCATGATCCAGGGTCCTGGGATCCAGCCCTGCACTGGGCTCCCTGTTCAGCAGGAAGTCTGCTTCTCCCTCCCCCTCTGCCCCTCCCCCTGATTATGCTCTTTTGTGCATGCTCTCTTTCTCACAAATAATTAAATAAAGTATTTAAAATGGCTATACTACCCAATGCAATCTGCACATTCAGTGCAATCCCTATCAAAAAACCAACAGCATTTTGAACAGAGCTGGAACACACAATTCTGAAATTTGTATGGAACCAGAAAAGACCCCAAATAGCCAAAGTAATGTTGAAAAAGAAAAGCAAAGTGGGAGGCATCACAATTCAAGACTTTAAGCTGTATTACAAAGCTGTAATCATCAAGACAGTGTGGTACTGGCACAAAAGCAGACATATAGATCAATGGAACAGAATAGAGAACCTGGAAATGGACCCAAAACTGTATGGCCAACTAATTTTTGACAAAGCAGGAAAGAATATCCAATGGAAAAAAGACAGTCTCTTCAACAAATGGTGTTGGGAAAATTGGACAGCCACATACAGAAGAATGAAACTGAACCACTTTCTCTCACCATACACAAAAATAAATTCAAAATGGATGAAAGACCTAAATGTGAGATAGGAAGCCATCAAAATCCTAAAGGATAAAGCAGACAGCAACCTCTTTGACCTTAGCCTCAGCAACTTCTTACTAGACATGTCTCTGGAGGCAAGGGAAACAAAAGCAAAAATGAACTATTGGGACTTCATCAAGATAAAAAGCTTCTGTACAGTGAAGGAAACAATCAACAAAACTAAAAGGCAACCAATGGAATGGGAGAAGATATTTGCAAATGACATATCTGATAAAGGGTTAGTATCCAAAATCTATAAAGAACTCATCAAAATTAACACCCCCAAAATAAATAATCCAGTTAAGAAATGGGCAGAAGACATGAAGAGACATTTCTCCAATGAAGACATACAAATGGCTAACAGACACATGAAAAAATGCTCAACATCTCTCATCATCAGGGAAATACAAATCAAAACCATCATGAGATACCACCTCACTCCTGTCAGAATAACTAAAATTAACAACTCAGGAAACAACAGATTTTGGTGAGGATGAGGAGAAAGGAGAACCCTCTTACACTGTTGATGGGAATGCAAACTGGTACACCCACTCTGGAAAACAGTATGGAGGTTCCTCAAAAAGTTAAAAATAGAGCTACCCTATGACTACCAATTGTGCTACCAGGTATTTACCCAAAGGATACAAAAGTGCTGGTTCGAAGGGACACATGCACCCCAATGTTTATAGTGGCACTATCAACAATAGCCAAATTATGGAAGGAGCCCAAATGTCCATCAACTGATGAATGGATAAAGAAGATGTGAGATTTATACATTTATATATATATACACATACACACAATGGAATATTACTCAGCCATCAAAAAGAATGAAACGTCATTTGCAACAATGTGGATGGAACTAGAGCATATTTTGCTAAGCAATATAAGTCAGTCAGAGAAAGGCAAATATTATATGATACCACTCATATGTGGAATTTAAGAAACAAAACAGATAAACATGGGGAAAGAAAGGAAAAAATAAGGTAAAAAGAGAGGGAGGCAAACCATAAGAGACTCCTAGCTATAGAGAACAAACTGAGGATTTCTGGAGGGGAAGGGGGTGTGGATATGGGCTAATGGGTGATGGGTATTAAAGAGGGCACTTGTGATAAGCATTGGATGTTATATCTAAGTGATGAATCACTAAGTTCTATTCCTGGAACCAATACTACACTATATGTTAACTAACTTGAATTTAAATAAATAAAAAAAAGAATGAAGATGCTCTCTAGACAGTTTAGTGCAGTATGTTAGGACACTGACATTGAAACAGCTCTTCTGAGTTCCTCTCACAGCTCTGCCACTTAATAACTGTGTAATCTTGTGTGTTTTGAGGAGTTCCTATTACACTTATAGATTTATTTAGGGAGAAATAATAACATGCTTTTTTTTTGACAGTCCCTATTCAGGACAGCAGTTATTGTCTACCCTCTTTTGTGTCCTTCAAGAGTGATTTTAATGTGTTCTCTTTATATAAAACTTACCTATTATTTTTAATACTTATCCCAAATGTCTTATCTTTTTTTTTGTTACTATTTTAAATATGTGTCTTCTTTCATTATGTCATTCATTCCATTAAAACAACAACCTTACTGGTAGTTGTGTATACTTATGAAAGTTACTGATTTCTGTATATTACTTTGTACCTTACTAATTTACTGATTTATGGTACTTTTCTTTTTCAATTGTTTTCGTTGGGTTTTCTATGAATACAATCATATCATTTGCAAATAGGGATAGCTTTGCCTCCTCCCTTTTCATTTACAGCTAATTTATTTTATTTGTCGATTGTTTTAGTCAGTATTTCCAAAGTAACATTAAATAATAATAGTAAT
This sequence comes from Phoca vitulina, assembly GCF_004348235.1. Taxonomy (NCBI): domain Eukaryota; kingdom Metazoa; phylum Chordata; class Mammalia; order Carnivora; family Phocidae; genus Phoca; species Phoca vitulina. The sequence continues at coordinate 4,515,487 of NW_022589742.1, forward strand.
AGTAGATATTTGTATCTAGTTCCTTACTTTAGTGGGAATTCATCTAGTATTTCCCCATTAAACATGATGCTGCCTTTTGGGGTGAGATATATATACTCTGTTATATTATGTTAAAAGCATAGGCACATATTCATATTTTATTAACTATTTTTTAAATTAAGAGTTTATTGAAGTTTGCTGTGTGTCTTCCGCAATTTTAGAGTCAATAAAAGTTTTTTTTTCTTAGATCTACTGTGATGATGAGGTATATTAGATTTCCTATTACTACATCATCCTTGTATTCCTCAAACTAACTACTCACTCCCTATGGATCTGTTCTTTTAATGTCCTATTGGATTGTTAATATTGTATGTTGATTTTTTGCATCAATTTTCCTAAATTATCTTGGTCTATAGTTTTATTTTATGTGCCAGTTTTTGTAATTTTGATATCAGTGTTAAAATAATTTCATGGAAAGTAAGTAGCTTTGGGCTCTGTTCATTGTCTATGTTCGGAACTAAAATAGTTGCTCTTTGAAATTGGAGGGGGAGACGAACCATGAGAGACTATGGACTCTGAGAAACAAACTGAGGATTCCAGAGGGGAGGAGGGTGAGGGGATGGGTTTGCCTGGTGATGGGTATTAAAGGGGGCACGTACTGCATGGAGCACTGGGTGTTATATGCAAACAATGAATCATGGAACACTACATCAAAAACTAATGATGTAATGTATGGTGATTAACATAACATAAAAAAAAGCTAGATAGAATTTGACAGTGAAATCATCTCAACTGGATATATTTTTGTGTTTTTGTTTTTGTCTATTGGCTTAATCTGATAATTTTCTCATATTCTATGGAAATTAGTCTGTTGCAGTTTTCTATCAATTTTGTGGTCAGTTTTGGTAAAGTATGTTTTTCTAGAAAATTATCTATTTTATCCAAGTTTTCACATTTATTGGCATAAAGTTGAAAAAATAGTTTATTATAGTTTTATCTGCCCATGTGATTATTTTCCAATTATCACTTTTCATTTCTTTTTTTTTTTTTAAGATTTTTATTTGACAGAGACACAGCGAGAGAGGGAACACAAGCAGGGGGAGGGGAAAGGGAGAAGAAGGCTCCTCGCTGAGCAGGGAGCCCGACGCGGGGCTTGATCCCAGGACCCTGGGACCATGACCTGAGCCGAAGGCAGATGCTTAATGACTGAGCCACCCAGGTGCCCCTCACTTTTCATTTCATTCAAATGAATGCTTTCTCTCTTTCTCTCCTCATTAGGTTAGCTAAATATTTGCCTATTACTTTTAAATCAACAGATCATAATTTAGAATTTTTATAATTTACATTTTATTTATAATCATAATAAATCCTATTGTTATTTTTCTAATTCATTCATTTTTGCTCTTATCTCTGTTAATACCTTCTATTTTCCTTTTGTTTATTTTATTGTTCTTTATCTAATTCAGTCAGATACTTATTTCAATTATCTTTTATTCTTGCTTTTTTACCAACATATATTTTTAATGTTATGAATTTTCCTCTGATCACTACTTAAGCTGTACCCTACAGGTTTCTTAAAAGAGATTCTTAAAAATTTTTATCGTTTTACTTAAATTTGAGACATAAGTTTCCTTATATTTTCTGTAATCAGAGAATATCACCTATTTCTAGTTTTAGTTTTTGGAATTAAAGAGACTCAATTTGCAGCATTATATACTCTTCATTTTGTGATTATTCCATGAATACTTGTAAAGGGTATATAATTAGGTATCTAATAATCATGTGGAGTACCTCTGTTTGCAGTTTTGCCTTGGGTCTGAAATCTTTAAAGAGGGGGACTGTCTTTTTCTACTCTTGCTAACATTTATCTGTATTTTGTAGTATCTTTTTTTAACATTGTTATCAGATACCCCCAGCACAACATAAGCTCCATGAGGGCAGAGATCATATTTGTCTTACTGAAAGCTGTATTCTTAGCTACTAGAAGAGTTCTGGGTATATAGTGGGAGTTTGATCAATACTTATTAAATGAATGCATATTCCTAGAAGTAGAAATTCTGAGTCATAGGCAGTTGGTTCTGGACGCTAAGAAGGCCTTGGAGGCTAGGAAAAAGAAACCTCATTAGGTATTTCCAATATAAATCTAAGACTGTGAAATTGGCTTTTGGACATACAGTGACAGTGATTGCTATTTGTGAGTAAAAACCTTATCTTTCTTAAAATCAGCGAATTTACCTGAGCATATGGACACACACCTAAAGATTAAATTTCCCACTCTCACTCTGAATTAGGTGTAGCCATGTCACTAAGTTACCACCAAAGAAAGAGGAGTGGAAACAATTAGTGTAAACTCTGACTTACTTAAAAAAAAAAAAAAAAAAAGAAATTGTTTATTGCACTACTCGGTATTTACCCCAAAGATACAAATGTGGTGATCTGAAGGGGCACATGCACCCCAATGTTTATAGCAGCAATGTCCACATAGCCAAACTATGTAAAGAGCCTAGATGTCCACCAACAGATGAATGGATAAAGAAGATGTGGTATATATGTACAATGGAATATTATGCAGCCATCAAAAAATGAAATCTTGCCATTTGCAACAACATGGATGGAACTAGAAGGTATTACGCTAAGCTCATATAAGTCAATCAGAGAAAGATAATTATCATATGATCTCACTGATATGAGGAATTTGAGAAACAAGACAGAGGATCATGGGGGAAGGGAGGGAAAAATGAAACAAGATGAAACCAGAGGGGGAGACAAACCATAAGAGACTCTTAATCTCAGGAAACAATTTGAGGGTTGCTGGAGTGGAGGGGGCTGGGAGGGATGGGGTAGCTGGGTGATGGACATTGGGGAGGGTATGTGCTATGGTGAGCACCGTGAATTGTGTAAGACTGATGAATCACAGACTCGTACCCCTGAAACAAATAATACATTATGTTAATTTAAAAAAAAAAAAAAGGAAATTACTTGCCCTGGGCTGCTGCTTTTTGCTTTTCCCATGAACTGGATTAGAGATATGATTATGAGCCAGTCTTGACCTTGCAGGATAAGGTCTTCTTTTTTGCTCTTATACCCTCTAAAAGTGTTTGCACATTTTTGCAATGCCATCTAATTTTTTTCAAATTTTAAGTAAAAAAAAAAAAAAGTAAGGAAGGAAGAGATTTAATTTCTGGCATGTTTCAAATATTGATGTTTTAAAATAATTACATCAACTTGTAAATTTGTTCAGTGGAATCTAAATACCTTAAGCCATCCATTTTCTACTGACCCTGAAAAATACAGAGAATTTGGAGTCACCCAACACTGTTGCTGCTGCTGTTAGATCCAGTGTCCATGAGCACTGTGTGGCCAAGATTACTGGAGCATAAGCTGACATATGACCCCTGGAACTGCACTGTCAAACAGAACCCAGAAGCCTAGGTCATCTGGTCTGCTTGAGACTTTCTCAGAGGTACTACCAGAAACCTAAGAAAGAAAAAAAAAAATGCATTCTCTCTTTCTCTTGCCATCCAGTCTCCCCTGTGCCTTCCATAAACTCAACCTAAATGGAAGCTAACTGGCAAGAAAACCTGAGAATTAGTTTTTAAGTGTCCAACATTGTGCGATACAGGGAAATCCATGGGAAATGAAGCTGAAAGTAAATGAAACTGTCTAGCACAGTCTACGCATTTGTTTGCTTAGCATCCATTCTCATCTTTATTCCCATATTTGAAGTTACATAAAACAGAACTAACAAGAACATCATGCTTCTTTCGAGTAACTATTCTTCATGGAGACAAAGATGCTCTCACATACACTCTTCCCCATTAAAACAAAGACACGGAATCCCCATACCAATACAGAAGATATTAATTCCTCTTCTAGCTCAGTAATAATCCCACCTACATATTTAATCTAAAATTTAAATTGTAAAATTAACCACTACCATTATGTCTGAAATAAAATAATAAGGAAAATAGAGAAAGAAGATATTTATATAACAAGTAAGGAAACTCATATGTCTAGCTACTATATCTCTTGTTTCTGTAACAGTCATGAGGCTATAATTGATATTTAAAACTCCATTTGTCCCCCACCTATTCTGTGTTCCCTTCACTTTTAACCAGCCCCTCTGCTGATTGGAGTTTTTAATGGGCCATTATTGCCTTTTACTAATTTTTACTATTGGACATGATAGTACTAAGAGACATTGATACTCTGAATCAGTCACTCCAGCAAAGAAGTTAACCCCTCCTATATCTGTCAATTCAATGTCATTAGGAACCAAATATAGTCAGGTGGCAGTCTCATCTTCCAATTCAATGAAATCATTGTGTCTACTACTAGAAGCATTCATCCCTTGGAGATTAAGACCTCCAAATCAATAGAACTTAGAGTTGCCAGAATAGGAAGTAAAAATTCCACTCTTGTGTTATTAGCTGTCACGATGAGAGGGGTCATTCCAACTTGTAACCTTCATTCATAGGTCCTTATTAACAAAATGGTTTCACTGCTATTTCAAAAATATCCAGTAAATTCTAGACACTATGTTGATTTGAAGTGAGCCATCATCCATTTAAACATATATGAACAGCTATTTTGTATAAGCAAGATATATGTATCTTTACTTTTTCTCCTGAATATAATGTTATCATTCCATTTCTGTCATGAGATTTTATCCTAATTAAATATATTTTATGTTTGGAAGTTATATTCCTTTGATTTTTTAATACCCTATGACTCAATGGGGAAAAACTGAGAGCTTTCCCCTAAGGTCAGGAACATGGCAGGGATGTCCACTATCACCACTGCTATTCAACATAGTACTAGAAGTTCTAGCCACAGCAATCAGACAACAAAAAGAAATAAAAGGCATCCGAATCAGCAAAGAAGAAGTCAAACTCTCACTCTTTGCAGATGATATACTTTATGTGGAAAACCCAAAAGACTCCACCCCAAAACTGCTAGAACTCATACAGGAATTCAGTAAAATGGCAGGATAGAAAATCAATGCACAGAAATCAGTGGCATTCCTATACACCAACAACAAGACAGAGAAATTAAGGAGTCGATCCCATTTACAATTGCACCCAAAACCGTAAGATACCTAGGAATAAATCTAACCAAAGAGGCAAAGAATCTGTACTCAGAAAACTATAAAATTACTCATGAAAGAAATGGAGGAAGACACAAAGAAATGGAAAAACGTTCCATGCTCATGGATTGGAAGAACAAATATTGTGAAGATGTCAATGCTACCGAGAGCAATCTACACATTTAATGCAGAGTCCATCGTCTCTCATGGTTCGTCTACCCCTCCAATTTCCCCCCGTTCATTCTTCCCCTCCTGCTATCTTCTTCTTTTTTTTTTTCTTAACATATATTGCATTATTTGTTTCATAGGTACAGATCTGAGATTGAACAGTCTTGCACAATGCAATCCCTATCAAAATACCATCAACTTTTTTCAAAGAAATGTAACAAGTAATCCTAAGATTTGTATGGAACCAGAAAAGACCCCGAATAGCCAGAGGAATGTTGAAAAAGAAAAGCAAAGCTGGCGGCATCCCAATTCCGGACGTCAAGCTCTATTACAAAGCTGTCATCATCAAGACGGTATGGTACTGGCACAAAAACAGACACATAGATCAATGGAACAGAATTGAGAGCCCAGAAATGGACCCTCAACTCTATGGTCAACTCATCTTTGACAAAGCAGGAAAGAATGTCCAATGGAAAAAAGACGGTCTCTTCAACAAATGGTGTTGGGAAAATTGGACAGCCACATGCAGAAGAATGAAACTGGACCATTTCCTTACACCACACACAAAAATAGACTCAAAATGGTTGAAAGACCTCAATGTGAGATAGGAGTCTGTCAAAATCCTAAAGGAGAACACAGGCAGCAACCTCTTTGACCTCAGCTGCAGCAACTTCTTCCTAGAAACCTCGCCAAAGGCAAGGGAAGCAAGGGCAAAAATGAACTTGGGACTTCATCAAAATAAAAAGCTTTTGCATAGCAAAAGAAACAGTCAACAAAACCAAAAGACAACCGACAGAATGGGAGAAGATATTTGCAAATGACATATCAGATAAAGGGCTAGTATCCAAAATCTATAAAGAACTTATCAAACTCAACACCCAAAGAACAAATAATCCAATCAAGAAATGGGCAGAAGACATGAACAGACATTTTTCCAAAGAAGACATCCAAATGGCCAACAGACACATGAAAAAGTGCTCAACATCACTCGGCATCAGGGAAATCCAAATCAAAACTTCAATGAGATACCACCTCACACCAGTCAGAATGGCTAAAATTAACAAGTCAGGAAACGACAGATGTTGGCGAGGATGCGGAGAAAGGGGAACCCTCCTACACCATTGGTGGGAATGCAAGCTGGTGCAGCCACTCTGGAAAACAGTATGGAGTTTCCTCAAAAAGTTGAAAATAGAGCTGCCCTACGACCCAGCAATTGCACCACTGGGTATTTACCCCAAAGATACAAATGTAGTGATCCGAAGGGGTATGTGCACCCTGATGTTTATAGCAGCAATGTCCACAATAGCCAAACTATGGAAGGAGCCAAGATGTCCATCGACAGATGCATGGCTAAAGAAGATGTGGTATATATATATATATGTATACACACACACACACACACACACACACACACACACACACACACTGGAATATTATGCAGCCATCAAAAGGAAATGAAATCTTGCCATTTGCAATGACATGGATGGAACTGGAGGGTATTATGCTGAGCGAAATAAGTCAATCAGAGAAAGACATGTATCATATGATCTCACTTATAGGAGGAATTCTTAATCTCAGGAAACAAACTGAGGGTTGCTGGAGTGGTGGGGGTGGGAGGGATGGGGTGGCTGGGTGATAGACATTGGGGAGGGTATGTGCTATGGTGAACACTGTGAATTGTGTAAGACTGTTGAATCAAAGACCTGTACCTCTGAAACAAATAATACATTATATGTTAAAAAAAAAAAAAGAAGATACTAGGAAGGGAGAAATGAAGGGGGGGAAATCAGAGGGGGAGACGAACCATGAGAGACTATGGACTCTGAGAAACAAACTGAGTTGTAGAGGGGAGGGTGGTGGGGGGATGGGTTAGCCTGGTGATGGGTATTAAAGAGGGCACGTACTGAATGGAGCACTGGGTGTTATACACAAACAATGAATCATGGAACACTACATCAAAAACTAATGATGTAATGTATGGTGATTAACATAACATAATAAAATTTAAAAAAACGTAAAAAAAATACCCTATGACTAAACTCTTAAGTTTTAAAAATCACATGGGGCATAAGTTGTCATTACAATTTTTAGTGCACAGGTGATCAAAATAAAATTAAAGTACAGATTTGATAAATTACAATTAAACATGAAAAGGACAATTTAATTGGAAATATATCTCTTAATGAGATGTATGGAACATTTTTTCAAGTAATTCTTTTATCTGTAAAAGAAAGAAGTCACTTATCAAATGAATGTCATTTTTTGAACCCTCAGTGAAATAGGGCTCTGCATCTATTTTTTTTTTGCCATTGTTTGTTTTTTATAGATATGTTTTCTTTTTTTTTTTAAGATTTTATTTATTTATTCATGAGAGACAGAGAGAGAGAGAGAGAGAGAAGCAGGCTCCCAAGGAGCAGGGAGCCCGATGCGGGACTCGATCCCAGGACCCTGGGATCATGACCTGAGCCGAAGGCAGACACTTAACCATCTGAGCCACCCAGGTGCCCATAGATATGTTTTCTAAGAAAACTTGAACACCCAATTATTTAAAGTTCTTCTGAGTAATAAGCAAGTAATTTGTCAGCTGAACACTCCAATGGGTCTTTTTCAATTTTGTTTTAGGTAAGGAAATGAAAACCACCTAGTTTACAAAAGAATTAGCTACTCAGACTTCTCATTCATCAGTTTCTCAACACTACCACCAGTATTTCACGTTTTCTCTCCATTTAGTGCCATTTACTATGGGGCAATGAACCATAGTAAAATAGGGTTGGGAAAGAGGCATGCCTTTCTTTTGTAAAGTAGGATAGGGAATCCTGAAAGGAAAGGTGTAGGGAAAAGTGCTATGTAGGAAATTAAATTGATGCAAAGGTGGTTTTCAAGTTTACTACCAAGTAAGTCATTTCAGAATTCATGGAACATTGGGGCACCTGGATGGCACAGTCAGTTGGGCATCGGACTCTTGATTTTGGCTGGGGTCATGATCTCAGGGTTGTGGGATCAGGCCCCACATTGAACTTCATGCTCAGAGGAGGCTCTGCTTGGGATTCTCATTAAAAAAAATAAATAAATAACAGGGATTTGGTATGATTGAGGAAGAACAACTGGCAAAAGTTTCCTGGAACTATAACATGCTCTATCTGGGAGACATGGTGGGGTGGGAGTGCATATGCCTGGCCACAGCTGTAGCTTGCCAATTAACCTGCTGAGCAGCTATGAATTTTGTATACATTTCTTCAGTAGAACACATGTAGGATCATGATGGAATCAAACTGAGTGTCACCAGTGGGTGGCCAATTTAAAGATGGCATAGCTGTTGCCTTAGGGGTGATATGATTATAAATTATGACTTGGTCCTTTGATCCCTTTCTATCTATAACTAGCTTTCGTTGTTCCATCACAAAGATATATTTCTATCATATTGTTAACGTGTATTATATGTAACTAACTTACATGCTATTGGTATTTAACAAATATTACATTCTATGTCTCACAAGTTACTTGCTTACCCAGTATCAGTATCTAACATGTATATAATTTGTGCCTATATATTATAAACTACTATCTTACTTTCTATCCTTAACACTCCTTATGAGTTTTATCCATTATTTTGTTTGCTTTTTATCCCATTAATGAAGGAGAGATTCCCACCCTCGTTATTGAGATGGCTGAACACACAACACCTGACACTGGATAATAGCAGCTTATTAGTCACATATATTCACAGCCCAAGAAAGGAGGACACCGCATGCCATGCAGGAACACATGGGGGTTCCATTCAGGAACAGAATTAATAACCAGGGACTGTGGGGAGCAGGTTTTGTAGTATCAAGAGGGTGGGATGCTCCAGCAGGAGGATGTGATTGGCTTGTTTGAATAATTCCATGAGCTGTGAGGAAACAGAAATGTGCAACTGAAGGATAAGCAGGAATTGTACTTGGTTCCCTTGATAGGACTTTTGTTTGGTTAGGGGAACTTATCCACAGGAGTAGAGAGGGTAGTTTCAATTAGAAATTTATTAAATCCATTCATTCAGTAATTCAAACATTGTCTTCAGTATTCAAAACATTTTGGACTACTAATGTTAAACAGTTTTCCATGTATCAGGGCAATAACTATGGATACACATTTTTAGTTAATCATTTCTCTAGATGTTGATTGCATTTGTCTCATGTTGTTATTTAGGAAATTTGTGGCCTTATAAAACAGAAAATGTTCTTTAAAAACAAACACACTTCTAGTTCTACTTCTAAGAAATTGCTGTATTCAAAAATTGATGAATAATGAGATGATAAGAAAGGAAGGAACCTCTACATGTCTGTATGAAAATGTCATTACGCAAATCTAATTGCAGTTAATTTCTGTATTGGTGACTTTCTGCTACTGTGATCTTACATTTTTTAGTTGCTTAACATTTTATTTCCTTCAGGAGTTAAAAGGTTATGAAAATATACCCTTCTGAGGAGGGTACAGAGTGGTTTATTTGTGTTAAACAAGGAATGAAATGTAAAAAACCAAGTCTATCAAAAAGTTATCATGTTATAATTGATGACAATTAAATTCACCTGATTAATGTCAAGATGCACTAGTCATTTTGTCCCTTTAATTCTTTCAGTGTTTGCTTAATTGCATTTTTTAAAGGAAATGGAATACAAAGTGATTACTGATATGATTGTGGTTTCAATTTTATTAAAATTGCAAGTTTAAACATTTATGACAATATAAGACCAAAGAGAACAAGTCCCAAGGTGGAAAACTGATTTCTTTTTTCACTGATATTCCTTGCGTCATCAGCAAAAAGTAAGTGATGCCCACAAGCTGGCATATTTCTTCCCTTGAAATTTAATAGTTCTCAGGTCCTTCATTCAGTCATCTGTTTATTATGACCAAATGTGGAGGAACTTAATAGGAGGTGGTTCTGCCAAAGGATCTGCCATATTTAAGACTTTTAATATATACTACCATGTCTCCCTACAATTGTGGTGTATGAACAGCCTGGTTGCTCTAGTCTTCACCAACATTCAGTATTGTCTTTAAAACTGTTTTTGGCTAGGGCGCCTGGGTGGCTCAGTTGGTTAAGCGACTGCCTTCGGCTCAGGTCATGATCCTGGAGTCCCTGGATCGAGTCCCGCATCGGGCTCCCTGCTCGGCAGGGAGTCTGCTTCTCCCTCTGACCCTCCCCCCTCTCATGTACTCGCTCTCTCTCATTCTCTCTCTCTCAAATAAATAAAATCTTTAAAAAAAAAAAAAAAATAAAAATAAAACTGTTTTTGGCTATTTCTCCAGTTAAAAAGTACAGTTTATGCTGTTCTAATTTGTACTTCTATTATTAGTATTGAAGTATGGCATATTTCATATATGTTCTTTCTGACTTCTACCTCTATTTATTACTTGAATACAACTGTATTCTAACTTATAGCAACATTTTTATATTAATATCTTGTAGGGCAAGTACTGTCTGATTAACTTTTGATTTATTCTTGGCTGTGGTGAAATATTTTTTCCAGATAAACTTTAGAAACTTTTTGTTAATTTTCAGTTGCTATTGAGATTTTTATTGGCATTTCTTTACTTACATTAATTAGAGAATTGAAAGTTTTTAAAATAGTCTTCCCATGTCAAGAGCATACCTTGACTTTACATTCAAATTATCCGAATAAAGATACACCCCCACACACATGATATTTCACATTATGTATATGATATTTCACTTATTTTCTTAAATATGTTACTAAACATCTTATAATTTTTGTTGTTCCTAGTGTGTTTTTAAGTGATTTTTGTGTGTGTATCCATAGTACATACCTTTGTTGTAGTTCTAAGAGATTTTCAGTTGATGTTCTTGAGTTTTCTAGGTAGAAAATACTGCTTATGCAAATAAAGATAATGTCATCTTCTCCTTTCCAATTGGTTACTTTTCCTTCTTATTTTATTATATTGATTGGAACTTCCCAGACAATGTAAAATAATAGAGGTAATTATCAGAATCTGTATCTTTGATTTTCAGGATAAAATTTCTTTATTTTCTCTGGTAAGAAGGGTATTCACCATAGTTTTAAGACAGATATCCTTGATTATGTTAAAAAATTGTCTTCTATTTTATGAGTACTTTTATTCAGGAAGTAGTACTGAAATTTATTAAATACCTCTTGATTGATTTATTCATAAAATTTTAAGCCTTTAAATGACTCATATATTTTTATTACTAAATCCACTCATATTAGAATATAATTTTAAAATAAAAAGTTCAACATGGTAAATTATTTTTATTCTATTTCTTTATTCATTTTCTTAATATTTAATTTATTATTTTTGTATCTAATATATATGGGTGGTATTGATCTATGGCTTTATTTGCATGATATCTTTTTAAGGTTGTTACTTTTACAAATGCATTGGAAAATATCCATTTCTCTTTTTATTCTAGAGGACATTATAGGTATTGGGAAATATATATAATTTGAAGCTTGGTAAAATTCAGTGAGCAAATTATTCAAGTTCAGGGCCTTTAATTTTATGAGGTGTGCATTTTTTTCCACTATAATTGGTGTATATAGGCAATTAATTTTTATTGAGTCTATGTATATTATGTATATTTTCCAGAAAATTTCCCACTTCCTTGAGAGTTTTGAATTTATTAATATAAACTTATATATAGTAGCCTTTTGTATTTTCTTAATTCCATGTATATGGTTGGTATTCTTTTTTATTTTTTAAGAAGGCTCCATGCCCAATGTGGGGCTTGAACTCATGACCCTGAGATCAAGAGTTGTATGCTCTACTGAGCCAGCCAACCAGGCACCTTTATAGTTAATATTCCTAATTACATAATTTGTGTTAATTTTTATTTCTTTCTCTCATTATTTGATTTCAATTGGCTTATTTATTTTCTTTTTTTAAAAAAACTTCCCCTGAGCAGTAATGTCATGGAAATGGTAGAGAGTAGACAATTACTTAAAGCCATACGAAGAAATTAAAAAACTCTGATATAGGTAAATATAAAAGCCAATATTATTGTGTTTTTTGTTTGTTTTCTTTTTGTTCCCTATTTTACTAAAGATAAAAGATAAAGATTAAAAATAGAAGACAAACCATACAACATCAGTTATGAATTTATGTTACTAGGCACATAATTTATAAAGGTATATTTTGTAACAACAACAACATAAGGGGAGGTGGAGGTGCATAGGAGCAGAGTTTTTATATACTATTGAAGCTAACTTGGTATCACTCCAACATTGGTTGTTATTAATTTAGGATGTTAATTGCAATCCTCATGGTAACACAAGAAAATAACCGAAATTATACACAGAATAGGAAATGAAGCGAGAATGAAAACAGTAGACTAAAAAAAATCAGTCAAGTGAAAAAGAAGGCAGTATTAGAGGAAATAAGGAACAAAAATATATGACATATAGAAACAAATAGCAAAGATGGAAAAATGGTGGGAATATGTCCTTCTTTATCAGTAATCACTTAAATATAAACCACTTAAGAAACAGAGACTGGTAGAAAAGATAAAAACCTTGGTCCTAATACAGTCTGTCTAAACAGACTCACTTTGCATCCAAAGTACAAATAACTTGAATGTGCATGGATGGAAAAAGATTTCATGCAAATAGTAACCGAAGAGTATGGGTGGCTATGCTAATAACAGATAAAATAGACTTTAAGTCAAATTGTTACAAGAGACAAACAAGGTCATTATATATTGATAAAAAGGTCAAGTCATAAAGAAGATATAACAACTATAAACATATACACATCATACAGTAAAATCCCAAAATATATGAAGCAGACATTGACAGAATTGGAGGAAGAAATAGTTTTACAATAATTGTTAGAGACTTAAATACCCCCACTTTCATTAGTAGATAGAACATCTATACAGAAGATCACTAAAGAAATGGAGGACTTGAACAACATATAAACCTACTAGACCTCACAAAACTATATATAGAACCCTCCACCCAACAACAGTAGAATACACATTCTTCTCAAGTGCACATGGAACATTCTGCATGACAGACCATATGTTAGGCCACAAAACAAGCTTTGATGAATTTTTAAAAGATTAAAATCATATAAAATATCTTCTGTGACTACAATGAAATGAAGCTAGAAAGTAATAACAGAGGAAAACTAAAAAAAAAGTAAGTTTTAAACAAGTAATAGGTCAAAGAATAAATCACAAGGAAGTTAGAAAATACTTAGAGACAACTGGAAACAAAACCACAACTTACCAAAAGCTATGTGAAGATGTTCAGAGGGAAGTTTATACGTTAAAAATTCCTAATTTGGGGAGCCTGGGTGGCTCAGTCAGTTAAGCATCCTACTCTTGATTTCAGCTCAGGTCATGATCTCAGGGTCATGAGATGGAGCCCTGCATTGGGCTCCAAGCTCAGTGCAGAGTCTGCTTGTCCCTCTCCCTCCCCCTCTGCCCTTCTCCCACTCGCTGTCTCTCTCTCTCTTTCTCTCTCAAATGAATAAATCTTTTAAAATAATGCCTACATTAAAAATGAAAGAGATCTCAAATTAATAACCAAATCTTTCACTTTGAGTAACTAGAAGAAGAGTAAATTAAACCCAAAACTAATAGAAGGAAGAATATAATAAAGTTTAGAGTGGAGAGAAATGAAAAAGAGAATAGAAAAACAAAAGAGGGTCTAGGACACCAAAAGTTGCTTCTTTGAAAAGATCAACAAATTTGAGAAATCTTTAGCTAGACTGACAAGGAAAAGAGAGAGAAGAGTCAAAGTAATAAAATCAAGAATGAAAGTGGAAACATTACTATTAACCTTAAGAGAAATTAAAAGATTATACTTTTACATAAATGGAGATTACTACCAACAATTGTACAACAGAAATTCAGATAACACAGATGAAATGGATTAATTCCTAGAAACATATAAATTACTAGTATTGACTCAAAAAGAAATAAAAAATCTAAATAGGCCCATAGGTTTATAGTTCAGTTTAGTAAAGAGAATGATTTAGTAAGCAAAACTCCTCAACAAAATAAGTTCAGAACTGTATTTCTTCACTGGTGAATCCTACCAAACATTTAAAGAATTATCACCCATCTTCCTCAAACTCTTCCAAAAAATGTAAGAGGAGAAGACATTTCCTGACTCCTTCTATGAGGTCAGCATTACCCTGATAACAAAATAAGACAAAAACCCCATGAGAAACCAGAACTACAGACCAGTATCCCTTAGGAATACAGATGCAGAAATCATCGACATTATTACCATCTTATAATGTTGTTTAGTGAAGATGGGGACTACACTTATTGTGGTGAGCACTGAGAAATGTATAGAATAGTTGAATCATTATATTGTATACCTGAAACTAATAAAACACTGTATGTTAATTATACTTCAATTTAAAAAAGAATAAATTAGAGATTAGCAACACAAGCATATTACCTAGCCAAATGACAAAATAGACCAGAAGAAATAGCAAAAGGATTTAACATGGTTCTGGGACTGGGGGCATGAGAGGTAAGTCAGAAGCCTGACTTTTTTTGTTATTGTCGTTATAATCTTTTTAACACTTTCTAATTTTTAAAAAAATCTATATTTTAATACTTATTTTGATAAATTACATTTTGAATATAAATAAGCTTCTTTAAAAAAAGAAAAAATCCTCAACAAAATACTAGCACACTGAATCAAACAGCATATTAAGAGGATTATGTGCAGCAAACAAGGGAAATCTATCTCAGGAATGTAAAGGTGGTTCAACACAGGAAAATCAATATATGCAATATACCACATTAATAGAACCAAGAAAAAAACCCACAGGATAAGCTCAATTGATGCTGAAAAAGTATTTGATAAAATCCAAAATCCTGTCATGATTTAAAAAAGCACTCATAAAACTAGGAATAGAAGAGAACTTCCTCAACATGATAAAGGCCATTTATGAAAAACCCACAGTTAATATCTTACTCAATGGTGAAAGATTGAAAGCCTGCTTTACCCGTGCTGTTCAACTTTGTGTTGGAAGTTCTAGCCAGAGCAATTCAGTAACACAAAGAAATAAAAGCCATCCGAGGGAAAGGAAGAGGTAAAACTACCTATATTTGTGGATAACATGATCCTATATATACAAAATACAAAGAATTCCTTAAAAAAACAAACAAACATGGAGCTAATAAGTCATTTCAGCAAAGTTGTAGGATACAAGATGAACACACAAAAATTACTTGTCTTCCTATACATTAGCAATGAACAACCAAAAGGGAAATTTTTTTAAAAACCCAAATCTCCATTTAAAATAGCATCCAAAATAGGGGTGCCTGGGTGGCGCAGTCAAGCATCCAGTTCAGGTTGTGATCTCAGGGTTGTGAGACTGAGTCCCATATCGGGCTCCATATACAGTGTATAGTCAGCTTGAGATTCTCTGTCCCTCTCCTTCTGCCCCTCCCAATCGTGCTCTCTCTCTCTCTCAAATAAATAAGTAAATCTTTTTAAAAATAATAAAAATATAGCATCCAAAATAATAAAATACCTTGAAAAAAATTAAGGAGTTGAAAGATTTGTGCACTGAAAACAATACATTGCTTAAAGTTAAGGAAAACATAAATAAATGGAAAAACATTTCATGTTTATGGATTAGAAAACTTAATATTGAGGTCACAGTACTATCCAAAACACAGTGAATGCCATCCCTATAAAATTGGCTTTCATTTGTATTTTGTTGACGTTTTGCACTTATATTCACAAGATCCATAATATTCTTTTCTGTGATTTTTCTTCTGAATTTAATATCAGGGTAATACTAGTCTCAGAATGAGTTGGGAATTGTTCTCTTGTACTTTTTGAAAGTTTGCGAGGAACTGGTATTAATTCATATTTAAATATTTGGTAATTCACCACTGAAACCATTTTTTTTCCTGCACTTTTCTTTGTAGGAAGTTTTTTTATTATTATTATTACTATTTCAGTCTCATGCTCATTATAGGTTTATTCACATTTGATGGTTCTTCCTAAGTCAGTTTGGTAGTGTGTCTTTCTCAAATCTGTACATTCAATACAGGTTATCTAATTTTTTTACACATAGTTGTTCATAATATTCTCTTAACTCCTTTGCATTTTTGTAGTCAGGAGCATTGACTCTACTATATTCCTGAGTCTAGTAATTTGATTTACCTCTATATTTTTCTTAGCCAGTGTATCTGAAAGTTCATCACTTTTATTGATCTTTCCAGATAACATTTAGTTTTGTTGATTTCCTCTACTTTCTAATTAATCTCTATTATATAAATTTCCATTCTAATCTAGATTATTTTCTTTCTTCTGCCTGCTTTAGGTTTTTAAAAAGTTTTTATTTAAATTCCAGTCAGTTAACATACAGTGTAATATTAGTTTCAGGTGTACAATACAGTGATTCAACACTTCTACACATCACCAGTGCTCATCACGACACATGCGCTCCTTAATCCCCATCACCTATTTCATCCAACCCCCCACCCCTTCCTCCCTGGTAACCATCAGTTTGTTCTCTACAGTTAAAGAGTCTGTTTCTTGGTTTGCCTCTTTTTTTCCCCTTTGCTCATTTTTTTTCATTTCTTAAATTCCACATACAAGTGAAATCATATGGTATTGGTCTTTCTCTGACTTTGCCTAGCATAATACTTTGTAGCTCCATCCATGTCTTTGCAAACAGCAAGATTTCATTTTTTATGGCTGAGAAATAAACCTCTTCTTTCTCTTCTTTATCCATTCACCAGTGGATCAACACTTGGGCTGTTTCCATAATTTGGCTATTGTAAATAATGCTGTAGTAAACATCGGGGTGCATGTATCCCTTTGAATTAGTTTTTTTATATTCTTTGAGTAAATACCTAGTAATGCAGTTGCTGGATCATAAGGTAATTCTATTTTTAACTTTTTGAGGAACCTCCATACTGTTTTCCAGAGTGGGTATACCAGTTTGCATTCTCACCAACAGTGAAAGAAGTTTCCCCTTTTCCCACATCCTTGCCAATACCTGTTGTTTATCTTGTGTTCTTGATTTTAGCCATTCTGAAAGGTGTGAGGTGATATCTCATTGTAGTTTTGATTTGCATTTCCCTGATGATGAGTGATACTGAACACCTTCTCGTGTCTGTTGGCCATCTGTATGTCTTCTTTTTTTTTAAGATTTTATTTATTTATTTGAGAGAGAGACACAGCAAGAGAGGGAACACAAGCAGGGACAGAGGGAGAGGGAGAAGCAGGCTTCCCGCTGAGCAGGGAGCCCGATGCAGGGCTGGATCCCAGGACCCTGGGATCATGACCTGAGCCGAAGGCAGATGCTTAAGGACTGAGCCACCCAGGCACCCCCATCTGTATGTCTTCTTTGGAAAAAAGGTCTTTTCATGTCCTCTGCCCATTTTTTAATTGGGTTATTCATTTTTTGGGTGTTGAGCTTTATAAGTTCTTTAGAGATTTTAGAGTCTAACCCTTTATCAGCTATGTCATTTGCAAATACCTTCTCCCATTCAGTAGGTTGCCTTTTAGTTTTGTTGATCATTTCCTTCACTCTACAGAAGCTTTTTATTTTGATGTGGTCACAGTAGTTCATTTTTGCTTTTGTTTCTCTTGCCGCCAGAGACATTTCTAGAAAGCAGTTGCTATGGCTGATGTCAAAGAAGTTACTGCTTGTGTTCTCTAGAATTTTGATGATTTCCTGTCTCACATTTAGGTCTTACATCCATTTTTTTTTTTATAAAGAAAGTCTTTTTTTTAAGATTTTATTTATTTATTTGACAGAGAGAGCAAGAGAGCACAAGCTGGGGGAACAGTAGAGGGTGAGAGAGAAGCAGGCACCCCGCCAAGCAGGGAGCCCAATGCGGGGCTCGATCCCAGGACCCTGGGATCATGACCTGAGCCAAAGGCAGACGCTTAACCATCTGAGCCACCCAGGCGCCCCCTTACATCCATTTTGAATTTATTTTTGTGTATGGTGTAAGAAAGTGGTCCAGTTTCATTCTTCTACATGTTGCTGTCCAGTTTTCCCAACACCATTTGTTGGAGACTCTTCCGCATTGGATATTATTTCCTGCTTTGCCAAAGATTAATTGACTATATAGATGTGGGTTCATTTCTGGGTTTTCTATTCTGTTCTATTGATCTATGTGTCCATTTTTGTGCCAGTATTGTGTTTTGATTACTACAGCTTTGTAATATAACTTGAAGTCCAGAACTGTGATACCTCCCGATTTGCTTTTCTTTTTCAAGTTTAGCTACTCGGGGTCTTTTGTGGTTCCACACAAATTTTAGTATTGTTTGTTCTAGTTCTGTGAAAAATGCTACTGGTATTTTGATGGGGATTGCACTAAATGTGTAGATTGCTTTGGATAGATAGACATTTTAACAATATTTGTTCTTCCAATCCATGAACATGGAATGTCTTTCCATTTGTGTCATCTTTAATTTCTTTCATCAGTGTTTTATAGTTTTTATAGTTTTCAGAGTACAAGTCTTTCCCCTGTTTGGTTAGGTTTATTCCCAGGTATCTTATTATTTCTGGTGCAATTGTAAATGTGATTGAGTCCTTAATTTCTCTTTCTGCTGCTTCATTATTGGTGTATGGAAATGCAACAGATTTCTGTACATTGATTTTGTATCCTGTGACATTACTGAATTTGTGTATCAGTTCTAGCAGTTTTTTGGTGGATTCTTTTGGGTTTTCTATAAAGAGTATCATGTCATCTGCAAATAGTGAAAGTTTTACTTTTTTCTTGCCAATTTGGATGGCTTTTATTTCTTTTTGTTGTCTGATTGTTGAGGCTAGGGCTTCCAGTACTCTGTTAAATAGAATTGGTGATAGTGGACATCCCTGCATTGTTACTGACCATAGAGGAAAAGAAAAGCTCTCAGTTTTTCCCCATTGAGGATGATATTAGCTGTGGATTTTTCATATATGGCCTTTGTTATGTTCTCTTTAAACCCACTTTGCACCCATTTTCATCAGGGATAATCGCCTTTAGTTCTCCTTTTTAGTGGAGTCTCTATTTGGTATTAGGGTAATGCTGGCCTCATAGAATGAATTTGGAAGTTTTCTTTCCTTTTCTGTTTTTTTGGAATAGCTCAAGAAAAACAGTATTAACTCTTCTTTAAATGTTTAGTAGAATTTGTCTGCAAAGCCATCTGGCCCTGACTTTTGTTTGTTGGGAGAGTTTTGATTACTGATTCATTTTCTTTGCTGGTTATCAGTCTGTTCAAGTTTTCTATTTCTTCCTGTTTCTGTTTTGGTAGTTTATATGTTTCTAGGAATTTATCCATTTCTTCCAGGTTGTCCAATTTGTTGGCATATAGTTTTTCATAATATTCTCTTATAATTGTTTGTATTTCTGTGGTGTTGGCTCTGATTTCCCCTCTCTCATTTGTGATTTTATTTATTTGGGTCCTTTCTCTTTTCTTTTGGTAAGTCTAGCTAGAGGTTTATCAATTTTATTAATTTTTTCAAAAAATCAGCTCCTGGTTTCCTTGATCTGTTCTATTGTTGTTTAAGTTTCTGTATCATTTATTTATGCTCTAATCTTTATTATTTCCTTCCTTCTGCTGGCTTTAGGCTTCTTTTGTTTTTCTTTTCTAGCTTCTTTAGTTGTAAGGTTAGGTTGTTCATTTGAGATTTTTCTTTCTTCTTGAGGTAGGCCTGTATTGCTATATATTTCCCTCTTAGGACCATTTTTGCTGCATCCCAAAGGTTTTGTACTATTGTGTTTTCATTTTTATTTCTTTCAATGTATTTTTTTCTACCCAAAAGTCATCTTTTCGGCCATTTTAAGATGAGACTGTATTTCATGAAGAAAAGTCTTAAGTAGCTTATGAAGCGCATTCCAGGTAATTTTTTCTCAACAGATTCCTATCAGCTTTATAGTAACTGGAAACTCCTCTCACATTTGTCAAAATTGTTTTCCAAAAGGATTATTTTTCAATGACATTGTTAGTATTTAAATGTTTTACGTTTTATTGTTCTAGGTTGTGTCAGGAGCTGTTAATACAATGCTATTTTTAAATGTGAGTGTCAATCACACGGTTAAACACACTGGAAACACATAAACCGAGCAAAAAGCAACATGAAACCAGGAAATGAAATTCCTGTACATGCTTACAGTGTCATCAAGAATGATGCTTATGCATTCAGTCAATAATATTTATGAGAAAAATCTCAACATTTCATTGAGCTGTGTTTTGGAATGTGAGAGAAAAATAAGTAGAGGCCAACAACCATTATATCAGGAGTCTTACCAAAAGACTTTAGCTATGGCTTCTGTGTCTCCATAACATTTTTTTATTTGACAATAATATTCTTCAACTTCCTTCCGTGTTTCGTGTTCACTGATTATTCTTTCATCATGATTGTTTGGTCTTGCTTAATAGATTTCATGTTTTCTTGATTTTCTTTTGTTTCTTACAGTAAATCTCTTTTAGATTAAAATATTTGTTTTAATTTTTGACAGGAGCTTTTGAATTTCAATACATTTCCTTGGATCTATTGATTTTCCTCTAATTATGTATCCTTACAAAGAAGTGTCTAGGCATGCAAAGTATTCATTTATTATCAATAAAATTCATTTAAGGTGGATCTCTTAGAAAGTAGACTGGGTCTCTGCCAAATTTTAAAACAAGGGAAAATGGGGGAAAATATATTCACTAAATATTTCTCCTTCTAACTTGGAGATCTAGTTCATTGACAGAAGTATGGACAGAGTCAAAAACAAGAGTGTGCCCAGCAGGGACTTTCTTGTCTGTACAGAAAAACCTCTATTTTTTGCCAAGGATTTTCATGTCTGGAATCAATGTTCAACTCTCAGCCCAGCCCTGCTGTTACTTTCACAGAGATTGTTGTTTAGCAAAGGAGCTTTTGCTAGGAATAATTGTAGGTGCAACAGGTAACACTATTGGACTGCAGGTTGTGTTGGTTTGGCCTCATTGTTAAGGGGAAGTCCAGGTAGTATGCTCTGATCGCCACAGCACACTTTCATCTGCAGATGTGAGCTACTTGAAATAAATGGTGTATTGTTTCTTTCTAGATATACTGCTCTTCTATTAGAAATGCTTCGAAAGTCAGCCCCATGTCTTTCTTTAAATAGATTACATTTGTACTATATGGAGTAGAAATTGACATTTACTCTTCCCTAGTCTCTAGCATTAATATAATTTTTCTCCATTCATATATACCTTTAGTCATAGTGTTAACGTTCTATGGCTGCTATAACAAATTATCAAAACTGGGTGGCTAATTCAACACAACTTGATTCTCCTACAGTCGTGAGGGCCAGAAATTTGACATGGGTTTCAGGAGACATAATCAAGGTGTCAGCTAGGCTCTGCTCACACTGAAGGCTCTGTGGGCAAATCCAGTCATTGTCTTTTCTAGCTACTAGAGGCTGTCCTTCCTGGGCTCATACCTCCATATTATATTGCATTTCCTCCCCCTGCTTCCATCATCACATAGACTCCTTCCTCTTCTATCTTAAAATCTTTCTGCCTCACTCTTCTAAGGATAACTGTGGTTTCATTTAGGGCTCATTCAGATAACTCAGAGAATCTCCCCATCTCAAGATCCTTAATTCAATCACATGAGCAAAGTCCTTTTTTGCCATATAGGGTAACATTCACAGGTTCCAGGAATGAGTAGCTGGATATATTTGGGGGCCATTATTCAGCATATTGCAGTCATTTAGATGGAAATTCAGAAAAGCAAGTATTAGATTTTAGTGCTAAAGTTACCTTCTGGCTTAGAAGTCCCTCATACAAAAAAAATCATTCTTGTAAATTATTTTTTATTTAGTATATATTTATTTAGGTTTACTGTGCACCAGGTACCATTCTGAGCTCTTCACAAATATCACCTGATTTGGATCTCATAACAGCTCCATTTTACATATGCAGAAAACAAGGCAAGGGGAGGGTAAGCAACTTGACAAAAGTTATACAATTTATTTATTTATTTATTTATTTTTAGTTATACCATTTATAATTAGAGGAGATGGAATTTGAAGCCAGGCATTCTGGCTCTAGATACTGAGTTCTTAATAAATATATTCTTGATGATGAATATTGCTCATTTTAATAGGGTAAATGTGGTTTCCTGATTGAATCAAAGTTGAAAAAAATTAAAAGGTCCTTACATCAGGTAGAACCATGAACACCCATATACTTCCTTCATAAATTAGATTTCCTCATATTTTTATACTTCTTTGGTAATTTCAGTGGGAATCTGGAAGGCAGGGTGACAAATACATATGCTCACATTGTGATCCTGAGTATAAGTCCATTTTTTAATTATAATTTTTTTTATTATGCTATGTTAGTCACCATACAGGACATCATTAGTTTTTGATGTAGTGTTCCATGAGTATAAGTCCATTTAAATCTTGTTTTTGCCTCCCTTTGGCCTTGAACTACCAAAACAACATTATATAGCAGAATGAAAAATAATGGAATTAGAGATACTTGATTGTGAATACTGCCTCAAAGAATTTAGTGAAGTATGGGGCCTTGGGTAAGATGTTTCTTTTCCCTCAGCTTCAATTTCTTTATGTATAAAATAGGACAACTGAATCTAACCTCTCAGGTTTGTTGAGAAATTGAAACAAAATAATATCCATCATCTACCAAGCATGGTGCTTGGTAAGTAGAAGGTGTTACTTAATATTACTTCTAATTCCTAGATCTCTTTTCTTTATATATACATACATGGATATGTATGAAATTTGTCTTCCATCTTTTTATTAATATTTTAACATGATACAATATTTCATGCCTTTCTTCTTATTTCCTTCTCTATATCTTCTCAGCCTATGGCTGTCTGCCAAGCCAGGAGTCCATGCTTAGAAACTCCATAGAAGGTGTTCCTGCTGCTCTTCCCCGTACTTAAGTACCAAGCCCTCTTCTTACTTATGATGCTGCCAGTTAGCTGGTGAGCAGCTGATTTTACGTCTGCATCTGCTGAGAGACTGCGTGATGCAATGTTGAGGAGGGAGAGGAGGATTAGACAAGAACTCATAGGGAGACACCAAACTGTACAGACTCTTAATACAAGATTCCCAATGACAGTGTTATTTATAATACATTTTTCTACAATTCTTTGATGTTGTAAATGCAGAGGAGGACTCATGCCCTTCCAAGCAAATGCATACAAGATTATTTTTTATTTTCCCTCCTTATAGCTGAGTAATGCTTTTGAGGGGATGTATCTAATAAGTGTGGGCTACTAACATCTTTCTCAGAAAGCTCAAATAAATTACAGCTCCTATCTCAGAGTATACATTCAGTGAGAATGGTCTATTCCTCTTCCAATGTGTTATCTTATCCACAGGCCCATGCACAAAAAGTTTTTTAAAAAGTCATTTTGTTTTTATGATTATAGACATTGAGAAGGAGTCACCTTTTCTTTCTTTTTTGTTCTTGTTTTTAGTATTGTCTCCAAATTTTCCAATCTTCAGGATTTATACTTTATTACCCAGGAAAGTTTAAGCACCATTTTGCTTGAGTTTAGCAAGTCCAATATATTTTAAAGCTTCTCCTCACCCAATATTTTTGAGACTGACAGAGTATGAATGACTCATCTTTCCTCTACAGCAGATCGGTCAGCTGCCTTGCTATGAACTTTTGCTCCACACCCTGCATTTCACCTCCTATCCCCTCTTAACTGGCCTTTCTCATAGGCATGACCATGTGCCTTTTCCTGCATTTCTCCAAAGGACAACTCTCATCAGGGTGTTAAAATTGGTAAAACTTCACTGAGTTGAAATCCAATGCAGATAAACACTTAAAACCAGCTATTAGATATCACTGCACCTATAGTCAGTGGCTCATGGTCCTCCACAAGGGACCCCTCACAGGTCTCCAGTCTGCCATTATGAAACGCGCCAGCTCACCTCCCACCAATGAATAGAAATACCTTTGATATCTCCACTATCTGATCCCAGACCCCTTCAACTCCTCTAAAATGCCCATGATAAGAAAAAACAAGTTGCTCTTCCTACCTACCAGACCTGCTCTGCTGTAATTTTCTTCTGAAATGTAATTTCATCTAGTGATTGCAGATTGCTATATGTACTATATGTGTAAAAAAATAATAACAAACACTTCATACTCTACTATTTTCTTTTTTCTTAACAACCTATCATGGGAATTGTTCCATGTCAAGATTTTTAATGACTACCCCCTTTTCCATTGTATTGATGTTAATAATTTATCTAATAAATACCTGATAGATCATTGCAAATGCAGTTAATACAAAAATCCTGGTGTACATATATCTTTGCTCCTCTTTTCATTTATTTCCTGAACTCATATTATTTCTGAGAAATATACCTATATTAAACTTCAATAGATATTACTAAATTGCCCTCCATAAATGTTATGAAAATGCATGTTTACTCATGCTGTCATAAAACTAAGTATTTTCATCATTGTAAGTTTTTTTCAAACTTTAGATTACCTATGCTGATCAACCATCAGGAGGTATTTGCCAGTGGGGATGATTTGAGGCCTAACTTTCGTGCCTATTTTTGTGAGACCATGGTTCATTTTTTGGTCTCTGACCATGATAAGACTTGAGGCAAGAAAACATGCTTGCTAATAAAGATGTTGATGAAGAGGGGGTTGTCAAGGCAATTGTAGGTTTCAGGATTTTGCAACTAGGTGGACTGTGATAAGGATAGGAAGGATGGTATTAAAAAAGAGTTATTCTTGGGGCACCTGGGTGGCTCAGTCGGTTAATCGTCTGCCTTAGCCTCAGGTCATGATCCCAGGGACCTGGGAGCAAGCCCCACATCGGGCTCCCTGCTCAGCAGGAAGCCTGCTTCTCCTTCTCCCACTCCCCCTGCTTGTATTCCCTCTGTCGCTGTCTCTCTCTCTGTGTCAAATAAATAAATAAAATCTTTTTTAAAAAAAGAGTTATTCTGGAGGCAGAAATGCTAGATAATGAAGGGTATTATAGGCAAAGGTAACAAATTAGAGTAAAATGCAAAATGGAATGAGAAGGCACGTATATCAGTTAGCTACTGCTACCAAACAAACTGCCCCAAAACTTGGTGTCTTAAAACTATAATGTATTATTCCTCATGATTCTGTAAGTTAACTGGTCAGGTCCTTTGCTGTTTTTTCCATAGCTAATTCATGTAGAAGCATTCAGCTATAGGATCTGATGGGCTGCAAGTTCCAAGGTGGCCTCACTTACACACCTAGCAGTTTCTGAGGGTTGTTGGCTATGAAGGCTCTGTTACACAACATGGTCTGTTATTGTTCAGTAAGCTAGACCATCTTCTTTACATGACAAACTCAGGAGCATTCCAAGAGTTTGAAAATAGCAGCTGTAAGTCATGGCTCCTCAACTTGTATTACATCATTCCTACCACATTCTTGGGCACAAAGCAAGGCAGAAAGCTATTCCAGATTCAAGGGTGTAGGTAAATAGATTTTACCTCTTGGTAAAAGGAGTAACAAAGCTGTTGAATAGGGATATACATACCAGGATGTGAGAAATTCGTGGCCCTTAATCTACCACATACTAAATCATCTTAAGAAGGGGAATCATGGATTTTGAATTTTTAAAAGCTCATTCTGGCTATTGTGAGGTGAATGGATTTTACTGGGGCATAACATCAGGGAGAAAGATTAGTTCCAAAAGAAAGACCAATTTCTTAAAGATTTTTAATAAATAGTACTAGATATTTCTGAGCGAACACTATCAGGGACATTGTTACAAAAATAGACAAGGTGCTATAATATAATCTAGGCTGGTTATCTTTCTGGATTCAATCTATCATAGCTAAAGAAGAATGAACAATGATAAATCTCTATTGGAAAAGGACTTTAAAAGAAAATGTTCAGAATCATAACCTCAAAAATGTAATCAATGAGTTCACACAATATATATCTACAGTGGAGAAAGTCAAATGTGTTTTAGTCATTATTAAGAAAGTATTCTAATAAAAGCAAAATGTTTAAAATGCAATTTATTGTCCATTGCTTTTCTCCTTAAATTTTATAAAAGTTGGATGACTACTTTGCAAAGGAACTTTGAGTTTGTACTCCTTGAAAGTCAAAAGATATTCCCATGACCTAATTAAATTTTAAAACTTAAGAATTGGATGAATCAATTTACAGTCATGAAGAACTGATAATGAGAATGCTGTTTCTAAAAATGGTTCCATTAGAAAGATAAAGGGGGTTGATGTTGTATGTGATGACGTGAAATGATATGCTATTCTACTGCAAGAAAAGGTAGCAAATGAAGTATCCAGGGAAAAGGGAAAGAATCCATTAATCCTAAATAAAGAATTACAGAGAGTTTAGCTGAATAAAGACATTTGGAAAAGCAACTCAAAAAATGCTGGATCTTTTCAATTATCTAGTGCATATATATTTTTTAAATTTTATTTTATTTTATTATGTTATGTTAGTCACCATACTATACATCATTAGTTTTTGATGTAGTGATCCACGATTCAGTGCATATATTTTTAATATTAATTCCCAAATTGGATGAGGGTATAGTATGACAAACACTCTCCTACAGTGCTGGGGAAGGCATAAATTGTTATGATCTTGAAAGATTTTGGCAAGATGTATTTCTAACCTTTAAAAGCTTATATTTTTGACTCAATAACTCCAATTATAGAACTATCTTAAGGAAAGAGAGATTCACATGCAAAAATATTCATGGCATTTCAAAGGCAAAAAAAAGGAACCTAAATTGCCAAAAGTAGATACTTAAATAATGATACCTTAATACAAAGAACTACCATACAGTTATCAATTATGTAAGAAATATACTCATATGAGAAAGGGTGCTTTTTACTATGGAGGAGTGAACAAGTTGAAAAATTCTTTTCCCAAAACAACTACAAAATTGGACAAATGATTGATAACAACTTTGTAATGGTTATGGAAATTGACCTAATGCAGACAACATATTGAGAAGAGTTTATTCACAAAAATTCACTGCAATTCAATTAAGAACTTTAGGAGTCTTTGGTGTTCTGGCCTGAGGTTGTCCCCATCACCTGTGAGCTCAGAACAGTAGTGATACCAGGATGGGGTTGGCTGTGAGAATGCTATAGCAGCTATTTTGGTACTGGGGACCTACTTGATTTATAGCAGAGGATGGAAAACACATACTTGGGGATAAATAGGAAAGATCCGCAGCTTTGCTAACCAGAGGTTGTAGTCCCTGTTGGGGTGGGCATCAGATTGGAAGGCCTGCTAGAAATTTAACAGGGAAATCCTGGAAACAAGCAAGCCATGGAAAAGCTCAATAAGCGCTCCACACATACTTGGCTGACTCGTTCAAATACACAGGAGAGACCCAAGAATACCCAGGTTATCTAAATAACCCAGGCCAGTTGAGAGACTGTATGCTTGTATAGGGAAGACTTGAGAACACAAAGTCTCCACATATTCCTAACTGACTGAGAGACTATGCAAATGTACACAAGAAAACTAAGAGGGCCCTGAGGAAAGTAAAAACTAAAAACTTGAAAACTTCCTGAACTTTAAAATACATCCCCCAAGCCACACACAAATCTACTGGCGAAGGATGGAAAACTTACTGACTCAAGGTGTTTGATGAAAACTCTGACCAACTGTTGCCAAACCATTAAGCCATGTACAAATAAGAGCTACCTACAGGAAGTCAGGAAGATAAATTAATATAAATATAAATATATATTTATAATATTTATAATATATAATATATATTATAAATTATAAATATATTATATATAATTATATAATATACAATAAAATATAAATAAAATTAAAATTAAAATTAAACAAGATGAAATGAAATAGTTTTTCAATGAAGCAAAATAAAAACTGAGCATAAATACCAGTGACCACAGAGTGCAGGGGAAAGAGATACCACAGATTAAGTCCAGGAAAGCCACTTAAAAAGGAAAATGAATAAAACATCAACAACTGTTAGAAGAAAAAAACAAAATCAAAATCCAGACTTGCTAAATATATAAAATATCCACCATTTAAAGAAAACTTGCAAAACAATATGGAAATGTGAGCCATATTCAGGGGGAAAAAAGGCAAACAGAAGGAGCTGCCTCTGATTGGACACAGATTTTGAACTAAGTGGACGAAGATTTCAAAGCATCTATTATAAGTATGTTTTAAAAAAATAAGACCATGGGACGCCTGGGTGCCTCAGTAGGTTAAGCAGCTGCCTTCGGCCTGGGTCATGATCCCAGGGTCCTGGGATCGAGTCCCACATTGGGCTCCTTGCTCAGCAGGGAACCTGCTTCTCCCTCTCTCTCCCTCTGCTTGTGCTTTCTCTGTCAAATAAATAAAATCTTTAAAAAAAATAAAAATGAATAAAAAATAAAAAAATAAGACCTAAAATCTAAATCTAAATCTAAAATCTAAATCTAAATCTAAAGAATGAAATAAAGGTGTGATGACTAAATGTCTCATCAAATAGAGAATACCAATAAAGAGACAGAAAACATACAAAGAACCAAATAGAGATTCTGGAGTTGAAAAGCACACTAACCAAAATGAAAATTTTACTAGAGTAGCTGATATGAGAAAGAATCAGTGAACTCAAAGATCTGTCAATAGAGATGCAGGCTAAAAAATAAAAAGGAAGGGAATGGATGAAAATGAACAGTACATCAGAGAAGCGTGGGACAGCATTAGGCACACCAATGTACATGTAATGGAGTACCAGAAGAGAAGGATAAAGACAAAAGAGGAGAAGAAATAATGCCTGAAAATGTCCCCAATTAGAAGAAAAACAAATCTAAAAAGCTTAACACGCTCTAAGTAGGATAAAAGTAGAAATCTATACCCTGATACATCATTGTCAAATGTTAAAATTCAAAGACAAAAAGAAAATTTTGAAAGCATGAAGAAAAACGTGACTCATCATGTGCAAGGGGACCCCAACAAGAATCATATTTGACTTCTCACAAGAAGCTATGGAGACCAGGAAGCAGAGGAGGGACATACGCAAAGTGCTGAAAAAAAGAAACAAACAAGAATCTTATAGCCAGAAAAACTAGAAACAAAAGCAAAAAAAGGGGGGGGGGGGACGTTCCCAGATAAACAAAAACCCGTAAGAGTTTTGGCTAGCAGACCCTGCCTACAAAAAATATTAAAGGAAGTTCTTCAGGCTGACAGCACGTGAACCCAGATGAAAATTCACACAAAACAAAGAACACTACTAAAAGTAATTACGCAGGGAATTATACAATTGAATAAAATATTACAAATTTAATGATACAATTGGGTCTACAGCATATAAAACCATACTGTATTTGACAATAATGGTATGAGGGCAGTTTGTGGGAATAAATCTGCAATAGAGAAAAGAAATGGCAAGAGATGGTAATAAATCCATAGGTAGAAATTAAGAGAACCAGAAATGTAAATAAGAAGAGAACCAATGTAAATAAATGCTAGATCTTTTTTCTTCTCTCAGTTCCTTTAAGATACAAAATTATATAACATTATAGGGACACCTGGGTGGCTCAGTTGGTTAAACGTCTGCCTTCGGCTCAGGTCATGGTCCCAGGATCCTGGGATCGAGTCCCACATCGGGCTCCTTACTCAGCAGGGAACCTGCTTCTCCCTCTGCCTGCTGCTTCCCCTGCTATGCTTTCTCTCTCTCTCTCTCTGACAAATGAATAAATTAAAAAAAAATTATATAACATTATAAAAATGTATTGTTGAGTTTTTAGCATATACAGATGTAATGTGTATATAGATAACAGCACCAAGTAGGAGAAGAAGGGAACAGAGCTGTATAGGAGTAATAACTTTTTTATATCACCCTGGAATTTAGTTACTATAAATCTGAAGTTGATTCTGACCACATGGGTAAGCCCTAAAGCAACTTCTTGGAAAAAATACATATCATAAAAATGCCATTAATAAATTAAGATGTTGTCCTAGATAATATTCACATAATGCATAAAAAGACAACAAATAAGGAAAAGAGAAACAAAAAAGACTTGAGGCATATAGAAAATAAATAGCAAAATGACAGATATAAATGCAAAGGTACCAATAAAAACATTAAATGTGAATAGATTTATCCTTCAAATCAAAATTCAGAGATTATCAAAATGGATGAAAAACAAGATGCAACCATATGTTGTATATAGGAGGCACACTTTAGATTCAAAGACACATTTTTTTTTTGCATTTGCTTTCTTTTTTTTTTTAATTTTTTATTGTTATGTTAATCCCCATACATTACATCATTAGTTTTAGATGTAGTGTTCCATGATTCATTGTTTGTGCATAACACCCAGTGCTCCATGCAGAACGTGCCATCTTTAATACCCATCACCAGGCTAAACCCTCCTCCCACCCCCTCCCCTCTAGAACCCTCAGTTTGTTTTTCAGAGTCCATCGTCTCTCATGGTTCATCTACCCCTCCGATTTCCCCCCCTTCATTCTTCCCCTCCTGCTACTTCTTTTTTTTTTTTTTTAACATATATTGCATTATTTGTTTCAGAGGTACAGATCTGAGATTCAACAGTCTTGCACAATTCAGAGCGCTCACCATAGCACATACTCTCCCCAATGTCTATCACCCAGGCACCCCATCCCTCCCAACCCCCACCACTCCAGCAACCCTCAGTTTGTTTCCTGAGATTAAGAATTCCTCATATCAGTGAGGTCATACAATACATGTCTTTCTCTGTTTCACTTATTTCGTTCAGCATAATACCCTCCAGTTCCATCCACGTCGTTGCAAATGGCAAGATCTCATTCCTTTTGATGGATGCATAATACTCCATTGTATATATATACCACTTCTTCTTTATCCATTCATCTGTCGATGGACATCTTGGCTCTTTCCACGGTTTGGCTATTGTCGACATTGCTGCTATAAACATCGGGGTGCACGTACCCTTTCAGATCCCTACTTTTGTATCTTTGGGGTAAATACCCAGTAGTGCAATTGCTGGATTGTATGGTAGCTCTATTTTCAACTTTTTGAGGAACCTCCATACTATTTTCCAGAGTGGCTGCACCAGCTTGCATTCCCACCAACAGTGTAGGAGGGTTCCCCTTTCTCCGCATCCCTGCCAACATCTGTCATTTCCTGACTTGTTAATTTTAGCCATTCTGACTGGTGTGAGGTGGTATCTCATTGAGGTTTTGATTTGGATTTCCCTGATGCTGAGCAATGTTGAGCACTTTTTCATGTGTCTGTTGGCCATTTGGATGTCTTCTTTGGAAAAATGTCTGTTCATGTCTTCTGCCCATTTCTTGATTGGATTATTTGTTCTTTGGGTGTTGAGTTTGATAAGTTCTTTATAGATTTTGGATACTAGCCCTTTATCTGATATGTCATTTGCAAATATCTTCTCCCATTCTGTCGGTTGTCTTCTGGTTTTGTTGACTGTTTCCTTTGCTTTGCAAAAGCTTTTTATCTTGATGAAGTCCCAATAGTTCATTTTTGCCCTCGCTTCCCTTGCCTTTGGCGATGTTTCTAGGAAGAAGTTGCTGCGGCTGAGGTCGAAGAGGTTGCTGCCTGTGTTCTCCTTTAAGATTTTGATGGACTCCTGTCTCACATTTAGGTCTTTCAACCATTTGGAGTCTATTTTTGTGTGTGGTATAAGGAAATGGTAAGGTTTCATTCTTCTGCATGTGGCTATCCAGTTTTCCCAACACCATTTGTTGAAGAGACTGTCTTTTTTTCCATTGGACATTCTTTCCTGCTTTGTCAAAGATTAGTTGACCATAAAGTTGAGGGTCCATTTCTGGGCTCTCTATTCTGTTCCATTGATCTATGTGTCTGTTTTTGTGCCAGTACCATACTGTCTTGATGATGACAGCTTTGTAATAGAGCTGGAAGTCCAGAATTGTGATGCCGCCAGCTTTACTTTTTTTTTGTTCAACACTCCTCTGGCTATTCGGGGTCTTTTCTGGTTCCATACAAATTTTAGGATTATTTGTTCCATTTCTTTGAAAAAAGTGGATGGTATTTTGATGGGGATTGCATTGAATGTGTAGATTGCTCTAGGTAGCATTGACATCTTCACAATATTTGTTCTTCCAATCCATGAGCATGGAACGTTTTTCCATTTCTTTGTGTCTTCCTCAATTTCTTTCATGAGTATTTTATAGTTTTCTGAGTACAGATCCTTTGCCTCTTTAGTTAGATTTATTCCTAGGTATCTTATAGTTTTGGGTGTAATTGTAAATGAGATCGACTCCTTAATTTCTCTTTCTTCTGTCTTGTTGTTGGTGTATAAGAATGCCACTGACTTCTGTGCATTGATTTTATATCCTGCCACTTTACTGAATTCCTGTATGAGTTCTAGCAGTTTTGGGGTGGAGTCTTTGGGGTTTTCCACATAAAGTATCATATCATCTGCAAAGAGTGAGAGTTTGACTTCTTCTTTGCCAATTCGGATGCCTTTTATT
This sequence comes from Phoca vitulina, assembly GCF_004348235.1. NCBI lineage: Eukaryota > Metazoa > Chordata > Mammalia > Carnivora > Phocidae > Phoca > Phoca vitulina. Next base: position 4,548,127 of record NW_022589742.1, read on the forward strand.
TCTTTTTGTTGTCTGATTGCTGTGGATAGGACTTCTAATACTATGTTGAATCGCAGTGGTGACAGTGGACACCCCTGCCGCGTTCCTGCCCTTAGGGGGAAAGCTCTCAGTTATTCCCCATTGAGAATGATATTCGCTGTGGGTTTTTCATAGATGGCTTTTATGATATTGAGGTATGTCCCCTCTATCCCTATACTCTGAAGAGTTTTGATCAAGAAAGGATGCTGTACTTTGTCAAATACTTTTTCTGCATCTATTGAGAGGATCATATGATTCTTGTTCTTTCTTTTGTTAATGTATTGTATCACATTGATTGATTTGTGGATGTTGAATCAACCTTGCAGCCCAGGAATAAATCCCACTTGGTCATGGTGAATAATCCTTTTAATGTACTGTTGGATCCTATTGGCTAGTATTTTGGTGAGAATTTTTGCATCCATGTTCATCAGGGATATTGGTCTATAATTCTCCTTTTTGATGGGGTCTTTGTCTGGTTTTGGGATCAAGGTAATGGTGGCCTCATAAAATGAGTTTGGAAGTTTTCCTTCCATTTCTATTTTTTGGAACAGTTTCAGAAGAATAGGTATTAATTCTTCTTGAAATGTTTGGTAGAATTCCCCTGGGAAGCCATCCGGCCCTGGAGTTTTGTTTGTTGGGAGATTTTTGATGACTGCTTCAATTTCCTTAGTGGTTCTAGGTCTGTTCAGGTTCTCTATTTCTTCCTGGTTCAGTTTGGGTAGTTGATACATCTCTAGGAATGCATCCATTTCTTCCAGGTTATCTAATTTGCTGGCATAGAGTTGCTCATAATATGTTCTTATAATTGTTTGTATTTCTTTGGTGTTGGTTGTGATCTCTCCTCTTTCATTCATGATTTTGTTGATTTGGGTCCTTTCTCTTTTCTTTTTGATAAGTCTGGCCAGGGGTTTATCAATCTTGTTAATTCTTTCAAAGAGCCAGCTCCTAGTTTCATTGTTCTGTTCTACTGTTCTTTTAGTTTCTATTTCATTGATTTCTGCTCTGATCTTTATTATTTCTCTTCTCATGCTGGGTTTAGGCTTTCTTTGCTGTTCTTTCTCCAGCTCCTTTAGGTGTAGGGTTAGGTTGTGTACTTGAGACCTTTCTTGTTTCTTGAGAAAGTCTTGTATTGCTATATACTTTCCTCTTAGGACTGCCTTTGCTGCATCCCAAAGTTTTCGAACAATTGTGTTTTCATTTTCATTGGTTTCCATGAATTTTTTTAATTCTTCTTTAATTTCCTGGTTGACCTATTCATTCTTTAGTAGGATGCTCTTTAGCCTCCATGTATTTGAGTTCTTTCTGACTTTCCTCTTGTGACTGAGTTCTAGTTGCAAAGCATTGTGGTCTGAAAATAGGCAGGGAATGATCCCAATCTTTTGGTACTGGTTGAGACCTGATTTATGACCTAGGATGTGATCGATTCTGGAGAATGTTCCATGGGCACTAGAGAAGAATGTGTATTCTGTTGCTTTGGGATGGAATGTTCTGAATATGTCTGTGAAGTCCATTTGGTCCAGTGTATCATTTAAAGTCTTTATTTCCTTGTTGATCTTTTGCTTAGACGATCTGTCCATTTCAGTGAGGGGGGTGTTAAAGTCCCCCACTATTATTGTATTGTTGTTGATGTGTTTCTTTGCTTTTGTTATTAATTGCCTTATATAATTGCTCCCATGTTAGGGGCATAGATATTTACAATTGTTAGATCTTCTTGTTGGATAGACCCTTTAAGTAGGATATAGTGTCCTTCCTCATCTCTTATTACAGTCTTTGGTTTAAAATCTAATTTGTCTGTTATAAGGATTGCCACCCCAGCTTTCTTTTGGTGTCCATTAGCATGGTAAATGGTTTTCCACCCCCTCACTTTAAATCTGGGGGTGTCTTTGGTTCTAAAATGAGTCTCTTGCAGACAGCATATCGATGGGTCTTGTTTTTTAATCCAATCTGATAGCCTGTGTCTTTTGATTGGGGCATTTAGCCCATTTACATTCAGGGTAACTATTGAAAGATAGGAATTTAGTGCCATTGTATTGCCTGTAAAGTGACTGTTACTGTATATTGTTTGTGTTCCTTTCTGGTCTATGTTGCTTTTAGGCTCTCTCTTTGCTTAGAGGACCCCTTTCAATATTTCTTGTAGGGCTGGTTTCATGTTTGCAAATTCTTTTAGTTTTTGTTTGTCCTGGAAGCTTTTTATTTCTCCTTCAATTTTCAATGACAGCCTAGCTGGATGTAGTATTCTTGGCTGCATATTTTTCTCATTTAGTGCTCTGAATATGTCCTGCCAGTCCTTTCTGGCCTGCCAGGTCTCTGTGGATAAGTCTGTTGCCAATCTAATGTTTCTACCATTGTAGGTTACATATCTCTTCTCCTGAGCTGCTTTCAGGATTTTCTCTTTGTCTCTGAAACTCGTAAGTTTTACTATTAGGTGTCGGGGTGTTGACCTATTTTTGTTGATTTTGAGAGGGGTTCTCTGTGCTTCCTGGATTTTGATGCCTGTTTCCTTCCCCAAATTAGGGAAGTTCTCTGCTATAATTTGCTCCATTATACCTTCTGCCCCTCTCTCTCTTTCTTCTTCTTCTGGGATCCCAATTATTCTAATGTTGTTTCATCTTATGGTATCACTTATCTCTTGAATTCTGCCCTCGTGCTCCAGTAGTTGTTTATCTCTCTTTTTCTCAGCTTCTTTATTTTCCAGCATTTGGTCTTCTATATCACTGATTCTCTCTTCTGCCTCATTTATCCTAGCAGTTAGCACCCCCATATTTGATTGCACCTCATTAATAGCCTTTTTGATTTTGACTTGGTTAGATTTTAGTTCTTTTACTTCTCCAGAAAGGGTTTCTCTAACAACTTCCATGCTTTTTTCAAGCCCAGGTAGTATCTTTAAAGTGATGATTCTGAACTCTAGATCCGACATTGTACTAATGTCCGTATTGAGTAGGTCCCTGGCAGTCGGTACTACCTCTTGTTCTTTTTGTTGAGGTGATTTTTTCCGTCTTGTCATTTTGTCCAGAGGAGAATAGATTAATGAGAGAACAAAATGTTAACCGGGTAACAACGTCCCCAGAAACTATACTCTAAACAAATCAGAAAAGACCTGAAGCAGTGGAAAAGAAAGGGAAAGAGAGAAAAAAGAAAAAAAAAAAAAAAAAGAAAAGAAAAAGGAAAAGATAAAAACAAACAAAAATGGAACAAAACAAAACAGAATATGATCAAATATGATATGGCTGGTATATAGATCAGTGCCACACACTAGATTTTGGGTGTATTTTGGTCTGTTAGAAGAAAGTGCCTCCCAAAATTTTAAAGAAAGAAAAACTTATGTATGTACAAAAATAAGGGTTGATATGATAAAGGGATGGAATATGACTGTAAAGATGGAAATTATAAAAATTTTTATAAAAGGAATTGATAAGAAGTTGTTTGAAAAAAGAAAGAAGAGGATTAAAAAAAAAGAAAAAAAAAGGGAGAGAATGTGATCAGGCAGGGGAGTAGAAGAAAACCATACACTAGAGATTTAGGGTATATTTTGATCTGTTAGAAGAAACTATCTCAAAATTTTAAAGAGAGAACAACTTATATATATATGCCAAAAACACAGGTAACTACTATGAAGGGATAGAATATGACTCTAAAAATGAAAAATAAAAATGTTTTTTAAAAAAGAGATTGATAAGATGTTGGTTGAAAAAGGGAAAAAGAAAAATTCAAAAAAAAAAAGACAGTTAAAAAAAAATTTAACTTTGAAAGACTACAGAATCATGGTAAAAAAGCCATAGATTCTATGTGCAGTATTCCCCTAGCGCTGGAGTTCTGCCGTTCTCATTGATCGGTAAACTTGGTCTTGGCTGACTGTTCTCGCTGATCTTCTGGGGGAGGGGCCTGTTGCCGTGGTTCCCAAATGTCTTTGCTGGAGGCGGAATCGCCCCACCCTTGCCCGGTCTGGGCTAAGTAATCTGCTGGGGTTTGCTCTCGGGAGCTTTTGTTCCCTGCAAGCTTTCCGTACAGCTTTGGAGGCCGAGAGTGAAAATGCGGCCTCCCAATCTCCGCCTCGGAGGAGCTGAGAACTCGGGGCTCCGCTCCTCAGTGCACCCCCCGAGAAAAGCCATCAGTCACTCCCGTCTCCCCGGTCTCCGGCTGCACTCCGTGCTCACCCGGCCTATGACCGTGCATTTCTATCTCTGGCCCCCGACCCCGTGTGGAGTCTCCAAACCCAGCAGATCCCTGCGGTGTGCTCCCGTGCCGCTCCTCCCGGGGGAAGAAGGTGAGTCTCCCCGGATCTGCCGCTCGTTGGGTCCCTGCTGGAGGAGCAGTGACCCGACTGTGCTGCGGATCACGTTTTATGGCAACCCCGAGCTGAGGGCCTGCACCTGGGCTCCGTCTCTGCAGCCGGCTTCCCTGCTCCAATACCTGGGAGCTCTGCCACACTCAGGCACCCCCGGTCCTTCTGTGACCCCGAGGGTCCCGAGACCACACTGTCCCACGAGGGTTCCACCCCCCGCTTAGCCACTGGAGTGACGTCCCACAGCGGAGCCAACTTCTAAAAGTTCCGATTTTGTGCTCTGCTCTCTATCACTTGCCAGAAGCGGCCGACGGAGGCCCCCTCCCCTGCTGTCTATCCTCCTGAATATCACCTCGGATTCACTTCTCCACACGTCCTACCTTCCAGAAAGTGGTTGCTTTTCTGTTCAGAGATTTGTTGCTATTCTTTTCTTCGATCTCCTGTTGAGTTCATAGGTGTTCAGAATGGTTTGATCCCTATCCAGCTGAATTCCTGAGACCAGATGAAATCCAGGTCTCCTACTCCTCCACCATCTTGCTCCGCCCCCTCGATACATTTGTTTTTAGAATTTTTTTAAAGATTTATTTATTGGAGAGATAGAAAGAAAGGGGGGAGGGGCAGAAAGAGAATCTTAAGCAAAGTCCCCACTGAGCAGGGAGCTCCACGCAGGACCTGATCTCATGATCCTGAGATCATGACCTGAGCCAAAATCAAGAGTCGGACACAACCAATTGAGCCACCCAGGCTTCCCAAGATACAAAATTTTTAAAGAAAAATTTGAGAATATATACCATGCAACCTTAAGAGAGCAGGAGTGTCTATACCAATTACTGACAAAACAAAATTTTTTAAAGTTACTAGAGGTAAAGTGGATATTTTATCATCATGAAAGGGTCCACTATTTAGAACTATGTAACAATTATAAACATATTATACATACCCAAAGTTTAAAAAGCAAAAACTTACAGAATTGAGGGGAGAAATAGACAATTCAATGGTAATAAAAATTTCAATTCTCCACTGTCAGTAATGGATAGAACAACTAAGCAGAAGATCAATAAATAGATAGGAAACTTGAATAATGCTACAACCAACTAGACATCTATAGAAAACTCTACCAGACGATAGAAAAATGCACAATCTTCTCAAGCACAGATGGAACATTATCCAGGACAGGACATAGGCTAAGCCATAAAACAAACTTCAATACATTTAAAAAGTTTGAAATTGTGCATAGTATGTTCTCTGATCACTGTGGGGTAAAATTAAAAATTAAAAAGGAATTTGGGTGATTATTATATATGAAAGTTAGATAGTACATTACTAAATTATCAATGATCAAAAAAGATAACACAAGGGAAGTTAAATTAGTAAATACTTTGAGATGAAAGTAAAAGAAGACACAACATAATAAAACATCGGATATAGCTAAAACTGCTTAGAGGGAAATTTATAGCTATAAACACCTACATTTAAAAAAGAAATATATTTTTTAAAATAACCTAAGAGATATACCTTAAGAGTCTGGTAAAGAAAAGCAGAAATTAATTAAATAGAGAATAAAAGAGTACAGAAAATCAACAAAAGCAAAAGTTATTACTTAGCGAATTTAAACAAAATTGATTAACCTTTAGCTAGACTGAGCAAGAATAAGGAAGGAAAAATATCCAAATATGAAGTACGTTTGTTTCTGGGAGGTGCTATTTTATGATTTTTATTTTTGTATTTTTCTGTATTTTCTAAAGTTCTTATACTGATTATATATTACAACTATTTTAAAAATACGAGTGGAGGAATTAGCCGTAAATAACAAGGACAGTAGTTGTCACAATGAATATCTGTTATTCCCTCATTTAGCAAATATATATATATGAAACAGCTACTCTGGAGGAAGCCCTGTGCTAGTTGAGGGGAGAAGGAGAATGGAAATATGAACAGGAATTTGAACCCTGCCCTTGAGCAAACATTGTGGCCAATCCTCCACTGGGAATGTGAAGGCATCATGGAAATCCATAACTCCCAGCTCCCGTAATATCATTCTTCCTTCCAACTACCCACCTGACTTAAAGTTCATAATCCTAAAACAAAAGGACAGCGGGATAGGCAAGGGTTCTGAGTGCACTGGTATTTTAAATTGGTCTTCATCAAGAATAGTTCAATCCTGGCAGAGGAAAGAGCACTCAGAAGGCATGCCAGAAGCACGAAGGAATGCTGATGACTGTCCCATTGTGTGGTAGGAAGGTGATGAGCACAAGTTAATGGGGGGTAGCAAGAGAAGAAGCTGGAAGGTTAGGCTTAGTTCAGAGTAAGGAGGACCGTGTTGCCCTGCTATGAATTGCAGGCTTTATTCTGAAAGATATTGACAGACATTTGTTTGGAAAAGGGATGTAACACAGTCTGACTTGAGTTTTAGAGATTTCCAGGACTACCTACTACTGGAAAGAGTCAGCATTATTATTATTTTTTCCTGCTTACTTAGGGTTTTTTGTAAGCCAATAAAAGCAAAACTGTGATAATAAACTCCATGTGTTGTATTTCTCTAAGAAACTTCTTGTAAATTAGTACGTTAAATCCCCAAGAATGTGACTAAAGTGACATTACAAATTAGGATTACCATGTGCTACAAAGGAAGGAAATAACTTACAAATTGTTTAAGAGTCTCCAGAGAGAGAAGAAATAGTTTAAGCAGCACAGAGTCTTGAGAAAATTATGCTATGGCCCTATTCTGGTGTTTTGTTTTTTTTTTTAATTTAACCGTTACTCTTTTGTCTCCTTGTATATTTGCATGGAACAAAAAAGTTAAAATGTTTATGTAAACAGTGGAGATAATATGAATTATAGTTTTTAAATTTAAAAGGGATAACAGCTCAAAGTTGTTCAAAGGTAACAGAGAATGAGGTGTCCCTTGGAACAATAGTAATATTAATAATAATATTAATAGCTAAATCACTTTTGTGTTATCATATATCAGGCATGGTTCTTAGTTAAGGTGACTATATAAATTATCATCTAAACAAGGACACTTCTGAGAGTGAAAGGAGGCACTAATAACATTTACACAGGTGTAGTAGGTAATATTTAAATGGCACATAGAGAAATCAAAGACAGGTCCCTGCTGTCTAGAGGCTCATAGTCCAACGAAGTTTTTTGGCTATAATCTTGAGGTTCAGTTGTTTATTGGTGCCAAAATGCCTGTTGCTTTCCAAAAGACAGGTGGAACCTTTTTATGACTGCAGCCCTGTGTTCTGTGCTCTTCTCCCCAGTCCCTGACGTGTGGCTTTGAAGCTATTGGCTTATACTAAGATACTACTGTAAACAGTAAGGGTTTAACATCAGGACTGTGCCTTCCCATAAGCAAGCAAAGCCTCTGGTTGAGCTTGCCTCTTTTGAAAGGCCTTCAACTTGAAAACAGTTTAGCAGTCAGCCTGAATGGCAATGAGAAAAGCTGATTAGGCAGAAGGAAAAGTCATAGTAGTAAATCCTCCTGAGGACAGGGATGGAAGGGTCTGGTGCAGAAATTTCAGTCAGCCAATGACTTCCTGCTTGTAGAATCGTCTCCTAGTAAAAAAGTAGGGCTGGAGGAGCGGTAGTCAGTGAATTGACACTTGAATCCTTTGTGACATCCTTTGCTTCATGTGTCCTTTATATCATGGGAGCTTAAAAATTGCCACATTAATATTCTAGGCTGAGTGATGTGAACCCTAGAGCCAAGGCATCATACCCCTAATAGCAAATTCCCTGGTGTTCAGTGAAATTGACTTCATTTTAAGTTTTAGTGTAAATGTTGAAAACATATAACCATCTTCTAGATGACTATGGAATTTTAAAGTCAGACCACTCCCACATCACTGACGTGGGTGGACGTTCACAACCCGGTGGTTTTCAGTATATTCACAAAGTTGTACATGACCACTAAAGTACAATTTACCACTATCTAATTTCAGAACATCTTCATTACCCCCAAAAAGAAGCCCTATACCTCCATTAATGGTTGTTAAATACAACAGGTTCTCTTCAGTAGTGAGGACATTAAAGAGATTGGCAGTCAATAGCACCAGTCCCAGCATATAAAACCAAATCACTCTCTTACTGGTTCATGAAATCAATGGTTCCAGTGATAAGCTCATGACTCTATTCATTCATCAAGAATTTATTGAGCACTGGGCACCTGAGTGGCTCAGATGGTTAAGTGTCTGCCTTCGGCTCAGGTCATGATCCCAGGGTCCTGGGATCGAGCCCCGTGTGGGGCTCCCTGCTCAGCGGGGAGTCTGCTTCTCCCTCTCCCACTCCCCCTGCTTGTGTTCCCTCTCTGACAAATAAATAAATAAAATCTTTAAAAAAAAAGAATTTATTGAGCACTTACTATTTACCAGGCACTGTGCTAAGTGTTGAGAATACAACAGTAAACCAGACAGCCATAATCTCTACACTATTAGACCTTACAATCCAGTGAAAGAAAAAGACATTAATTATATTAGTAAAGATATAATTAAAATTTCTTTCCTTTAGGAAAGAAAATGCATAACAATCATTGGGTAGTTTAGAACTGGGAGTCGGGAAGTTTTTTTAAAAAATATGCATTTTTTTAAATAATTTTTTTAATATGAGTTTTTTTTTTTTTTAATCTCTGTATATTTATTTGACACTAAGGTTCTTTTAGAGTATTAGGCACTTAAGCTGACATATAAATGAAAGTAGGAGCTAGCCAGATGAAGAGTTGGCCTCGAGGTAGGAAAGAGTTTGGTTTATTTAAGGAACTGAAATAATAGTTGTAATAATAACATAATCATAATAATATCTGGTTTTTTTAGATTTTATTTATTTATTTTAGAGAGAGAGAGCGTGAGCGGGGGGGGTGCCGAGGAAGAGGGAGAGAGAGAACCTCAAACAGTCTCCATGCTCAGCTTGAAGCCTGACTCAAGGCTCAATCTCACGACCCTGAGATCATGACTGGAGCCAAAAGAGTCAGATGCTTAACTGAGCCACCCTGATGCCCCAAATTTATCTGGTTCTTAAATGTGCCACATATCTCAATTTATTGATTCCTGTTTCTTGACATCAGCTTCCTTGTTTGTTCATGCACTTAGACGATGTGTTCTCGCTCCCTGGCTTCAGTTCTCTATCAGATAAGGTGCCTTTGGACAGTATTTGTAAGCCTCTTTTAGCTCAAAAAGAACAGTGCTCCAAAATAGTGACCCCTCCTAAAGTGCTGCTTAAGGTATAGCGATAGATTTAAATGAACCTCTGAGTCTTTTCTGCCTCAAGAACAATTTCAAAAATCATCTTCAGTGAATTTCCTGAGCAGTTCAGAAGTATCCATCTTCTATACCTCGGGACGTCAGTTTTGCATTGAAAGGAGCTTAAATGTGATGCTGCAAAGCGCACGCCATTTGAAATCTAGTCTCAGAAGAATGGGTGCGAAAAAGAAACATGCATTCATGCACTTAGTGAAAATGGATACAAATGACAAACATGTACACTTGTTTTTTTTTTTTTTTTTTTTTTACTTTATTTTTTTTAATGTTTTTATTTGTCAGGGAGAGGCAGGCAGAGGGAGAAGTAGGCTCCCCACTGAGCAAGGAGCCTGATGCGGGACTCAATCCCAGGACCCTGGGATCATGACCTGAGCTGAAGGCAGACGCTTAACCGACTGAGCCACCCAGGCATCCCAAACATGTACACTTGTGTACATACATGCACACATGTGCACACACATGCAAAAGAGCCCTTTCTGCTCAGTGAAGAGGAACAGCTAACTTAAAATCAAAAGTTAAGGATCAACAACAAAGTTGTTTGAAGAAGCGATTTCAGGTAGCTAGAGATGCCAGAGATGAGTAGGCATATATAATTAATGAATTCTCGATCTGTGCATGTGGGTGGGGATATTTGTTACATTTATCTTTTTAAATAGTATCTAATGCTTAGGCCAACAATTATACTGCCATGTATTATATACTTGCCCTGATAAATATTTTCAAGAGTCCCATGTGTGTAAAACATGTTACTGAACATGGTTAAGAAAAATGTTATATTCATGATTTAACTTTTTCAGAGAAGCCTTCCTGACCTTTTAAGTCTAGACAAAATCCCCCCACTTTCTACTTTTACAGTGGTTGGTGGCCCCAAATTCTCCTGTCATTATATTCATCATGCTATATTGCAATTACTTCTTCAACGTCTGTCTTTCCCTCCTGGCTGTAAGTTACCTGAAGTGATGAATGAACAAATGCTAAGAAAACAAAGAGAAGAAAATGAAACCCTAATTCTGACGGGCTTGGCTTCTTGAAGTGATTTATAAGATCTCCCCCTTGGTGTAATGACACCTTTTTATTTATTCAATTCCAGAAGCCTCCATCCTACTTGCTAATTTGTTTTTGGAAAACTTCATGACACACTGTAGGATGTGCAGCACAGCACCGAGCAAGATAATGGAATAGTATGTACGGTGTAGCTGGGCAAGCTTTCTAAGAGGGGAAGTACAAGGTATGTGGGGGCTCATAGCAGGGGCACCCAAGACTCTAATGTGTGCTCAACTAACTAAAGGTGGTTCATTATGCTTACATATACCTGTGAACAATAATAGGAAGCCAGAAATTAAAATTAGCCTAGCATGCGTACGAGTTAATAAATTTCTCATCTGTGCTTGCTAGCCCTCAGAAGATCCTGTGAATGAAAAGAAAATTCTCCTAACAAATTTTCCAAATAAAAAATTTTAATGCATCTGTACCTTTGGTTCTATTCCTAGAAGTACTCAGTGCTCATGTGTCTTGATACTTTCAGGATAATATGAGAAGAATAGTGTCTAAAACCAAACTCTCACCTTTCAAAATTTTTATGTTCTTCCAATAGATATCTTTCCGATAAGCAGTCTGTGTCTATTTCAGGAATCCTATCAAACAACATTGGCTTAGTATTAAACTGGAGGGGGGGAAAAACAGCCATGGAAGATCCTGGGCTCATTTTAAATATTGTCTTTGAGAGAGCACTGTGTGTGCTTCCACACTTTCTCACTCTCTGAACATACTGGCTGATGGTTGAGGCAAAAAGAAGGGATAGTTCTCAATAGATCATTAAATTGTGGTAAACATTCACAGATTTCTCCCACTCCTCTCCATTCATCTCCATTGTGGTGTGCCAAAAGCTGTTTTTCATGCTTCTGGGAAGCAAGCATCATGTCTTTGGTTAATAGTTCATGTCATCACTACACAGGAATGAAACTTTCCAAATCAAAGGAAATTTTAAATGATGCAACTGAAATCAAGAAAAATCTGGGACTAATTTGTGGTGGGAAATCATTCATATAAACTTACAGTCTTGAAAGAAATTACAGGCTAATTTTTTCCAGTGTTAAAATTTAAAAAACTGTAATTTGATACAAATTAAATTTTAAAGTCATCATAAACTCCTACAAATAGAAATTCACAAACTAGAACAGTATGTAAAACTCAACTCAATGTCAAAAATATTTTTTAACATCCAGCAAATCTGTACTTTCTAAATATCTAGATTGGAATAATGAATAAATATTGGAATTCCATCTTTGATGTCATATACTTGACCTTCAGTTTTCCAAATATAAACTGTTTGCAAGGACACATGAAAGTATATGCATATATTTCTACATACATACATACTTATATGTATGTATATATACACAAACTACAAAGTACATGTGTGCACATGTGTGTATATAAAAAGAACTTGTAAATTGTACTAACTGCAATGAGAATTTTTAGTTATGATTTTCAACTCAAGTAATTGGACAGGATATACTTAAACACCAGTCATATATCTTTAAGGATAGATTTATGTGTATTATTTTACATTTCATTGGATGCAATCATAAATCTTGAGTATTACAGATGTTTTGAGTTTTTATAGGGCAGGAAGTCACAGTTACCATTTCAGCATTGTGTCAGGTAATACTGCCAAAGACACAAAATCTGAGAATCTTAGGGATGTCAGCATCTTCCTATATAGGATAACATCATTTTAATGGTGTAATTGAATAAAATGACATTCAACTTCAGAACATGAGGTAAGTAGCCCCAAGTTGCAAAAGGACAGGCCTAACTGTATTAAGCCAACCCAGCCACGTGAGCCACTGCACATTAATGGGAGTTCTGTCACAGAATGAGGACAGATTGCCCTTTATATCTTTTCAAAGTATTCATATGTATCCATGGAATACGTGCAGTCTGGCAGCTTCTTCACTGATGTGTGTGTATATGATATGCCAGGAGTGTTTTGTAATATACATGCCTGGCAGAGAAAAAGTGTTATAATGCCTGAAAGACAACTGGGTAGGCACTGTTGACTACCTCATAAGTTTTCCTGTTACTTAACGGTATAAAGTGTGTCATTTGGTATGTCAAACTTATTCTTTCTCTTCCTCTTATCAAGTCAGAATACTATCGTGGGAAAAAAGTCATAGGCTTTATAGTAGAAAAGGCCTGCGTTCCGGTCCCCGCTCTGCCAGGACAAGCTGTGCTCAACTTCACCAACTCTAAAATAGGGACAATATTAACTGCAGAGATCAGTTGTGTCAGAAAACCGTGACTCTGAAACTGGCTTAATCGTAAGGAAATGCGTTACTTCTCAGCACAAAAAATCATGAGGTAGGGTAGCCTCCAAGCTTGACTTTTTTGCGATTCTCTCTGGCCTCTTTCCTATATTGGCTTTGCTTCCCTCAGGGTCAGAGCAGAGTGTCTGCAGCATATCAAGGCATCACATCCAGACAAGTCAATATCAGAGGAAGAAAAGGGACCATTTCTCCTGGTATCTCCTTTTAACAAGGGAAACTCTCACAAAAGAAGTCCCTCAAGTTTCATTGGCCAGAATTGGATCACATGTCCATTTCTGATGCTCGCTGACATGGGAACTAGGATTTCCCTGGGAGCTTTAGACCATCAGGATCTACTGATGAGCAGAGGATGGGATTGGCCATCTTCTACCACGTTACATGGGGCTTGGGGGCTAGAGATCTGAACTAAGAGTACTTTTTGTAAAGAAAGAAAGAAATGGAAGCTGAGTGGGACAGTGACTGGGAAGCACCTTCATAGAGTGTTCTGAGTAGTAAATGAAACCATATATTATGTGAAGTCCATCCTTATGTGACACAAAGTAAACACTAAAAGCTACTGATATCACTGCTGTTGTTGTTGCTATTATTATTAAACTCTAAGGTGAAACACTCTAATAGGAGCCATGGTTGGATGGCTGGAATTCAAAATGAATATACCTTGATTTTATTACTTACTATCTCCATGATTTGGACTCTATATCAGGGATTGGGAAGAATTTCTCTCTAAAGGAAAGTAAGTATTTTAGGCTCTGTGGGGAACATAGTTCTTTTTTGTCACATACTTTTCTTTGTTTTATTTTATCCAACCCTGTAAACATGTCAAAACCATTCTTAGCTCTCACGTGGTACAAAAAAGCCCAGTGGCAGGTTTGCCAACCCCTAACTCAAAGCAACTACACTTGGGGCACCTGGGTGGCTCGGTCAGTTGAGCTGATTTCAGCTTAGGTCATGATCTCAGGGTCCTGGGATTGAGCCCCACTTCAGGCTCCGTGCTCAGTGGGGAGTCTGCTTGAGGATTCTCTCTCTCCCTCTTCCTCTGCCCCTCCCTCTGCTTGTGCTCTCCCTCTCTCTCTCTCAAATAAATAAATAAATGTTTTAAAAAAAAATAAAGCAAGTACTCTTCAGCTTCTCTGTGTCCCAGTTATTCCATCTGTAACATGGGCATACTTGTGCTTCCTTTGGAAGGCTGTGTTGTGGTGAGGATTAAATAATTTACGTATACAAGTTAGAACTAAGACTGACAGATGGCACTCAAATATTAGTGATGGAGGCAACAGTGGTGGTGGTGGTGGTTATAATGCTCTACACGTGTTCATCTATCAAGGGACAAACATATTCAGAGGTAAAACACACCAACAAATACAAGTGAGTACACGATAAGCTAGTAACAAACTTTGTGGAGTTAAGGTATGTAACAAGTGACACAGAACTGGGTTCCACTGAGAGGAAGCTTGGCACATGTATGAGTCAGGCAGACCTGGGTTTCAATTTTGAATCTACCACTTTGCAGTTGTGGTGACTTCAGGGAAATTATTGTCCCTCTCTGTGCCTCATATTCCTCATCTATCAAAATTAGATACAAATAAGGCCTGCCTCAGGATTGATCTGAGCACTAAAGAGGATGCACGTCAAGAACCTGGCACATGGCAAGTGCTCAGAAAATGGCAGTTGCTATAATTTTTTAACTTCCTTTTCATTTATATTAAATGGCTCTGAGGCTTTGTCTTCAAAATAGCCAGTGCACTACATGGGAAAAAATAGCAATTGCTGGATTGTGACTTGACTGTTGGTTTTGACTGTCATAGCCAACCCAGTAACTCAGAACAACCACATATATAGAAAAATAAGAATTGACTGGTTAATTAAGCCTTAAATGATGATCCAATAGCCCTGTGTATACACACAGATGGTTATGATTTCTTTCAGTTATGTACTGCCTTTCCTAATACATCTAACAGGAAAATGATTGAGTTTTAATTATTCAATTTTAAAGTTTATGCCCAGAGGCTACTAAGCTTTATTTTAACTCTGAACTGAGTCGATTGGGCATTCCCACCCCAACTAGGCTAATACTCGATTTCACCTTCTTGCCCTACATGTCTGCTAATACAGATACTAATTTGAGGTAAATCTTTGGACTCCTGACAAAAGCCATCCAAGTCTGTGGCAAGAAGTCACACCATAATGTGGGTATGAAGACATGGCGGGGAGGGGCGGAGGGATGCTGTTTACAAAGAGATGGAAAGTAGAAATGTATCCTTGGGATTTTCTTTCAAGCATCAAATTTGAGTTTTAACGTAATATGGACTAACATTGCAAGACTACCTACTTGCACCACACATAGTTGAGGGAACTGAGTCACAGAGAGGCCAAGTAACTTATCCAAACTCATATAACTAATAAATGTATGAAGGAGGAACAAGTCAACTGGCCCTCCCTACCAATTAACCAGTCTTTGTGCTGAATCAATAACATATTAAACTATAGTCTCTCAAATCCTCAAAAAATACTTAAGCAGTGTCCCATTTATAACTTTCTTGTGTTAGCCTGTTTAGCTGTCAAGGATAAGAATAGCTAATATTTACCAAATTACTAGGATTAGCTATTTAATAAGAAAATGTGATCCCTTTATGCTCTGTACGTTCCTAGAAGGTGAGAACCATGTCCGCCTTGCTTACTTCTGTAATCCCCAGTGTCTAGAGAAATGCTTGGAACATTTTAGATATTCAATACAAATTTCTTAGATGAATGCAAATTTGAAATCCTAGCAAAAGGAACATGAGATTTAAACTTCTGACCTTGACTCCTTCACAGTGAAGGATCAGATATCAGAGAGCTCCAGAAGCAACCCAAGGCCTACGTCACTTAACCTTTGGGGAGTAGATTGCAGCAAATCCCAGCTGAGTAATACTCCAGCAGAGGTAGAATTTTCCTACAGTGAAAGTTCTGATACTCCACCCAGATCTCCCCCTTTCAGAACTGAAAGACCTATTCCTCCAACTGCCGGGAGTGTTGGCCATAGTGTCACCCTCAGTTGTTAGCTCTCAGCAGAAATTGCCTCTGCTGAAGAGATCCACCTTGCCCAAAGTCACACCCCCTCCCTGGAGCAGCCCATATCCAGTGAACAATCACTGAAGTGGTATAAAAGCCAGTCCCCTTGCCCACTCTCAGACAAGTCTAAAGGGCCACCCCGGCTTCAAAACACCTTAGAGTGTTGCTTGAGGCCTTTGTTGAGACTCTATCACCAGACCAACTTCTCCCTTTATCCAATCCTGCTTCTTTCCCTTCCCTTCCACCAGTGTTGGTCCCAGAGACACTTCTTAATAAACATTCTGCATGCACATCTCTGTTTGTGTTAGCTTACTGGAGAATTCAACCTACGACAAATCCCACCATATCCTCCTTTCTCATCGCATAATTTCCTCAGGCAGGCACTTTTACCTGGCATTCCAAGCCCTCCCCTTCCCAGGATTTATGTAAATGTTCTAATCAAGCATGGGATATAGGTAATCACACAGGCACAAATGGGAAGAGGAAGCTTCTACTCTTTCTTATTAGAGCCAAGCACTGTAGGGTTAATAAATTCCTTCCCCAGACACCTAAGAAATATTTTTTAAATTCCTGTCAAGTTACGAAGAGTGAACACATTCTCCAGAAGAACTGAAGATGTAGTCTTCAGTGGCCGAGGAAGCTCAATATCCTTTTGGATTTCCAAGTTTTATTCCTAGAAATATTTGTGAATTTGGCATTCAAATCAATAATATGCCATGTTTTTCTTAGTTTAAGAGTAATGTCCCCACCAATTTTTTAATTGAGTAAAATTAACTCTCCAAGAAGGTGAGCATTATTCTCCCGGGGGCTTTTCAAGCAGTAAGATAAGACATCTGAGTTGAAATGTGGCCTAAGGTCAAAATTCCTGGTTAACTGGTAGAGACATACTCGGGGAATACAGTATGCCCATTCTAACTGGTCAGTGTCTACACCTTCTTGGTCATCAAGTGTTTTGAATATCATCCCCACCCAAAATATATGGCTTTTAAGGCAAGTGGGTCATATCACATTTTGTCACATCAATTATTTTTAATTTTCTTCCTTTTAGAGTTTTTTTCTCTTCCTCCTTTTGCATTTCTTCTATCCCTCCTTCTGTCTCACCTCATTCCTCCATCTCCTCATCTCCGGCCTCCCTTTCTATCTTCATTCCCCACCTGCCTTTCATTTGGTGCTGTCTTTATGACTGTCTTGCTCATCTTTATGACTCTATTTTAGGTTAAGTTTGAAGGGAACAGTTTAGTCATGCTGACGCAGGTCTCATATTTTGCATCTTGATTAATATCAAACTTGGGATTATGCTAAATCCTCCAAACATTAGTTTCAGGTAGTCCTGCTTTACTGAATCCAAAAGCCTTGATCAATTAATCTACACAGTTCTGTTTAATTCTGGTACTATGATACTTTGGCCATATTCCTGTCCAATGGACTAAAACCCATCAAGCCTAGAACACGTTCCATATCCTAGTTTAGCCACTGAGGAATCTAGGTGAAACATAGTTCAAATTTTGAAGAGTATCATATAAAAATCTGAGTAGCTGTTGTATCAATAATAGCCATGAGAACATATCAACAAAAACAACAATAGCTATTTTTTTTTTTTAAGATTTTATTTATTTGACAGAGAGAGACACAGTGAGAGAGGGACCACAAGCAGGGGGAGTGGGAGAGGAAGAAGCAGGCTTCCCGCTGAGCAGGGAGCCCGATGTGGGGATCGATCCCAAGACCCTGGGATCATGACCTGAGCCGAAGGTAGATGCTAATGACTGAGCCACCCAGGCGCCCCTAACTATGGTTTTTTGAATGCCACTATAAACCTGGCAATGTGCTAAGAGGTTTTCATATATTAAACCACTTAACCTTCACAATAACTCAATGAGACAGGTACTGTCATTTTGCTGTAATTCACAAATGTTGACAATGAAGGTTGGTGAAGTTATGTTTTTTGCTGAATGTCATACATCTATTAAGAGATGAAATCAAGATGTGAACCCACATAGTCTATCAGTAGAAGCAACTTTTCTAGAATCTTCCAATTCTCCCTTAGCAACATCATAGTGAACCCAATGTCTATGGCTGTGTTCCAGTTTCAGTACAATGTTGATAGATTGTTGTGTTCTGTACTCTTGCACATACTTACATATACACACATGCAGACATCTATACTACAATGTAATGCATGCAATCACAGAGACCCCCACCTCAGAGAAGTTTTTCATATCCTTGCCAGGTTGACTTCTTTGTTTGTCCTTGATACTACTCTAGTCCCTGCACATTCCTTTCTTGAGGAATTATTCCGTTATAGTCAATCATAGTTAATACCATCTGTTTTCCCCACTACATCATGAGTTCTTTTCAGGGAATCTGTTCAGTTCATCTTGGGATCATCAGCTCTTAGTATCATGCCTGTTCCATACTAGGAGCAAAAAGAGGGGAGCTACTGACTCTTACTAAAGGTGTTATGGAAAGATTTGCAAATGAGGTAGTATTCTGATTAGGAGTGCACTGAGTATATAAGAGCAGAAAACACATTATAGGCAAATGGGACAGACTCTTTCTAGGGCCCCCAAAAATGTTAAAAACTCTGAGGGATGGAGCACAATGTGCATAGAAGAGGATGCTGTGTGACACGGAAAGCAATCTAAAGAAACTCACAATATAAATATGTAAATATATATATATATATATATATATAACTTTATACTTTACATATATAAACTCTATATGTATATAAACTATAACTATACTATATATATAGTATAATTATACTAGATGCACCCATTTTTTTACCACAGCTGAGACACATAGCTTAAATTTTCCATAAAATAGGGGCGCCTGGGTGGCTCAGTCGTTAAGCATCTGCCTTCGGCTCGGGTTGTGGTCCCAGGGTCCTGGGATCGAGCCCCGCATTGGGCTCCCTGCTCCATGGGGAGCCTGCTTCTCCCTCTCCCACTCGCCCTGCTTGTGTTCCCTCTCAAGCTGTGTCTCTCTCTCTGTCAAATAAATAAAATCTTTAAAAAAAATTTTTTTCCATAAAATAAAAGCAATGCTACATATGACCACCAAGTTCTTCAAACCCCTCTTTTGACTATCAGTTCCTCTTAACAGAAATGAAATTTGTTTGGATTGAGGTAGTATTTTAAATTATATTTCCTGAACAGAATCATCTACCAGATCCTGAACAGATCATTTTACTCTCTCAAAAATTGTATCTTATAATTCTTATTTTTCTTATACTTTATCAGGGAGGCTTTTCCTCTGTTACAGATTCTTACAATTCAAATGCATTGTTTGCCAATTCAGTTAATGTTGAACATGTTATTGCCAGCATATTTTATTACATTAAGCCAATCTGCAATCATAGATACTTGAAAAAAATGTATGAATACTAAAGTTTGATTCTCTTTCCTTTGCAATTGCTTTTTTTCAGATGCTTATTTTAGCCTTTTACTCTTCCTTAAACTTACTTTAGCTATGTTTTGTCACAAACCTAAATGCATTCATGGTCTAGGCAGATATGCTAAATGAGCAAAGCAGGCCACTTATAAGACAATATGGAGTGGTGATGCCTCTAGTGAAAGGGGAAAAGGGAAGATAAGCCTTATTGAATGACATTTAAAAAGAGAAAGAGAAAGCAAGAAAATTAAAACACTGTTCAAGCAGAATCAAAATATATTTGCTGGCAAATTCCTAATTTTTCACAGTGCTTTAATGATTATATGGAATAGGGATTTTCATGGCATGGATAGTGTCTCTGCTACAACCAGAGACTATCCTATCTTGACAAGGGGATTAAGTATAAAAAATCGTAGGCATGAAACATGACAGGCCAGTGGGGAAGGAAAGAAAGCTGAACGTGAATGGTGCTGGGGTGAAGCTAGGACCAGAACAGGGCTAACAACACGTATTTGGTTCCAGAGCTGGCCACTTATATGCTTATAGCATCCAAATCACAATATTCAGGGGACATGATTTACCCAGTCGGGAGTGATCAGTGTTGAGAATCAATAAGGCCTGATATGATGGGTAGGACATGGAAGTAGGCATTTTGAGGTGTAATGATGCTGAATCAGACCAGCATGTATCCTGGGGGTGGGAGGGTCCATCTGGTTGAGAATTTAGGCATAAAGGAAACTAGATCCAACTCTTCAGGGAAGTTGGCTTACGTGAGATTAGTAGAGCATCAGGGTTTTGAGGAAGTATACTAGGGTTCTACCCAGGTTTCTGTGGATTCAGTGTACAAATTAAGAAAACAAAGAAGGAACACTGTGATATAGGCTGAGCATAAAAGAAGAATGGGGGAATGGCTGTGAAGAAGTGAGTACTTACATACCCAAGACAGACATCCAGGCACGTGAGGTACCAGATGGCAGCACTCAGTCTAGATCTTACCAATTTGTAAAGATGACGTGACTGACATCTTGCCAGGCTAGTTCACTACAGACTCATATAGTAAGTGGGGCTAACTTATGGGTTAGAAGTATTAGGGGAGCAACTAAATGGGGCTGCAGCTGAAGCTGGGAAAGTTAGAGAATGACTTTGAATTTGTCCTTGTTGTTCACCTTGGTAAAAATGTTATCTTTGTCCTGTTGGTGCATACAGGATTCTCTGATTCTATTTTTTTCTTTGAAATTATTGGACTTTTCTTATGAAAATCTGTTACAACCCCCAAGACATATTCCAACTGCTGGCATGCTAGCTTGAAAGGAGAAGAAGCTGTTATAGATGATCTGTGCTAGGGTTAAGGAGATTAATCCAGCTTTAATGCTGGGCTCTGAGGTATGTAGCATTCAGTGAATGTGGTAAACTCAGGGGTAATGTGAGCCAGTCATGGTATTGACAGTGATTCTAATATAGTGGGTAGGGCACAAGAACATGATCCCCCAGTAGATAGTCTGCATTCAAATAGAAGGAAATTCTTAGGGCTGGGTAGTGTATCTTGTTTGGCATAGTATCCAAGCGAGGACCTGGGAACAAAAGACAGGGCCTAGCTACTAGATGAGGGATTGGCAAGGACTAAGTAGAGAACTAGGGCTCCATCCAAGTGGAAAGGGGGTTGGAGGCATGGCTCCAAAGAGGGACTAAACTAGCTATAAGGGAACTGAGGCAGATGCCCAGTGTTTATGGTGAGGAGGATATTTGGGTGCTCAGAATAGCAAGACCAGTTCCAAACTCCACCCACTGATGTGAATAAGGTTCCTAATATTCTGCCAGTTTGGCTTAATATGGCAATATTGGCCCATGACCTGGGTGGCACAAAGCCTGTGGTTTGATGAAATAGTACCTGTAGCTGAGTAAGGCTGGGAAGTCAAGGCTTGACACTGGTTTTACAAAAGCAAAATAATATTTAGCATAATTATGAAAATTGATTTGCTACAAAATCAGCATATACCTAGACCTTACTATATTGAGAATTAGAGAAAATTGCATAGACTATTGCACTTTACTCTTAACCTTCACTCCCCAAAGAAAATAATTATAAATTGTAGAAGAAACAATAAAGTAACTGTGTATCACACTGTAAATTGAATGAACCTTGGCTCACTGTTATTAGGAATGATTTAATGAAAGCTGTTCTCCAGACATGGAGCTTTGTAATCAACCAAGAGCAGAGATAGAAAAGAAATACTTTTAAATCGGTCACTTGACAGTAAGGGTGTAATGAATAAGATCATAGAGGCCGACTCAGAGAAAGCAGTAAACCGAGCCAAAGTTGCAAACTTACAAGGAAAAGGGAAGCATGGAAAGGGTCCCATTGCTCCCACTTCCTCCCAAGCATCAGTTTTCCCATCTGCTTAATGACAATTGTAATAGCTCAGATCTGTGTTTCTTGAACATTTTGATTATAAAATAAATGAAGCTCAGTAGCTTCCCTACTCTCTGTGGTCAACATTTTGAACAACTTAGTGGGGTTCTGTAAGAAGGGATGCAAGCTTCTAACAAGGCACTTTGATAATTATCTCTGAATCTAGTCTTTCTTTGCATTGCGTGGCAGAAGGTAGGAGATCCCTATCTGTCTCAGTTCTCTCCTTTAAATGATTCAAACATAGGGCGCCTGGGTGGCTCAGTCGTTAAGCGTCTGCCTTCAGCTCAGGTCATGATCCCAGGGTCCTGGGATCGAGCCCCACATCGGGCTCCATGCTCCGCGGGAAGCCTGCTTCTCCCTCTCCCACTCCCGCTGCTTGTGTTCCTGCTCTCGCTATCTCTGTCTCTGTCAAATAAATAAATAAAATCTTTAAAAAAAAATAAAAAATAAAAAAATGATTCAAACATGACCTTTCACAATGGCACAAAGAGCAATCGTGGATGCTTGCGTACCACCTGGTCATATTCCAGATATATCTGCATCTATAACACTTTCTCATTGCTTTTCTTATTCTTCTCTCTGCCCTATTTAGGGTCTAGGCTTCAATTTGCTGTTAATGCAGGATGCTCATATTGGAGACAGTTTGGGCCTGTTTACCTTGACTTTGACACTGTTGAGTTGTAGTACACAACCTCTGGCATTTATTATTTTGGCTGAACATACCACTAATTGCTCACCACCATCCTACCCCAACCTTGCACAAGGACACCCACCCCATCTCTAAGGACTCTGCACAGCTTGGCGTTCCCTTAGGTTCAGCTGGAAAGGAATAAGACCACCACATTCCCCTTTAGCACTAGTAGGCTATGTTCTATTTCAATGGCTTGACATGGTAAAAGTTTATCTATTTCCACCTTTGGGTGGGCTTATTTTGCCCCAGATGGAAAGCTTAACAGAAAATACCACATGAGCATTTGACTCTGTTTTGAATATTAATGATGCTATCCAAAAAAAGAGAGATTTCATTCCTTCCATAATGGCTGAGAAGCAATGCCATGCAGTGTTTACTAGCCAGCTGTTGGCATGCACGGGTGCAGACTGACAGCAGAATCAGCAAACAATTGGCTCAATCTTTGAAACATGTTTTTGTGCCAAGCACATGAAGTTTTAATTATAAGCACTTTGAAATATTCATGGTTATTGAGTTTCCTTATTCCCATGCAGAAACAAGATAAAAAGTTCTTTTGAAATCTGATGATAGAAAACACTTGATGCTGACAACACACAGTTGTGTGATGCCTAATTAATCACTCGGAGGAAATAAGCAGTTTGCCCTGAGATTGTTACTATGCTCAATGCTGAAGTGTAACAAACCAAACTGTGGCCTCTATCATAATTCCACATCTTTATGGAAGATCTGATCGACATATGCAAAGGTGACTTTTGTTGATATGACATGTATCAGCATGCTTGACCATGAAAACTTCAGTCTCCCAGCTTGCCAAGGTCATTTTGTCCCATCATTCCTATGTTCACATGCATGCTGCTGTGTATACGCTGTTCCCTGAAACTTATGTTCAGTATCCCGTTTCCCCTGAATTTTGACCTCAATGAAATTCAGACATTTGTTCATTAAAGAAAAACCATACTAAGTATGTAGGCTACTGAGAAAAATATGACATAGCCACTGCCATCAAGAATTTCACAGTTTAGGGGCGCCTGGGTGGCTCAGTCGTTAAGTGTCTGCCTTCAGCTCAGGTCATGATCCCAGGGTCCTGGGATCGAGCCCCGCATTGGGCTCCCTGCTCGGCGGGAAGCCTGCTTCTCCCTCTCCCACTCCCCTTGCTTGTGTTCCCTCTCTCGCTGTGTCTCTGTCAAATAAATAAAATCTTTAAAAAAAAAAAAAAACGAATTTCACAGTTTAGGGCACCTGGGTGGGTCAGTTGGTTAAGCGACTGCCTTCAGCTCAGGTCACGATCCCGGAGTCCCAGGATCGAGTCCCGCATTAGGCTCCCTGCTCGACGGGGAGTCTGCTTCTCCCTCTGACCCTCCCGCCCCCATGTGCTCTCACTCTCTCTCTCTCTCTCATTCTCTCTCTCTCAAATAAATAAATAAAATCTTAAAAAAAAAGGAATTTCACAGTTTAGAGGCCAAGTTAGCCATGTAAACAAACAAGAGTAACACAGTTAAAAATGAGAAGTGCAAAAAAAAAAAAAAAGTTTAAGTAGAATTGAAGTAGTATCAAAGCAGCTTTGAGAACTCAGTGATTCAGTGGGATCAGCCAGATCTTCCCCCGTCACACCTGTTCCAATCCAGTCAACCCATATTTTTTTACTAACCACCTCCTATAGCCCATACTTTTGTGTGGTGGCCCCAGGTACTCATGCTTGCCTTTCTGCCAATGTTCACTACAGCCACCAGATCTCTCCACTACCAGTGCTAATCTCAAGGTTCATGGTGTAGGTCACTACTGAAGGTCTGCAGAGAAAGGAGTGACCAACTCTATTATAAAGTTTGGCCTTCCTTTTTAGGGTACAGTCATTCCTCCATGATTTCTTTTGATTCTTTCCACAATATAAACATTCAGAAAAATTGTTCTCAATGTATGAACCTGTGACTACCTACATTAGAGTTATTTGGGGCACTTGTTAAAACCTCAGATTCTTGGGCCCCACTCCCAGAACTACTACGTCAAAATTTCTTGGGATATCCAGTCATCTCCCAAAGGAATTCTGCTATACTCTGTAGTTTACAAACAAAAGTTTAGAAACCATCTATACTAGCAAACCCTCTCAACATCATATCCTGGGCTTCCTCTCCCTTGATCCAGCCTTCAAATTCTCTTTACATTCATTCATTCATTTGTTAATAAGACTGACAAGTTCATGGATCTTACATTCCAGTGAAATTCCAGTGATACACAGGGACAAGTTCTTGAGAGTTCTCTTAATATTTTTATAGAGATATAAAATACAAACAGTAAAATGAACAAATCTTAATGTATAGTTTGATGAATTTTTACATATTAATACACCCATGTAACCAACAACAAAATCAAGAGGTAAAACACTCCTAGAACTCTAGAAGTTTCTAAAACACTCCTAGAACTCTAGAAGTTTCTCTCATGCCACTTTCCAGTCAGTACTATCTCCCCTATCCTATAAAGACAACCACTATTCTGACTTTTGTCATAGATTACTTTTGCTTGTTTCATCACAATAGACTAGTATTACTTGTATAACTATTACACAATATTTCTTCTTTTATATAGGGCTTTTTTTCCCTGGACTTTGTGAATTTTGCCTATGTCATAATAGGTAGCAATAATTTATTATTTTTTATTGTTGTTTTTCATTGTATGAATCTAACACTATTTACACATCTACTGTTGATAGACACTTGGACTATTTCCAGCTTATAGCTATTAAGAATAATGATACCGTGAATATGCTTGTCCATGTCCTTTTGGGGACTCTGCAGTCATTTATCTTGGGTATATACTCAAAATATAATCACCAAGTCATAGGGTAGATGTATGTTTATTGCCAATCTATTTTCTAAAGTAGCTCTACCATTTGCAGCCCCACCAGTAATATATGAGATTTCCAGTTATTCAACATTCTCACCAACTCTTGTTATTGTTAGTCATTCTAATTTTAGCCATTCTAGTAGGTATGTAGTAGCTCATTGTGGTTTTAATTTGCATTTTTGTAATAAGCAGTAATTTTGAACCTATTTTCATGTACTCACTGACCATTTGGATATTCTTTTTTGTGCAGTGCCTATTCAGGGATTCTGTCCATTTTTTATTGAGTTGTCTCATTGACATGAAAGTATTCTTCTATGTTCCTAAAAGATAATGCGTATTTTTAATTCACCTGAAACTTCTTTATATGTATCATGTGAGGTAGGGGTTTATTTTTACTTTTTTCCCAAATGGGTACACAGTTATCCCAGGGCCATTAATTGAATAGTTCATAATTTCCCCCAATTATCTGCAATGCCACCTCTGTCTTTTATCAAGGCCATAAAGATACTGTCCTATGTTTTTTCAAAGAAATTTTATTGTTTGCTCTTTCATTTTTAGGATCTAAGAATATTCAACAAAGGAACCTGAACAAATCTGTCTCTGATGCTTAAGTTGGGATCCAAAGGATCTAGCCTAGTTAACATTGCAAAAGGGTGAGTAAGGAAGAAATAACATAACATTGTACATCTACACAACCACAGGTAACAGCCAACCTATGGTAAGAGGAATACAATGTATTCAATGAATCACAACAAGGTCAGTTTGGCTAAGGTGCAGACTGAGCCAGAGTATGAACTAAATAAAGCACAGGAAATGAGGGCCTTGATGATGCAGGCCCTTGTATAGCATGTTAAAGAATTTTTACCTCTATCCTAAGAGCAATGGCAAGATATTTGAGTTGTAAAGAT
Source organism: Phoca vitulina (assembly GCF_004348235.1). Taxonomy (NCBI): domain Eukaryota; kingdom Metazoa; phylum Chordata; class Mammalia; order Carnivora; family Phocidae; genus Phoca; species Phoca vitulina. The sequence continues at coordinate 4,574,302 of NW_022589742.1, forward strand.
TACCATACTAACTACAATGTGAAGAAAAGTTTGAGGGGAGAGTAGTATGAATAAGGGGCTATTGGAGAAGTTCAGCTGAAAGATGATGGTAGATACAGAACACTCTACAAGAAGTATTAGGATTTTTTTTTGTCAGGGGGAATGTGGAGGGGAAATCATATGTTAATTCTTTGATGTGTTTAGGCCAATATTTTTTTTATATATATCCAATGGAGATGGTAGTCAGGAATAGTTTTGGAGTTCAAAGAAAACATCTCTTTAATCCCAAATCATTCCACCAGGTCCTCTGTTATTTCTACTACCTCATTAATCATAATTTCCTCCACAGACTTAACTAAAACCTGAACCCTTAACCAACAATCTTAACTGAAACAGACTTAACTAAAACCTAAACCCTTAAGTAAAAACCTTAATTAAAACTAAACCCTTGGAGTTGGCATATCCCCTTTCAAGTGAAGGCTCTTCCACACCTATTTCAGAGTAGGGAGATCAGACCAGCATCATCCTTGCTCCCCATTACTATAACCAGATCTTTATTCTTCCCATAATATGAAATACTCTTGCTACTTTGAGGTATACATCCAACTACATATCTCATTTTGTCACCGTTACCTACTGACTTGGTTCACTCTATTCCTCTCTACTCAGAATTTTTCCTGCATTCTGGAAAAGGGTTCCTTCTTATCTAGAACCTACCCAGCATTTAGTTTCTCAGTTCCTTGATATCCTTGTTCTACAGAAACATTTTTTTTCCTTTAGCCATTCAATTTAAGGTCATAATCTGAGTGTTGTCATGACCTGAATATACCTCATTTCTAAAGCCATCAGTTCAAACACCCTACTCATTAAACATAAATTTCTGCCTCAGTGTAAATCCAGTTCTGCTATAAGCACACCGTCTTTCTTCTCCAGTGGATGCTGTTGAATCTTTCAACTCCCACCATTCACATATTAGAATTGAGATCGATGTCCTCCTACCTCTACAATACTGTTTTCAAACATTATTACTCCTGCTTTTTTTTAAGTTCTACTTTTTTTAAGACTCATGCCTTCCAGCTAGACCATCTTCTCCCATTTCTTGTCACTGTATCCAAAAGTCTCCTCCAGTTATTCAACAAGGCAAAGGCACCTGGACAACAAGCCTACTGTTTATCTCAAGCCTTGCTATCATCCTTCTATATCCACGTAGATGAGCTGTTCAACACACCGGTCTCTCATTTTCTTGACATCAAATGTATTCCTTCTACACTGTACTTCAGCCAACTTTACAATCACATACCAGGACAATCATTCAGAAATATTCCACCTCCAATTCCTTCCAGCTTTTTTACCATAACCTCCAGCTTACTCATTCATTTATTCTTTCTACTATTATTCTTTAAAGTTATAGGCACTTCAAATTCTTAGTAACCTCTCAACTTTCTTCCTGTCAACCCCGCCCTTACCTCATAGGCTTTATATTGCTATTAACTTCAACTACTCTTCTAATCTCCCTTTCTTCACAAACAACTGACAGAATCTTAACCTTGGATAAGCTTAAGTTTCACCTCTGCTCTTACCACCAAACTTTAAGAAGCAACAAAACTTGGCTGATGGTAACACTAAAATTAGTGGTTACTAGCCTCAACTGGATCCACCCATTAAGTAGCAGTCCTACTAAGATTTCTCTCATCAGTTTAATCTTCTTTCTCTACAAGACTACCTCAGATCTTTCACAATTTCCTGAAACTTCCAATATCCCAAACCTATCCCGTATATTTCCAAGCAGTTGAATTCACCTTCTACAAACCTACCTATATACATATCCACTTTTTCTTTATTCCTTCCAGTTGGAATTGAGGTGTGCCTCCTCTCATCTGAATTATATCACTCACATTGTGTTTGGGATTTCACACTCTCCCACCTTTTCATTGTTCCTATCTTTCAACCTTTCCTTCTCTACTGAATTGTTGCCATCAACAATTACATATTCTTTTTTTAAAGATTTATTTATTTATTTATTTATTTGAGAGAGAGCGAGAATGAGCAAGAGCAAGCAGAGGGAGGGGGAGAGAAAGAATCCTCAAGCAGACTCCCCACTGAGTACAGAGCCCAATGCAGGGCTTGATCCCAGGACCCCAAGATCATGACCTGAGCCAAAATCAAGAGTCAGATGCTTAACCAACTTAGCCACCCAGACACCCCAACGATTACATATTCTTAATTTTTACCTGTCTTGTTTTTAAATTTTTCCTCTTGACTTCACTGCCTGTCAGCCCTAATTCTCTCACGGTTTTGCGCAAACTTCTCTAAAGAGTTGTCTATACTCACTGTTTCAATACACCTGACATTCACTCTTTAACTGAATCCAGTCGGAATTCCACCCTGATCACTACAATGATACTACTGAAAATATGGCTGCTAAATGAACTCTATTTCAGGAAATACAATAGATACTTTTAGTCCTCATGCCACACCATTTCTTAGTCACACTTTCATCGGTTGATTCTCCACACTTCCATCTTGAAAGATTCTCTTCCTTAGACTTCTTTGACACCGTACTCTCCTGATATCCTTCCTCAGTCTTCCCCTTGAATGTGTAGTTCCTCATAGAGCTGCCCTATACTTTTTTCACTCACGTGCTTCTTGGATGATGTTATCAAATTTATGGTTTTAATTATCATAAGTATTCTGATGACTTCAAAATGTTCATGTCCAATCAAAATCTCTCTCCTATATACAAGGCTCATATAAATGACTTCCTATTGGACATTTTCCTATTGAGTTTTCACCGTCCTTAGACTCAGCATGATAAAATAGAATGTTCTTTCTGTCACCTGAAACTTGTTCTTTTTCCTGTGCTCTTACTTACAATAAAAGATAAAATGTTCTACAAAAGCCAAAAACATGGGCCTTATTTTGATTCCTCTCCTCGCTTTATCTTTATCATGTCCCATAGATTTAGCACCTACCCCTTGTATCCACCCAATATACTAAATCTCCATTGCAACATTCTTACCCAAACAATTGTCATGTTTCTCATGAATTACTGAAAAATCTCCAACCTTGTCTCTATACAACCATTCTTGCCTCCCTTGTGTCCCTTTTATGCATGCCATGTGTAATGACATTTAACAAATTAATTCTGATCACATATGTTTTTATAAAATAACACTATTTCAGTCTCTAGTCTACAAATATGACTTTTTAACTAGAAATTTATATCTGGCTTATACATAGACTGAGCTAGATGGTCAGTTTCTTTTCTTACTCTTATTTAAAGTCAGAAAATCCTAACTCACAATTATAGGGTATTGGTGACTACACCAAGTATTTCATGACCCTTTCAGATTGGGATATTAAGACGAAATGAGGACCCAGAAATTATGGAGACATGTCTCAATAAAAACTATTATCAGTGCACCATCAGATTCAAAGCTGACAAGCACACTGCACTCAACAGCTGGAACACTGGATATTTCAACTTGTCAGAGAATAGGTTCCTATTCTAATTTCTGTTTTCATTTGGCTCTCAAAAATATTTGACATGTTCGAGTAAAGCATTTAAGTGTGAGTTTTAACTATGCCTAATGATATATCATCAGTTTCTTTCTCCAATGAGTTTAGGAAGATCTTTAGATTTGGGGAAAGAGCCAAATTCTTGTCAATCCTTTTGGAAACCATTTGCACTTAAGACATTTCATAAGTTATATTTCATAAGTTTCATAAGTTACATTTTCATAAGTTATCCACAGTATTATACATAATGATGTTTTGTCCATGAAATCATAGGCTTACGCTGCTCAAAATACTGTGTCTGCTGTGAGGATAAGATTTTATTTCATCTTTCCCTTAAAAACTCATATGTGCTTATTTTTCCTCAGGAGAAATCATACTTAACTATATGTATTATTTTTTTTTACCATTTCCATACACAGCATGCAGAAAACATGCATTCAGTGTCCATTGTTTGATCACTTTCACAACTTTCATTAAGTTCACTTCAGGAGGTATAACTTTTTCTATTATTGTAGCAATTTGTAGAATAACATTCAGGTGCCAGTTCTTTATTTTCTAAATAAACTGTGACTTGCTGCACACAGAGCTGGTGCTCCTTCAGGTAGACACCCAATGCAGCTTTTCTAGTCTTAGTCATGGGTTACAACATAATCACTGACCAAATGAGAATTTAAAGTTTTCTTCTTCCATAGTATGGGTTTTCAGCGATAAATGAAACAAAATGTGATCTAGCATTCCTTCCAGATGTACACATGATACATATGCAGGGGACTGATTCATACCTTACATAGCAGTAAAGCAAATGTTTAAAAAAAAGTCTTCATGTTTGATAGATATTTACTCTTCCACTTTGTGTGTCATTGATATCATGTGATCTCCCATGTTCTCTGTCATATTTTGCCCAACTGGCCTTCTGCTTTTTCACCAGGTATAATTCTTATCATTAACTTTGCAGATTTTTTGTAGCTTATAAGCTGTACCTTCTTGGTTTATTTTTTAAAATTCATTGCTAAAGATTTAATTTTTTGTAAGTTATCACTTTCTCCCTTCAAATAACCTTACACAGTTTCCCATATAATGGAGGAATTTAAAGTATATATTTCTTTATATATATATAATATATATATATTTCTCTATATATTTATATATATATTTCTTGTATATTTCTTTATAGTTATGATTCACATTTTCCTGTTTTGTCCCATATCTAATAATTTTTAATTGAATGCTAGCCATTATAATATTTCATTTTTAGTTATTTAGGTTTTTTTTCCCTTCTTTTAAATAGTGTTGGAATCTGTTTTGGAAAGCAGTTAAGTTACTTGTAGATAAGCATAATCCTTTTGAGCCTTGTTCTTAAGAATTGCTAGAACAGATCTAGAAGGGACTTTTTCTAGGGCTAGATTGGTCCTGCTGTTAAGGCTGACCATTCTTGGTTCTCTACTACATACCCTGGGTCTCTTCTCTATAAGTGGTAGGAATTAAAATGTCTTTGGGAGCTTTGTAAGCTCTGAATTTTGTTCAGCTTGTATCTCCCTGGAAGTTGGTTTTTCCTTGGCTCCTCAAAGAGTTTCACCCTAAACATGCTCAGATTAGTATTCATCCAAATACCTTTCTAGCCCTCTTTCTTGCATAGCTCCTTATTCTCTGGTATCTCCCACAGTTCCAGCCACCCCAGTTTCCTTGAGCAACTCTATCCGTCTCCTCAACTGAGCAAGGCTTCTAAGTATTTCTTGGGTTTTCCATTCCTGTGTAATAGACTAGAAATTGCCTCCAGATAGAAATTCATGGAAAAAGTAGGATTTCACTTGTCTGTTTCCTTTCTCTCTGGGCTCAAACTCCTGTGTTGCCTCTTACCTACTGTTTGAAAACAGTTATTTCATATACTATTTATTGCCACTTCTCTAGTCATTTATAGCAGAAACACAATTCCCCTACCAGTTAATTCTTTCATGAGAGACACCTGTAGCTGATTGTAACAACTTTCTTCAGAGTGTTAATTGCATCTCATTGTACCTATTTTGCCATGATAAGTATGATGTTGAAAGATGCCAATGTATTCTTTGTGTTTCCTCTGATTTAAGTAACAAATTTATCCATATCATTATGGATACATTTACATCAGATTTCGTTGGGAAGAGATTGTTTTACCAGTGACGTCATTATATTTCCTTTGAAAACAGTACAAAATTTTTGATGGCTTTAGGCTGCAGTTTAGCAAAATTTGTAACAGCAAATATAACTAGGGGAAATTTTACCACTAGTTCAATAAAATCTAATTTTTCAAATATTCCTTTTCATTATTTTTTAATTCCAATTTCCCTTTCTGCATGCTTTAGTGAAACCACTACATTCACAGATTTATTTTTTTCTTTCTTAAACTCATAGATACATATTCCATATTCTTACTGGAGTCCTATTTTCTAATTATGTTTATGATATTATTCTGGATTATACTATTTATATTACCATTTTCATTGCTACATTTACACGTTAGTACACTATTTGCAGCTATTGATCCATTTTTTTGTGTGTGAATTGGGGATATAGCTTAATGGATTAATTAAAATGAAAAAGGCATATATTTCAGACATTAAAAATAGTATTAAAATGACATGGTAGTATATTTCTGTTTACATAAAGGTTAAAAATCTATGCTGATGCATGTGAGTAAACAATTACCTTTTTAGGGATAATGAGTTGGAAGAGCACCAGTGAGGTTTATGGGATGCTGGTGGTAATGTGTATCTCAATATGGGTGCTAGTTATGTGGGTGTGTTTACTTAGTAAAATTTCACTAAACTGTTCAAGTAAATTTAGTATTCGTTCTTTTTATTGTGTGCATGTTAAAGATTGCAAAAATGTTTTGTTAATGACATTCAAGTATGTTAACTGAGATGGACTATGACTGTTAAATGAAGGGCCATTAAGATTAAATGATCAATGCAACCTTATACATGTGAAAACTTTAAAAATATAATAATGAATTTGAAAGAGATTTTCTGTGAAATTAATCTTACTTTAAGATTTTTACTTCATTTATTATTCCTTTAAAACCACTAAACCAAGGGTGCCTGGGTGGCTCAGTCAGTTAAGTGTCTGCCTTTGGCTCAGGCCATGATCCCGGGGTCCTGGGATTGAGTCTTACATTGGGCCCCTTGCTTAGCAGGGAGCTTGCTTCTCCTTCTGCCTAGCCCCTCCCCCAGCTCATGTTCTGTCTAGCTCTGCTCTCTCTCTCGCTCTCAAATAAATAAATAAAATCTTTTTTAAAAACCCATGAAACCACTTATGGAATAGTTAATGTATATACAGAGCAACCAGTGTTCCATGGACCATACACTGAAGAATTCTGATTTAGAGAATGGGTTTCAGATACTTTGCTTTCTGCTAATTTTGTCTAATGCAGCAATAGGATTTGAATAATCTAAAGTAATCAACCATGTTTCTTAACCAATAGAAAGAATGCTTATTTCTGAAGGGTATATTCAGTATTATATTCCAATTAAATTTTCTGACAGATATTAGTAATGCAGTTATAATCTGTTTATAGTTAAACTGAGAGTTAAACAATTTAACTTTTTCTATATAATATTTAAAAGAAATATATGAATATGGTCACATTTTAAAAGGCAAATAATAGGGGTGCCTGGGTGGCTCAGATGGTTAAGTGTCTGCCTTCGGCTCAGGTCATGATCCCAGGGTCCATGGATCAAGCCCCACATCGGGCTCCTGGCTCAGCGGGGAGCCTGCTTCTCCCTCTCCCTCTGCCCCTCCCTCTGCTCATGCTCTCTCTCTCTCTCTCTGTATCTCTGTGTCTCAAATGAATACATAAAATCTTTAAAAAAAATAAATAAAAGGCAAATAATAAAGAAGACCTTGTGAAGAAAAGCATCCACTTTAACTGACCCTTCACATCTACAATCTGATTTTCATCCATTAATGTATTAAATGTATTAATCACCTTATATGTGTCAGATATTTTTCTAGGAGCAGGAGAAGCAGATATTTCATTCATCAAGCAAAAATCATTATTTCATGATTTATCACCTTTAATATTATCTATTGACACCCAGAGTTAAAAAAAAAAAAAAAAAAGGATATAGCTCACTTACACTACCCTGGCTTAGTGAAAAGAGCTTCTGGGAGTATCAGAGTCAAAGGAGAATTTGGATTTCACACAATGCTGACAAAGACTTCAGTGAAAACACTGCAGAAGAAAAAATTAATGAACTTGATAGTATGGCAATAGAAACTTTTCAAAAGAAAATACATAGGGAAAAGGAAATGGAAAAAAAATCCTTATTGTCAGTGACCTGTGACAACAAAAAGTAGCCTAACATATGTGAATTTGAAGTTCCAGAATAAAATAATACAGGGTTTGAAAAATTAAAGCCAAAATATTCCCAGAGTTGATGAAAATTATAATCCCTGAGATCCAAGAAGCTCAAAACATAAACAAGATCATGAAGAAAACAGACAGACCAAAGCACATCATAATCAGATTGTTGAAAATCAGTGATAAAGGTAAAATCTTTTAAAATAACCAGAAGAAAAAACTGTATTAGGTATAACAAAATAAAGGTTAAAAATGATAACAAACTTCTTGGAATCAGTGCAAAATAGAAACACTGGAGTGACATCTTTAAAGTATTAAAAGCACAAAATCCTCTCAACCTAGAATTTTATACCCAGTGAAAAATATTTTTCAAAAATGATAACAAAATAAAGACTATTTCAGAAAAAAAACCCTGAGGGGAGGAGCAAGATGGTGGAGGAGTAGGAGACCTAAATTTCATCCGGTCCCAGGAATTCTGCTAGATAGGGATCAAACCATACTGAACACCTATGAACTCAATAGGAGATTGAAGAAAAGAATAGCAACAGCTCTCTGAACAGAAAAGCGACCACTTTCTGGAAGGTAGGACGTGCGGAGAAGTGAATCTCAGGCCATATTCGGGAAGATAGACAGTGGGGGGAGGGGGCCTCCGTCAGCCGCTACCGGCAAGTGATAGAGCCCCCAAGCACAAAATTGGAACTTTTAGAAGTCTGCTCCCCTGAGGGACGTCGCTCCAGTGGCTAAGCGGGGGGTGGAACTCTCACTGGGACAATGTGGTCTCAGGACCCTCGGGGTCACAGAAAGACCAGGGGTGCCTGAGTGTGGCAGAGCTCCCAGGTATCGGAGCGGGGAAGCCGGCTGCAGAGATGGAGCCGAGGAGTGAGCTCTCAACTCGGGGTTGCCATAAACCATGATCTGCAGCACAGTTGGGCCACTGCTCCTCCAGCAGGGACCCAACAAGTGGCAGATCCGGGGAGACTCCCCTTCCTCCCTGGGGAGGAGCGGCACAGGAGCGCACCGCAGGGATCTGCTGGGTTTGGAGACTCCACACGGAGTCGTGTGCCAGAGATAGAAACGCTCAGTCACAGGCCGGGTGAGCACGGAGTGCGGCCGGAGACCGGGGAGATGGCAGTGACTGACTGCTTTTCTCTGGGGGTTCACTGAGGAGTGGGGCCCCGAGTTCTCGGCTCTTCTGGGGCAGAGATTGGGAGGCCGCCATTTTCCCTCTCATCCTCCAAAGCTGCATGGAAAGCTTGCAGGGAACAAAAGCTCCCGAGAGCAAACCTGAGCAGATGACTTAGCCCGGACCGGGCAAGGGTGGGGCAATTCCACCTCCGGCAAAGACATTTGGGAACCACGGCAACAGGCGCCTCCCCCAGAAGATCAGCAAAAAGAGCCAGCCAAGACCAAGTTTACTGATCAATGAGAACGGCAGAACTCCAGTGCTAGGGGAATACTACACATAGAATTCATGGCTTTTTTATCATGATTCTTTAGTCTTTCAAAGTTTTTTTTTTAACTGTCTTTTTTTTTTTGAATTTTTCTTTTTCCCTTTTTCAACCAACATCTTATCAATCCCTTTTTTAAAAAAATCCTTTTTATTTTTCATTTTTAGAGTCATATTCTATCCCTTCATAGTAGTTACCCTTATTTTTGGTATATATATATATAAGTTGTACTCTCTTTAAAATTTTGGGATACAGTTTCTTCTAACAGATCAAAATATACCCTAAATCTCTAGTGTATGGCTTTTTCTAGTCTCCTGCCTGATCACATTCTCTCCCTTTTCTTTTTTTAAATCCTCTTCTTTCTTTTTTCAACCAACTTCTTATCTTATCAATTCCTTTTATAAAATCTTTTATAATTTTCATCTTTACAGTCATATTCCATCCCTTCATCGTATTAACCCTTATTTTTGTACATATATAAGTTTTTCTTTCTTTAAAATTTTGGGAGGCACTTTCTTCTAACAGACCAAAATATGCCCAAAATCTAGTGTGTGGCACTGATCTATGCACCAGTCTGATCATATTTGATCATATTCTGTTTTGTTTTGTTTTGTGTTTGTTTGTTTTTATCTTTTTTCTTTTTCTTTTTTCTTTCTTTCCCTTTCTTTTCCCCCGGTTTCAGGTCTTTTCCCATTTATTTAGTGTATATTTTCTGGGGATGTTTTTACCCTGTTAGCATTTTGTTCTCTCATTCATCTATTCTCCCCTGGACAAAATGACAAGATGGAAAAAATCACCTCAACAAAAAGAACAAGTGGCAGTAGCGACTGCCAGGGACCTAATCAATACGGACATTAGTAAGATGTCGGAACTAGAGTTCAGAATGATGATTTAAAGATACTAGCTGGGCTTGAAAAAAACATGGAAGTTATTAGAGAAACCCTTTCTGGAGAAATAAAGGAACTAAAATCTGACCAAGTTGAGATCAAAAAGGCTATTAATGAGGTGCAATAAAAAATGGAGAGTCTAACTGCTACGATAAATGAGGCAGAAGAAAGAATTAGTGATATAGAAGACCAAATGCTGGAAAATAAAGAAGCTGAGAAAAAGAGAGCTAAACAACTACTGGATCATGAGGGCAGAATTCGAGAGATAAGTGATACCATAAGACAAAACATTAGAATAATTGGGATCCCAGAAGAAGAAGAAAGAGAGACGGGGCAGAAGGTATATTGGAGCAAATTATAGCAGAGAACTTCCCCAATTTGGGGAAGGAAACAGGCATCGAAATCCAGGAGGCACAGAGAACCCCTCTCAAAATCAATAAAAATAGGTCAACACCCCGACATCTAATAGTAAAATTTACGACGTCAGAGACAAAGAGAAAATCCTGAAAGCAGCTCGGGAGAAGAGATCTGTAACCTACAATGGTAGAAACATTAGATTGGCAACAGACCTATCCACAGAGACCTGGCAGGCCAGAAAGGACTGGCAGGATATGTTCAGAGCACTAAATGAGAAAAATATGCAGCCAAGAAGACTATATCCAGCTAGGCTGTCATTGAAAATAGAAGGAGAGATAAAACCTTCTAGGACAAACAAAAACTAAAGGAATTTGCAAACATGAAACCAGCCCTACAAGAAATATTGAAAGGGGTCCTCTAAGCAAAGAGAGAGCCTAAAAGCAACATAGACCATACATAGACAACATATACATAGACCAACATAGACAATATACAGTAATAGTCACCTTACAGGCTATACAATGGCACTATATTCATATCTTTCAATAGTTACCCTGAATGTCAATGGGCTAAATGCCCCAATCAAAAGACACAGGCTATCAGATTGGATAAAAAAAACAAGACCCATCGATATGCTGTCTGCAAGAGACTCATTTTAGAACCAAAGACACCCCCAGATTGAAAGTAAGGGGGTGGAAAACCATTTACCATGTTAATGGACACCAAAAGAAAGCTGGGGTGGCAATCCTTATATCAGACAAATTAGATTTTAAACCAAAGACTATAATAAGAGATGAGAAAGAACACTATATCATACTTAAAGGGTCTATCCAACAAGAAGATCTAACAATTGTAAATATCTATGCCCCTAACATGGGAGCAGCCAATTATATAAGGCAATTAATAACAAAAGCAAAGAAACACATCGACAACAATAAAATAATAGTCCCCCGACTTTAACACCCCCCTCACTGAAATGGACAGATCATCTAAGCAAAAGATCAACAAGGAAATAAAGACTTTAAATGACACACTGGACCAAATGGACTTCACAGATATATTCAGATCATTCCATCCCAAAGCAACAGAATACACATTCTTCTCTAGTGCCCATGGAACATTCTCCAGAATAGATCACAACCTAGGTCATAATTCAGGTCTCAACCAGTACCAAAAGATTGGGATCATTCCCTGCATATTTTCAGACCACAATGCTTTGAAACTAGAACCCAGTCACAAGAGGAAAGTCGGAAAGAACTCAAATACATGGAGGCTAAAGAGCATCCTACTAAAGAATGAATGGGTCAACCAGGAAATTAAAGAAGAATTAATAAAATTCATGCAAACCAATGAAAATGAAAACACAACTGTTCAAAATCTCTGGGATGCAGCAAAGTCAGTCCTGAGAGGAAAGTATATAGCAATACAAGCCTTTCTCAAGAAACAAGAAAGGTCTCAAATACACAACCTAACCCTACACCTAAAGGAGCTGGAGAAAGAACAGCAAAGAAAGCCTAAACCCAGCATGAGAAGAGAAATAATAAAGATCAGAGCAGAAATCAATGAAATAGAAACCAAAAGAACAGTAGAACAGATCAACGAAACTAGGAGCTGGTTCTTTGAAAGAATTAACAAGATTGATAAGCCCCTGGCCAGACTTATCAAAAAGAAAAGAGAAATGACCCAAATAAAGAAAATCATGAATGAAAGAGGAGAAATCACAACCAACACCAAAGAAATACAAACAATTATAAGAACATATTATGAGCAACTATATGCCAGCAAACTAGATAATCTGGAAGAAATGGATGCATTCCTAGAGATGTATAACTACCCAAACTGAACCAGGAAGAAATAGAAAACCTGAACAGACCTAGAACCACTAAGGAAATTGAAGCAGTCATCAAAAATCTCCCAACAAACAAGAGCCCAGGGCCAGATGGCTTCTGAGGGGAATTCTACCAAACATTTCAAGAAGAATTAATACCTATTCTTCTGAAACTGTTCCAAAAAATAGAAATGGAAGGAAAACTTCCAAACTCGTTTTATGAGGCCACCATTACCTTGATCCCAAAACCAGACAAAGACCCCATCAGAAAGGAGAATTATATACCAATATCCCTGATGAACATGGATGCAAAAATTTTCACCAAAATACTAGCCAATAGGATCCAACAGTACATTAAAAGGATTATTCACCACGACCAAGTGGGATTTATCCCTGGGCTGCATGGTTGGTTCAACATTCACAAATCAATCAATGTGATACAATACTAATAAAAGAAAGAACAAGAACCATATGATCCTCTCAATAGATGCAGAAAAGCATTTGACAAAGTACAGCATCCTTTCTTGATCAAAACTCTTCAGAGTATAGGGATAGAGGGTACATACCTCAATATCATAAAAGCCATCTATGAAAAACCCACAGTGAATATCATTCTCAATGGGGAAAAACTGAGAGCTTTCCTCCTTAGGTCAGGAACATGGCAGAGATGTCCACTATCACCACTGCTATTCAACATAGTACTAGAAGCCCTAGCCACAGCAATCAGACAACAAAAAGAAATAAAAGGCCTCCGAATCGGCAAAGAAGAAGTCAAACTCTCACTGTTTGCAGATGACATGATACTTTATGTGGAAAACCCAAAAGACGCCACCCCAAAACTGCTAAAACTCATACAGGAATTCAGTAAAGTGGCAGGATATAAAATCAATGCACAGAAGTCAGTGGCATTCCTATACACCAACAACGAGACAGAAGAAAGAGAAATTAAGGAGTCGATTCCATTTACAATTGCACCCAAAACCATAAGATACCTAGGAATGAATCTAACCAAAGAGGCAAAGGATCTTTGCTCAGGAAAGTATAAAATACTCATGAAAGAAATTGAGGAAGACACAAAGAAATGGAAAAACGTTCCATGCTCATGGATTGGAAGAACAAATATTGTGAAGATGTCAATGCTACCTAGAGCAATCTACACATTTAATGCAATCCCTATCAAAATACCATCCACTGTTTTCAAAGAAATGGAGCAAATAATCCTAAAATTTGTATGGAACCAGAAAAGACCCCGAATAGCCAGAGGAATGTTGAAAAAGAAAAGCAGAGCTGGTGGCATCCCAATTCCGGACTTCAAGCTCTATTACAAAGCTGTCATCATCAAGACAGTATGGTACTGGCACAAAAACAGACACATAGATCAATGGAACAGAATAGAGAGCCCAGAAATGGACCCTCAACTCTATGGTCAACTCATCTTTGACAAAGCAGGAAAGAATGTCCAATGGAAAAAGAGAGTCTCTTCAACAAATGGTGTTGGGAAAATTGAACAGCCATATGCAGAAGAATGAAACTGGACCATTTCCTTACACCACACACAAAAATAGACTCCAAATGGTTGAAAGACCTAAATGTGAGACAGGAGTCCATCAAAAACCTTTTTTTTCATTGAAGTATATGGTTGACACACCTATAGGACTTTTAAAAAAAATGAATCATGTTGTTGAACTAAGAGAAAACTTTAACAGATTCAAAAAAGTCCAAATTTTATAGGCCTCGTTTTCAGACCATAATGCAATACTAACAATCAAGAGCAAACAAGAAAAACCTGTGTGCACCCGCACACATATGTGGGGGGGGGGTGTGTGTGTGTGTGCATGTGTGGATGGCTCACTGTGTGTAGTAGTAGTAATGATGGAAGCAGTAGTAGGGTTAAAGAAAAATTGGTCCAGTATGAAGCAAAAGGAGACTGCAGAGGGCTCTAAAAGAGGTGTCTCCAAACAAGTCAGCCAGAGCAAGACAAATACCATATGATTTCACTCATTTTTGGAATTTAAGAAACAAAACAGATGAACATAGGGGAAGGGGGCAAAAAAGAGAGGGAGGCAAACCATAAGAGACTCTTAACTATAGAGAACAAACTGAGGGTTGCTGATTATAACCAGGTTATGAATTTTTTTCTTTGCTGAAGTATTAAAGAAGTGATGTTGTGTACTTCTTTTTTGTCCTACTTATTCTGTGTTAATGTCTTTCAGTGCAATTGTGTTTTTCACCAAATTCTTGATTCTTAAAGCATTTTACCTTATGGGTTTTGCTCATATTGTTTCGAGCATAATACTATTGGCTTAAAATTTCATTGTATCTGATTTTAATATTGCTTGCCCTACTTTCTGATTTGCATTTTCCTAATATAAGTTTAATCACTTCTTTATTTTTAATATTTCTATATAATTTAACTTAGGTGTTTTCCTTGTGAGCAGTATATTTAATCAGAACTTTTTTTTAGCAGGTAAATTCCACCCATTCACATTTATTATAATTACCAATATGTCTGGTCTTATTTCTAAAATTTTATTTTTTAATTTTCTTTTTTTTTTAAAGATTTTTATTTATTTATTTGACAGAGAGAGAGACACAGCAAGAGAGGGAACACAAGCAGGGGTAGTGGGGGAGGGAGAAGCAGGCTTCCTGTGGAGCAAGGAGCCCGATGTGGGGCTCGATCACAGGACCCTGGGATCATAACCTGAGCCAAAGGCAGACGCTTAATGACTGAGCCACCCAGGCGCGCCATTTTTTAATTTTCTATTTAATTAGCTTTTTGTTACCTTTTTCTTATCTTTTTCTGAATGCTTCATTTTTTTCCTTTTGCATTCTTTTTCCCCCTGCTACCAGTTTCAAAGAGGCACTACATAATTCTTTTGTACCCTAAACATTGTAAAACACCTACTTGAAAAGAATATTGATATATTAATGTACAAAAACTGAAGAATGACTACATATCCACAATGCGCTGAGTTGAGACCCTTTGCATATTTTTATTCTTTCCCTACTTCCTATCTTTGGTGTCATAGATTTGAAATGTAGGTTCTAAGTTATTATTTTTTACAGAGTTAATTTATTTTCTCTGTCCAGAAACTACTCTTAACATTTTCATGATAATTCACGTGTATATTAGCAACAATTATTCAATTTTATCTATGTTTTATTGTGACTATTGCTCCTTGTATATTTAATCTTCTCCCAACTTGAGTTTTTTTTTTCTGATTCATTTTTCACTCAGCTGGAGTGGTTCCTTAAAATTATGTTATGTTTTCTAAGCTCTTGCATATCAAAAATGTCTTTTTCCTTCCTCACATATGAAAGATATATATGAGAATCAAATCGTAAAATCAGAGTCCTTTATTCTTATGAATATGTAAATAAAATGCTACTCACATAGCTTCCACTGTTGCAGATTGCATTATCTTACAACGATCTGAGTCACTTTCTTCTTTAAGTTACCTATTATTTCTCTCTAGAAGCTTATAAGATTTTTTTATCCATGAATTTATAAATGTCACCAGGAGCCCCAGGGTTACTATTGTTAATTCTGTCTAGAGGTCAAACGTATGCCCCTCCCTCTAAGGAATGCAGATGCACCAAGATGGTCTAGTCATCAACTATAAGCAGGGGTCTAGTCAAGACAAACAATCAGCATTAGGGAGGTCTAGCACTAGGCAACCAGCCTGAACCGTGGGACTGAGTTGCAGCAACTGCACTCCTGGAGGGATTGAGTGGGAACAAAGCAGAACCCTGATCCCTAACCCTAAGCCCTGTGAGACTAGTGGGAAAGGAAACAAATTGGAAATACATAAACAGGGATATAAAATATGGATCTAGTTACTGAAACTGGTGTGTAAAATAACAGTGTGATGACCAGGGTAAGCAGGCAGCCTCACAGAGTTCCAGTGTTAGTAAACAAGAAAAAGTGCCCTTTCGGGAATGGAAATGTGCTAAAAGGATCCAGTCATAAACAGACATTAATCTTGAAGGGTCAGCCTCAGAAGTCAGGGTAATATGATTCCATTCCTGCTATCCCTGAAGTTCAGACCTAATTACTAGATTTAATTTAGAAGGCATTTTCTATGTTTTTCTTCCTTTTTCCAGAATATATGTGATTACAATTCATGTAAGTCAAAATCTCCACACACACCTTAGTTTAAGCCTCCTCATTTTTCCACCAATAGTAGCTAAAAAAGTGATTTTCAAACAACTTATCAAAGGGAAAGTTAGCCTCCACCCCAGGAAACTTGTGAGTGAACAAAATAGGACTGTTCTCCAAGAGTGGGGCTATGAGACAATAAAATTAGCCCATAGAGATATACCAAGTCATCTTCAAGTGACTCTAACTCCCGGGTCCTTAGACTGCAGAATGGATATCTTCACTGCCTTGGAGGAGAAGTGACATAATCACTTCCACTCATATTTCATTGGCCAGATTTACATGTTTCCACCTAACTGCACGGGAGAGTGGGAATGCAGTTGCTCCTCTGAAAGGCAACAGTAAGGCATATACAAAGGCAGTTGTCCCCTCTGGCAAGTGCATAAAAGAATCTCTGACACTGAGGTTGAAGGTCAGACACGGGACTGGTAGTGAATTCACTGAAGTTATGACTATCAGCAGGATTTCTCTTGGCAACACCAAAATATCAGGTTGTGCTTTCCATTCACACACACACACACACACACACCCCTACCTGACACCCCTATCTGACATAAGAGCAGCATACTTTATCAACAATGGGTCGCAAATAGTAGTTTTTAAACTTGCACATTGGACTGTCGTTTACCAAGGCTGACATCTACAACTCTCTTAACTTGGTGATGTTAGATATTCAGAATAATAGTACTGGGGCCTTGGAAATAATCAAAATGAATTAAGTGCAGATATTGTTAAGCACCCTTTAGAATCATTATCTGAAGTTTGTAGCTCATAGTTTTCCTTTAATTAAACTCTGCTTGCTCTATTCGGGTGTTTAAATTACACAGAATATGATGTTCTGTCAGGTGCTCTTAAGATTAATGTAGAATTTCCCTCAATAATTTCCATCTTTCATTCAACATTTCTGTTCTGCTAACACAATGAGATGCAGTAAAATGAGGTTCCTTTCTTGTTGCTTTCTTAGCAATGTGAAGAGCACAGTGCATGCAATGCATGAACAGAAAATGATTTCTAAGGAAAGTTACTGTGAAGACAACCAGAGCCCTCATTTGTTGTAACCATTCATGTTTTAGAAATTAAGAGTTTTCTTGAAAATGTTCAAGTTCTTCTACAAACCTGAAACCCTTCATCCAAAACTAGCTCTCATCTCTGAGCGGGAGGGAGGGTGCACCTAAAATCCTCAGACAAGGAGATTCACTGCAGCTTTGGGCTGAGATAAATAGCAGGCACTCAGCCTTCCTTTGAGGGCCCTTGATACACTTCAGGGCCCCAAAGACAGTGACAAAGGCAACTAGAGACTGGCTCAGTGGAAAAAGGTGAAATCCAGACCATAAAAATGAGAAATTAAGGGAGGAAAAAGAAGATCTTGTACCAACAGCACTGAAGAAGCCACAGCCTTCACACTGAAGTGAGATATTTTGTCTGTGTGTTAAATTTGAGGGCCCAAATGACTGAGCTTGAACTTCACAGGAATAGCAATGAGAATTTTTGCTAAGCCCCTCTCTACTAATCAGAATAACAAATATTTTATAATTTTATCTCTTTTCCATTTTTCCGCCTTCTATTTCTTATCCTCTCCTCCTCTCTGTAGCATTTTCCTTTCTGTGACTTTCTGGATTTCCTTCTTTGTGAGTCAGCCTCATTGGTGACCAGAGGCACCAGGTATGATTTAGCCTAGTTGGGGGTAATCAAACTAAAGCAGTCCCTGGAATTCTTCCCTTCCCTGAAATTCTGCATTACCCTTGGCACACCTAATTTGTCTGACTAAATGCTTAATGGAAAAACATTGAAGAAGTGTTCACTGGGTCTTCTAGAAATGCTCAAATACTCCATGCCCTGAGACTGGGCCCTCTGGTGGGACCATTGTCAAATGGGAATGAAGTGACCCTGATTTCTGAGCTGCGACCCTTGCTGGGGCAGAGATCTCAGTAGACATCCCCATGTACGAGCCTGGGATTCCACGTCCAGATTGTGGAGTTCTCCTACTTATGATGCTAGCTCCCTGAGGGTAGCCTTAGACAGTCTCTTCCCTCTGGACTTCGGTTTTCTCATGTGTATTAAGGCAGTTGACAAAAAAGGAAAGTAAGTTTCAGTTACCTTGACAATCAGTATGGATTGGAAATGGTTGCTTGGGTCACTGTGTTCAGAAAGATTCTAAGTGTCCTGGTTCAATATTGTCACTGCACTCTGTTGTCACTGCATTATTTCATAATGACTAAGAGCAGTGGTGAAGAGTACTGGATTTGGAATCAAAATTTCCGGGACCCTCTTACCAACTATGTAACCGTTAGCATGATACTTAACTCTCTAAGCCTCTGTTACCCACCTGTAAAATGAGAATAATATTACCTGCCTTACAGAGTACTGTAAGGAATGCATTAGACAATTCATATAAAGTTTATAGCACAATACCTTATAGTGTAAGCAAATAGTACATATAGCAAATTATCTATATGGCCCTGAGCTCACTTACAAGCCCATATAAATATATAGCAAAATATCTGCCACGGGCAGAGGACTGGGGAGTGGTGCTCTACCAGTTAACATCCTGAGACGAAATACTTTCTAAGGTGCTTTCCAGCTCTCAAGTTCTGTTTCTGTGGATACCAAAACAGCACAGATTGAGGTTTAGCCACCTTAGCATCATGTGTGATGGAATTTATGGTAGGCATAAGTGGGATTTGACAGCTTTCCTTGATTGGCTACTTCAATTCAGTTCAGCCAGCTTTTTGAATTCTTTTAACTAGGCATGTCTCCCTACTCAAGAAACAGTTAAAACCAGGAGGTAAAAAACAGGTGATTATGTTGAACTTGTAGGTTAACTTTACACCAAACTGGTGTATATCAGTTGACTTATTATTAACTGGTTATATCTATTTGATTTGTCTAATAAATCTAGTATTTTTTTGCAGTTTGGGTGCAGCTATCACTTCCAATTCAAACAACTCAAACTCTCACTCTTCTATAGATTCTGGGACAATCAGGCATTCAAAAAAATTTTTTTTGAACGCCTATGTGTCAGGCATTGTCATATCCACTAAAGATACAAAATCATATAAGCCATGGCTCTTGGACCAAAAGAGCATAGAATCTGAAAGACAAATTCTACTGGAATGCTTGAAGTTTTCCTGCCCTGATTCCATATATTTAACAATTAGCCCTTTATTCGTTATGGTCAGTATTACAGCATTCACAAACATCTACTTCCTCTCTCCTTTCTGAGCACACAGACAACTGCATTCCCACTTTCCCTTGCAGCTAGGTGGGAGCATGTGATTAAGTCTAGCCAATGAAATATGAGTGGAAACGATTATGAGTCACTTCCCTTGGAAGCAGTTAAGATTAGGTGAAAGTCTCCATGCTTTCTCTTTCCTTGACATTGGTACTTTAGAAGCCCCCAGTTGAAATGGTAGCATCACAAGGTAGACCATCCATTGATCTGTGAACCTATCATACCCCATTTCACTGCCTATTTGTGTGGGACAGGTAGAGTGAGCAAAATATAAGGCCTTCTTGTGTTAAATCACAGAGATTTTTAACATTCTTACTACAGCATAGTGCAGATTACACTATTTTATTTTTTAAAAAGATTTTATTTTTTAAGCGATCTCTACACACAACGTAGAGGTCAAACTCACAACCCTGAGATCAAGAGTCACATACTTTACCAACTGCGTCAGCCAGGCACCCCATTTTTTTACTTTAAATAAAGGTTTCCAGCCACAGACAGAGCATACATTCACCTGTGCATATTAACTACCTTCTCTTCTTTTAACAAAATGTTTGAGGTTGGGGAATATTTAAAACATCACTTGTGCAATATGGGGCACAGGCTAAAACAGCAAGAAAATTTCAGTCCTGTTACCAAGTATGTTTCCATCCTCTGTATATTTTTTACATGGCAGTGCTTTTATATAATTGCTTAGCTTATTTGTTAATGCTAGTAAATTGGGTGAATTATTTTTAGTATATTTAATACTAAAGTATATTTAATACTAAAGGCACATTTTGTGTTGTGATAAATAAATCCAATTCTTCAAATCCTTTCCAAAGAAAATGCTATTTTACTGAGTTTTAGAGTTGAGAAATAACCAGTGTTGATAATATAGGGCTTCATTATGATAGATTGATTTGAGAGTATAACACAATGTCACAAATCCTAGAGCACAATCAATTTGAAGGTCATTTTCTCTATAGTATACATGTGTTATTATAAATCACTGCAATTTATTTCCCAGTATTATTAAAATAGCACAATTACTCTTTCATAATTAGAAAATTTCTGAGTGCAGATGGTCCCCAACTTACAGTGGTTCAACTTTAACTAGCAATATGCAGTCTGATCCTGTCTTGTGAAGCTGAGCAGGGGCAGCAAACTGCAGCTTTCAATCAGCCACACAATCACAAGGGTCAACAACCGAGACACTTAAAACCCTTCTGTACCCACACAACCCTTCTGCTTTTCATTTTCAGTACAGTATTCAATCAATTGCATGGGATAGTCAACACTTTGTTATCAAATAGGCTTTGTGTTAGATAATTTTGCCCAACCACAGGCTCATGTGTTCTGAGCACATTTAAGGTAGGCTAAGCTAAGCTATGATGTTCCATAGGTTAGGTGTGTTAAATGCATTATTGACTTAATATTTTCAACTTACAGTAGGTTTATTGAGACACTGTAAGTCGAGAAAGATCTGTATTCAAAATCATTGACTACTCTTTTGCAAATAAAGAGACATAAGTGTATAAATAATTGGTAAATGTTAGATGAAGTTAGAGATATTCAGCATTTCTATATATGAATAAGTGATACAAGTTTTAAAATACATTTACATGTTCACGTTGATTTTGCATGCATTTATAAGTGAAAAATGACTTAAAAAGGAAGTTCTTTTCCTTTTATTATTATTTGTCTTAAGTATCAGATGGGGAATATAGCTACATGAAATCAAACTCCAGGTGGAAATGGAAACATTCAATAAAATACTGGCATAGTTTGCTTCTCCATACCACCACATGACTGTTCAGAGACATCTGTGTAATTCGTAACATTCTAAGCCTTCATATTTGACTCAGGAAACTTACAAACTAGTTGTGTATACATGACAGGAAACTAGAAAACAATCCACAGCCAAGTTCAGACCTTTATTAAAGCGTTATTGCTTGTATCAGAGTAAATCTTATGCTTACAGGTCTCTCTACACGAGGAATGTGTGAGCTCCTTGAGTTTTTCCCAGTATTTGTATCTACTCCCAGCTCATCCCCATCTCACCAAAGCATTCTCTGCCCTGGATCCAGTAATCTCCAACCCTTCAATGGTCCTCCATTAACAACAGGTGTAATGTCCAAGCTCTTAATCATGCTATTCAAGTTCCTCTGGCTACCCCTCCAGACTCAGCTATTCTCCTTCCCCCAACAAAATACTCCATGTGAGACTTATCAAAGTGTGATCCACAGATTTGCCCTATGAGATTTGGATTAGATGTCACCACCTCGGGAAAGCCTTCTCCAAATCCCCAAATAGGATTGGATGCCCCTCTTTGGTGTTCATCCCCTTTCCAGCACTTAGTGCAGAACAACTGTCTTTCTCCTTGTCTATTTTCTCCATAAAGGCTGGGAGCTCTTTGAGAGCAGGCACCCTTGCCTCTTCTCTGTGTTTCTCCTAGTTCCAAGCAGTGATCCTGGGTGTGATAGAATGAGGAAGGAAGATGAAATTGTGGCTTGCTTACCATTTGGTAGCTGTAGCCATAAAACACATAGCCAGTGGTGTGCTGGAACCAGATCAAACCAGCTTGTGAGAGCCAACTGTGTAGAATTCTTCCCAACTCTTCAGATAGTGACATCAATTTGGTGGTTTGAAATTAGCTAGGGTAGCTGAAAATGCCACAAAAAATTGCTAAATGGTACAAATCATATTTATTTTTTTCTTCTCGACATATGGTTGTTTCCATTCACCATCACATCGCTGCAAAACATTTAGGTCTACTTTGGTAAAGTGGCAAATGGTGCAAATATACCACAAATTCAAGCAAGTTAGATAATTATACATCAGGATTTGAAAAACAAAAATAACTCTTTTGTCATTTAAAATTTGATACTTCCTCAGTCAAAGCTTCATGACTGGTTTAAGGATTTGTAGTTTTCTTCAGTAATGATTGCCTAAAAATCTGAGTAATTGAGGATTCTGTGTATAGTAACTATGTCGATTTTGTTAATTTTGTCATCTTAATAACTATCAGATTAGCTGTGCAGAAATTCCATAAATATTAGTGTGTTTTTTGGTGAGCAGTAGCATTTATGACAAATGGGAAAATACATTCGTTTAGATCTAACAAAAAGCAATGAGTCTGTACCCAACCAGCTATTTCTGAAACATCCTCCAAATAAAAGTTTCAGGCCAATAGGCCTTCTACGAGATAGAAGGTTATTTCCCAAGTTTTTATTTAAATTCCAGCTAATTAACATACAGTGCAAAATTAGTTTCAGGTGTAGAACCAGATAAAAGTTTGCACAGATCTTAAAGTATCCATTTCTCCTGTTGTGCTGCTATGAAAATACCAGATGGGGACTGCTCTGATCAGGAATTTTAATGGGAATGGTTCTCTCCCTACAACTTTCCATGGCTTATAAATAGATTCAGAAAAGAATTCAGGTAAAAAGCATGATTTCAGACTATGAAATGAGTGTCCTAGAGAACCCTAACACCTAAATGTTCCCCCAAATCACTGGTTCTGGCCAGCCTAGGTGTATCAGAATCATCTGGGGAGTTGGTTACAAATACATATCCCTGTACCCCATAGCAAGAGGGTCTATGGTGAGCCCGGGGAATCTATATTTTTTTTACAAGCTCCCCAGATAATTCCAGTCTATTGATTGTAGCTTTTAACCCTAAGTCCCCTCTTGAAAACATTTTGTTTTAGTTTACAAGTTTGTATTCCTTTGACTTTAAAACATATGCTCTCTGATTTCAGTAATGACCATGAAGAGAAGCCAGAATTCATCAGTAACATAAACAAATGGCCAAAAAAGGTTTTTAATATAGAATGCAAGATATTGTACTTACACATGAAAAATGAGTGGGGAAATGGAAGAAATTATCTCAGTAATTTAGCTTCCCTTCCTCTTGGAGTATTTTCTGTGATGACCCATCTACATAATTGAAGGACAGGTGCTCTAATCATTGATTTTACCAATAATTTTTCCAATTCTTCTTTTTGAATATGTATGTCTATTCTTAAATTGAAATAACAAAATCAGAGGTATGGGCTTCCTGTGACTCTTCTTCTGTGCAAATCTTTGCTTATTGCCACATGATAGAACCACTCCTTAATGATTTCAAAGCCAGCTGCAAATTTGGAATTTATTGGCAGAATGGCAACTTAGTGTGTCAAAAGATACACTATTTGTTTTCTTTTCTTTTCTTTTCTTTTCTTTTCTTAAGAGAGAGAGCAGGAGGGGAGGGTGCTTGGGTGCAGCGGGTAGAGGGGCAGAGGGAGAGGGAGAGAGAATCTTAAGCAGGCTCCACACCCAGCATGGAGCCCAAGATGGGGCTCAGTCTCACAACCTTGAGATCATGACCTGAGCCAAAATCAAGAGTCGGACGCTTAACTGACTGAGCCACCAGGGCACCCCTACCATTGCTTTTCTGAACAGTTTTTACTTATCTCAGTTGACTTTGCCTTTGCATTCACCTCAAGAATTACGTGTAGATTTTAAAAGTATTAGATGGACTACACAGGAGCTATGAATTAATACTTCGCTTTACTTTAGAATATATCATTCTCTTAGAACATAAGCACTTGTAACAGAAACAGAGGGTGTTTTCTTTAGCACCCACTAGTACATAACCATTCTCACTTTTGTATTTGGTTACACATTTTCTTTGAAAATGAGGTTTCTCTGTTCTATAGCCATACGCTACCCTGTTGCTGAATGCCTCTAAATGTCATTATAACAACATGTAATCTTTGTTTTAATTCATAAAACATTTAAAAAATTCATGCCAACATTTGGATCCCTAGGGGTACCCTATTTCTGAAAATAACAGTATTAAGACTTAAAATCATGGGTAACAATATTTAAATACAGGAAGCACTTTGACTGTGGCTTGTGTTTTTTGGGTTTTGTTTTTTGTTTTTTATTCTGGTGGGTTTGTTTGAGTTTGTTGTTTTTCGTTTTTTGTCTTTTTTTTTTTTTTGGATCTGCATCATTGACTTTATCACCTTGGTTCTATGGTTCTAATGTCTTGTCCAGAGCCACTCATTTAACTACTTTTTCAAAACATTCATAACACAACATGGCTATAACTATACAGCTGCTGGCCTTTACTGGAATTATATAATGAAGATCAATTATAGTATTTGATCTGGCCTTCCTTTCTAAGTGTTACCATTAATTCAAATTAAAATGCTATGTCAATGTGCTTCCTACCATCATGGAAATGAAGACATCTTTTATTGACAGTAGAGATAATTTGGGATGATAAGGATAAGAGTAGATTATGTTATCTTTATTTTCACAAAAACTCAAGTCAAAGGTTAAAATAATCAGAGTATTACAAATATTTTTGAACTTAAAATAAGACATATGAACTAGACATTAGTCGTATAAATAAATATACTATGGTAGGGTGGAAAGAGCCTTGTGGCAAAAGTCAAGAGCCTTGAGTTCTAATTTAGGCTAGGCTGCTATCAAGCTGTATGATTTTGGAAAAATAGTTTCATTTCTTTGGGCATCAGTTTTCTTGGTCATGATATAAGAATATTGGATTGGATGATCCCTTCAGTCTTATGGAACACTAGTGATTTGGATGGTGGAAAGTAAAATCACTTAAAATTAGTAAACTATAATGGTTGGAAGTCATTTCAGCATGATAGTTTGAGGCCACAGAGGGCTGGAAACATGAGAGCAAATGTTTTCAAAGATTTTATTCAAGAACAAGCTAGAAATAGTTGTTGATCATGACACTGTACAGTTATCTATATCCCAGAATTAAAGCTAGCAAGGTCCTTAGAATAAGAGCAAACATATCTAGAAAGAAAACCATAAAGCAGAAATAGTGGGAAAAATGCTTTTAAGTTGATTAGAGATGAAAATAGCACTGTGACCCAATTTGGATTCAGTTTACAAAAATAATTGTAATGCAGTTCAATCTAAAGTGGTTGTTCCTCCCGGGCAAAGGCAAAAGTTGAAAAAAAATGACAAAATTTAAAAATAGGTCAAGAACTACCAAATGTATGGTTCCCATCTCAGACTGTGAAAGTGTGAAAAATGAATCGGAATACAGATACAGAAAATGCATATATAATTTGAAGAAGAGACTCAGCTGAGAAACATGAGGTGCAGATTTAGAATCTAGCTCATCTTTGAGATTTAAATACTCATGATGGATTTCCACTAGCCAGAAATAATAGAATGGAGAAGTATTTAATAAAAAGAGCCCTTTCAGAAAAAATAAATACTTAAGCAGTGCTACAGAATGACTTCAGCTCAGCACAAACACATATAAATTTCATCAGTTTGCTTCCCTTTGTAGATGGATCATCTTTTTGTTGGGTGGGAGGGGTCAAGGAGGGAGTAACATAATTCAATCCAAAAGTAACTGGCCAGGCTTAAGACCTACATAGATCCTTTCAACTACAAAATATACTCTTATTACAGGAAATGTTAAATTGTGAATCTTAGAAATACAGTGATTGGTCTACTTTTCCTCTCTCCCTCTTCCCCAGCTCATGTATTCTACTCAATACCTTCATCCTTTTGTAATTATTTTTGGTGAGATAGGGGTCACCACTGACCCCTTGGGTATGATCAATCCCCAACCAATCTTAGTCTAAATAACATTTATCTTTGAACAACATCCTTACACCTTTAAATTATTTTCGTAGCCCTTTTTAGCTTCTCTCTTTCATACTGTATAGTGGATTGGGATTGACAAACTAGCTCTGCCACTAAATGGTTTGATGACCCTGGGAAATCATTTTCCTATGGTCCTCAATTACCTCATCTATAAAATGAACATCCATAAGGTCCAATTTCAGTCCACAGTTTGCTGGATTGTATTTCTATCTTCTCATGTGGATATCACTTGTATGCTTTGTTCATTGTCTTTATACTTCTGCAGTCCTTTTTGGGATTCAGTATGCATTTATTCATGGGCAACATCCCAAGAGAAGCATAGTATTCTAAATAAGAAATTAACACAATCGAGGTGTTCAAATCACACATTATTTAACCATTTGCTCATTGAACAAATATTACTAAGACCCTACTAAGTGCCATTAGGGTAGAGAGCTCCAAGTACAATGAAGGAACAAATAAGAAAACAAAATTATAGTATGACAAGGACTGTAATAAGGATACAGGCCCTAAAGAACAGAAAAGGAGCAAAAGTTGGGAGATTTTCTAATTAGATAAAATTTAGGAGAGTTTTTTGAAATATACCACTAGCTTATAAATTTCTGTTTTGAAAATTTATAGCCAAAATGGTGAAGAGGTAGCTTTTATTTTACAGACATTTAAATGGAAATACATATAAAGCAAGGCTAATGTGAATATTCAGCAGGCTCACTGGAGTCAATAAATCATGTTTCTTTGAAAGTATCAACCATAAACAAACTAAAATGTACTAACCAGAAGCTATGACAAGAAGAGAGAAAAGAGAGTATGGCTTCACTATCACAGAACCACACTGAATATGCACTTTGAAAGGTGCACTAAGGATGCATTCATTAAAACCACAAAGAGAACTATATATTATGTTTGCTTTTTTGAGCACCTTGCCTTTTTGTATGATTAATTGTTCCTGTCAACTTCAAATCTGAAAATATGGAAGGAAAATATAGGGTGCCTCAAGAGAAGGACTGTGGGGAATTTCTATAGATCTTCCCCCAACCTCATTTTTAATAACTACTAAATACATTTCTCTTTTAAGTTTGTCAGCTAAAGAAAGAAAGGAATGAGAACTGAACATTTCAGTAATGTCTACAGAAGTAGAGCACTGAGATAATTATCTAATAGGACCTGGGGATGGAGACTTCTAGAAAAGCAGAAGGAACTTGGGCTGGGTCACCTGGATAAGTTGTCTCCAATGATTACATTGCTTGAGCAAATGTTCACCTCCCCATTTTACTTTCCAACTGATTTCATAGTTCTAAAATACAACCCCTACTGGGTTCTCATGAGAAAGCCAAATGCAATATTAAAAAAATTATCCAGATTATTCCAGACCATAGCTCCTATCTGGGACATCTTTGAAGAAAAGGTATTTGTTTCCTTTATTTTTGTTAAAGTATAGTTTTTGTATGTGGCAGATGCCTCTGATTCTCCATGTCACATGGTCAGAACACATCCGATTTCACCTGCATTGGCAGGTGGACACTTTAATGTGAACTCAGAGTCATCTCATGCTGGCAGCATCCTACCCCAAGAGCTTGCCATGTTGTCTTTCTGCTTTCTTCTCAGGGCCTTCCCCAATGGTAAGGGGATAAGAATATTCTTTCCACATACGAGAGATGGGAGATTATTATTCCTAAGAACAAACCTAAACCAATGAGAGACAAAAACCAATGGATATGTTATCCTGCCTCTGTCAGGTGGACAATTCTGACAGGAATTCTGTACACCTTTCAGGAGATCTCAACACAGTTGAGCCCCTATTGCCCACAGTGGTGGTCCCAATCAACATATTGGTTTTTCCTCCTAACCTGACTTCCCCTCTCTGCTCCCTTACTCCTGCTCCTGGAATTAACTCCCAAATAAATTACCTGTACTTGGATCTCTGTCTTTCAGCTCTACATTCAGGAGAACCTAAATAAGATAGTGTGATAAAGAAATTGTTCTGTGTTCATCACAGTTTCCCCTTCCTGAGTGCAAATGAAAACAGCATTCACTAGCCTCCTTGAAGTAATGCTAGGGTCCCTATGACACAATTCTGAACTGTGGAACGTCAACAGAAGTGACTTAACCTGTTAAAAACATCCTGTACAGTATTCCAATCCACCTTTCCCCTGCCTTGGAAACCTTGGGGATTACATGTTCCAAATGGCATAGTCGTAAGATGGAGGACAGCCAATCTGACCTGCATAAGACTTTGCTTGAATGAGAAATTTTTATTATCATAAATTGCTGATATTCTATGTTAATTTGTTACTAAACATATCCTAATATACTTAGGTTAATTGTAGCATATCCTATACTGTATCTTTGATGGCAAAAATGATCTGCATATTTAAACTTTAGAACCAGGCACAGCAGGTACACAAACCATGTTAGTTTAGTTGAAAGTAGGAAGAGAGGAATGAATAAAGCCTACCCTGTATCTATCTATCTGGCTATCTATATATACACAGTTTCATTTTATATATATATACATATATATATATGCATATATATAATAGTATATATGTATCTATATATTATCTATGTAAGTATGCACATAATATTACAGTATGTGTATATAATAGTATCATTATGTTGCTAGCAACCTGTAAGCAGGGGTAAGGTCTCAAATTATCCTTAACATAGAATGATCTCAATAGTTTCTTGAAGACTGATGAATAATTTCAGCATTCGAAACACCTGTCTAAAGAGAACCACATTATTCCTTTAAAAAAAAAAAGCTGTTGGTTCAAATAAAGATGTATTTTAAGAAACCAAAAAAATTTGGGGTTTTTTGAGGGTATGGGATCAGCCAGTTTGAAAAATAAACGACTAGTCAGTTCTGTTAAACAAACTGAGGGGTTTCTGTTTGTTTTATTTTGTTTTAACAGAATATCCTACTTTGATCTAATCAATTATTTTGGTACTGTCTGGAAAGAATAAAATAGAATTCTGCTAGATTTCTAGTTTTTTAAAAATTTTTTTCCAATACTTCTGAAGTTTTGTCTTGCATATAATCATTGCACTATGAAGAATTTTTTTTTAAGATTTATTTATTTATTTTAGAGACAGAGCGTGCATGAGCAGGGGGAGGGACAGAGGGAGGGAGAGAGGATCTCAAGCAGACTCCCCACTGACTCAGGGGCTTGATCTCAGGACCCCGAGATCATGACCTGTGCCAAAACCAAGAGTCAGACGCTCAACCAACTGAGCGATGCAGGCACCCCTGAAGAATTTTTCAGTAAGTCACTCAAATCTTAGTTATTGAATCCTAAGATAACTTAAAGAATTGTGGACTTAACTCCCGTTTTGTGCTATCTATGCAGAAAAGGTTTGGCATACCTATTCAAAATGTTAATGAAAAATGTTGAAGAATAGTAAACTGCTTAGAGAAACAAATGCTTCTGAGGACATTAGCAAAATCAACTGGAATCTAAACAATGAGTCGGTTACAAATTATCCTTATCTATTAATTAAAATAAACCTCATTAAACGTTCTATTAGACTATGCTTTACTGATATTATTGAAATTAGTTTAGAGCAATAAAATTTATATAGATAAAGTGAATTCTAAATACTGAAGGCATTTCACAAATTCAGACTGGCCATCTCTCTAATGAGTCTGACTTAATAGTGCTTTACAGTGTCGAAGAAAGGTAATGTTGAGGAAATAATGTGTTCTTTATTGATTTTGTGCATTGCAAGTTTTTATCTTCAGAATACTTGGGCCTTATTTATATAGATATGTGCATACATTTACTTTTACTGAGATACTCAGAAGTTTCTACTTAACCTACTTCCAATTTAATCTACACGTCTATACCAAAAGGACAAATCTTTGACTATTTGTCCTTTTGTTCATGGGACCATTTTTATTAGTGAGTAGTAATTGATTTGAATGAAAGTTTCCATTTTCTTCAGATCACTTGCAAATATCTCTCTGTCTCTCCTAGTAAGACACAAGAGACAAGGAATGTGTCCTGGACAGTTAGAGTATTTGGTTATTCTAAAATAAGGTAGACACTGTTGCACTTTAGAGGACTCTCTCTATATATAGTTAGCCTTCCATTCTAATAGGTTCAGTCCTGTCCGTATTTGCACAGGGATTCACATGAAAAAGATTATTGGAGACCAACAACATGGACTTGTTTTGAACATTGCCTCAAAGTCACTTCAGTCTCATGCGTGGATGGTAGAAGACTTGCTGCCAACATCTGCTATCCAGTTTGATCTTGGGAGTTTTCTGGCACATTGAACATGACATTTATTTAAGTGTTAGATTTATATTATGCTTTCCTGACCAAAAGCTCAAAGAACCAAGTGCAGTGGCATGATTTGACGCTAGACATCTGGTCTCAGTGTAATCACTATGACACGTTCCACAAAGCTATCGATATTGGAATTCCTGACTTTGTGGCTAAGGGTGCTAACACTGAAAAGTCTAAGAATTTTAAAGGGTTCAGCTTCATAAATTAATCAACATAATACAACTTGACAAAAGATAAACATTAAAAAGCTAGAACTCTGTGTTTTTTTACTGCTTGGCTTAGCTTCTTTGTTGTTACGCATTTTGCTCAGGTAAGCATATCTGGAAAGGGCTTACTCTCCAAAGAAAAGCAATCTTGTGTGGACTCTGGCAAAAACAAGCCAGAAGTAAAATGAATTATATGCTAGGGCATATAAATTTACAGTAAGTCATGTAAATTAGAAGGTGATGCACCTGCGAGGCAGTGTGGAACTTATAATAAAATCTTCTCAGGGATAGCAAGACAGTGAAGATTAGGGAGGGGATGGATTACATAATGAAATTTGATTGTACTTGAATAAATGTGCTGCAGAATTTTCAGCTACTATACAGTTATGAAGTCGTAGACTGAATACCATGTGGTCTCAATTGTCATAATTTAGGTCCAGAAAGTGCTCTACAAAATAATAAGCTAAAATCTACCAATATAACTGTAGTTTAAAAAAAAAATTTTGTAAGAGATGCTTTAAAAAGTTGGCAAAAATGAATGCTAGTTTAATAAAGACAAAGTTATAGAGTGAAATGTACATTTGTGGAAAGATTCCAGAACATTAATTGATTTGGGAAGCATACATCTCTTAAAACCAAGAACCTCAAAAATGCAAGAAGAAAAATGCATTCATCAGGACCATTCTGAAACTATAAGTAGGTAAAGGGGGAAAGGATGTGGCACGACCACCACTGGACTTCATTTGCCTCCTCTATCATGTTCTCCAGGGTTCATCTCTGTTTGCTGAAAAACTGATGTTACACATTTGGAGGATCCTGTTGCTGTATTTCCCTTACCTAGATGGCTTAGTCTCCAAAGTGCTATCACCAACACTATTATTTTTAATTAACATCTTTATAAATAGCTGTGTTATGGGTCACAAGAAACTAGTATGAAGTCATACCAGGGTGTATTTGAATCTTGACATTTGACATGGGCCAAGCTACTGAACCTCCCTGCAATTGGTTTGCTCATCAGTAGCATGGTGGTGATAGCACCTACATCAATGGGTTAACATGAGAATTCTGCGACATAATCCACACAAAGGGTGGAGCAGTTTCTGGCACTCTCTACCTTGTTTTTTATACCATTTCATTTTAATAGGGGATGTCCCAGAAAGGAAGGAAGTCTCTGCTTCTGTGTATCTCCATCTACCTAAGTGCACATTTCCCTCATACAGTGAAAGCCTTCAACAGCAGTTTGTCAATTTTGTTAAGAGTGCAGACACTGGAGTCAGAATGCCAGGGTTTCAAGCTGTGACTTACTAGCTGTTTGGCCTATATAAGGTGCTAAGTCTTGCTTAGCCTCAGTCTCTTCATTTGTAATGTGGGGATGATACCAGCCCCTCCGTCACTGGACTCTCATGACGATTAACTTAAATTCTGTACATGGAGCACTTAATACTTTCTGCCACATGCTTAGCACTCAGTCCATGGCAGGTATATTGTGATTATTATTATCATGAGTTTTATTATTACTATACTATAGTACTATAGTACTATAATAGGTGGGTGTATAAAAGGAATGAGAGCCCTAGCAGTTAAAACACTTAGAAAATTCATTCAACATTTTTTTTTTTTTTTTGGTCATCTACATCTGCACTGGGTACTGTTGTAGGCACTGAGGATTTGGCAGAAGGCAAAAAAGACAAAATTCCTGCCTTAAAAAAGCTTACATTGGCCAAATGAGGAACATCTTCACTGTGCCTCATTTCAGTAGGGGAGCCCTAAAAACAATTGGCAATTAAAATGCAGTGCAGTGAGTGCCATGACAAGCCGGAGCACAGGGAGGAGGTAACCAAAGAGGAGGGGCACTTAACCCAGTTTTGGGGAAGGAAAAGTGAGGCAAGTTTCCTGGTGATAGTAATGTCTATGCTGAGCCTTGTAGCACTTATTTATCGATTTAACAAGTTCTTATATAATGCCTGCTATGTGCCAGGGGAATTGTTCTAAGCACTTTACAAATGAGCTATTACTCTTTTAATTTAATTTAATTCATTTACTTCTCCTAATAACTCCATGAAGTGGGGAAAATAAAGCACACATGGGTTAAGTAACTTGTCCAAAGTCAAGAAACTAAAAAGTTGTTCCATAGTTCCGTGCTTTTAACTGCAGTGTGCTATGCTGTTTCTCCCTCTGCCTATGTTTTTATAAGGTGTGTGTTAGGGTGAGCTGGGGTGCAAAGGAATCAGTCATAGGAGGAACAGTCATTAGTCCACGAAAGGCTTGGAGACTTTGGCTTTAGTGGAGCAATGGAAAGGAATCAGAGGAAGATCAAGAAATAAAAGGGAGAGTGATTCTGAAGATTCTAGAAAGCCGGGAGGGGGATTTGGGGAACTTTGCATGTTCTGTGCCCCGTTGGCACTATGTTAGTGTTATATGACTCTACATTACAATGCACTGTTGCTATGATGGGAGTATATTTTACAGGTTCTAATATAGATCAAGGGACATGATTATTTTTTTAAGGATATATCTTGCATGTGTAGTCCTGGAACGGAAATACTTAGATGCCCTCACATGGATCTTATAGTTAATTTATTTGCAGTTTTAATCATGATTATTTGTACTTAAGGTATCCCTTTTGTAAGTAACCATGTATTATGTTCTTGTTAGGAATGCCTAGCATGTTAAGATATGGTGTTGTCAAAAGTTTATAAATCACTGAAGTAAAATGAATGAGTCACTGAAGTAGTACTTCGTAAAAGTTTATTGTGCACACACCGAAAAGACAGTTTCCCAACCAGGAGCACTCAACCCAAAACATGGAATGAGGCTCAGGGGTGTGTTGTTTAAAGCAGCTTATATAGTGAGAAGACAGTGACTATTTATTCTTTACAGTGATTGGTTATAATATTAGAATTTTCTTAAATGATAGGTAATTGGTCAGTGGTTATCTCACATTAACCTTGAGAAACAGTTTAAGTTTTGCTTATGATTTCCAGAGGCATAAGCAAGAAATGACCCAGGTCAACTCATTCTTACAGAATAAGCTAAATTAAGCTTTGTGTGTATGAGCAAACTGGTTTTGTCTGCTCAGGGAATTTTCAAGGCTGGACTCTGTTTTTTATTTTAACAATGGGATTGCCAAAGGATAACCCAAACGATCAAAATAGAGCTACATGTTCAGGAAAAAAACCTAATTCTAGTTTTCTTTTTTCCCAAGCAATTTTATATTTCCTCAGTATATACCAACAGCCTAGAGTAGGTTCTCACTAAATATTCTTTGAACTACTGGAGTTTCTACTTCACGAAGGCTCTGGCTGGGGAAGCATACTTAGAACAGTCAATAATGTCTACAAATAAGATTTGTAACTAATGGACCTTCAATAGATACTTAATAAAATACAAGCTACTTTTGTTATAGAAGAAATGGTCCTGGAAAAATAATCAAATTGCCTTAAGATGTATAAAACAGCATAAGTAGTCTAATTCCTTCCCCCCCCCAGAAATGCTAATCCTAGTGCCAGAAATAACTGTTAAGTTTTTTGTGTGTAATTTGTCCAGAAATAATGTATACAGATAGGAAGTTGAACTTACATATAAAATGGTACCATACCACACATACTCTTCTGCAACTTTTCTTTTTCACTTCACAGTATATGTTAGAAATCTTTCTTATACATTTCCCTGAATATTATAAATAGCTACATAGTATTATGTTGCAGATGTACCATGATGTACATAACCAATATGACATTGAAAATTTTTTCATTTTTTCCCTTCTAACATGGATGCTGCAACAGAGATAGTTTTATGATCACATATGCAAATTTATCTGTATAGTAAATGCCTAAAGGACGAATCGCTAAGTCAAGTTATATACACTTAAAATTCTAATAATGCCAATTTGTCCTTCAAAATACTTTACCTCAATTTGCAATTCTGTTAACAGTGTATGAGTGCTTGCTTCTTCTCACCCTTTTCTATTGGATCCTCTCAAAGCTACTTTTTATCTTGTCCAATCTGACAGTTTAAAAATAATATTTTTTCATTTTATTTTGTATTGCTTAAATTATCAGTGACCACATGCATTTTTTAACATTTGTTAAATTCTTTTTATATGATCTGTTTCACTCCCTCCTTTTGGCTATTATTATCAGGTTGATTTTCTCGTTCTTATTTATTCATGTGTATGAGCTATTTCAATGATTAAGAAAATTGGTGTCTTTTCTGGCCTGGATGTTAGAAATATTTCTTTCCAAGGCACCTGGGTGGCTCAGTCAGTTAAGCGTTTGGCTCAGGTCATGATCCCAGGGTCCTGGGATCAAGGTTTGAGCTCAGCGGGCAGTCTGCTTTTCCCTCTCCCTCTGCCCCTCCCCCCACTCATGCTGGGCTCTCTCTCTCAAATAAATAAAATAAAATAAAATCTTTCTTTCCAAATATGTCATTTTTCTTTAGACTATTGTAATATTTTGGTCATGCAGAAATTTTTAAGACTTATATAATCAAATTGCCATTCTTTTCTTTTTTCACTTACTGATTTGTGTGTGTGTGTGTGTTGGAAAGGTCTTCTCTCCAAGTGTACACATAGATTTTCCCATGTTTCCATCTGGTCTATTTCTGCCTTTTTCCATTTAAATATTTGATCTATCTGCTGTACACCTCAGAGTAAGGAGGGAAGTAGGAAATAAGATTTACAACTATGTACAAAGACAGCTAGCCGGTTGCCCCAATATCATTTATTTTTTCCAGATATTGAGATATAATTGACATTTAACACTGCGTAAGTGTGAGGTGTACAATGTGATGATTTGATGCACAAATATATTGTGAAATGATTGCCACAATATGGTTAGTTAACACATCCTTCATCTCATATAATTAGTCAAATAATTACATCTCATATAATAATCATCTCATATAATTTTTTGTGGTGGTGGTGAGGATATTTAAGATTTACTCTTAGCCACTTTCAAGTATACAATACAGTATTGTTAACTATAGTCACCATGTTGTACATTACATCCCCAGAACTTATTCCTCTTATAACTGGAAGTTGGTACCCTTTGACCAATATCTCATTTCCCTCACCCCCTAGCTCCTGACAACTACCAATCTCCTCTCTATTTCTATGAGTTCAGCTTTTTTTTTTCTTTTTAGATTCCACATATAAGTGAGATCATACAATATTTGTCTCTCTCTGCCTAGCTTATTTCACTTAGCATAATGTCCTCTAGGTTCATCCTCGTTGTCACAGATGGCAAGATTTCTTTCTTTTTTCCGGTAGAATACTATTTCATTGTGTATACATTGAATAATTTATTTTCCCCACTATTAAAGGTGCTATTTTACCAAATACTAAATTCCAGAAGTGTTTGGATCTAGCTGGACTCTCTGTTCTGTTCATCAGTCAGTTCATGTCCCAGAATCATTTATGACTATTGTTGCTTTATACAATGTTGTAGTATATAGTAATCCTAGCTCCCCTTCTTTGCTCTTCTTTTTCAGAGGATTCCTTGCTGTTCTCATATTTTCTTATTCAGATGAACTTTAGAATCATTTTGTCAAGTTGTATCTAAAATTATGTTAGTTTTGATTAGAATTGCCTATATTAATTTAAACAGAATCAATAATTTTGAATATTGAAGCTCACAACCCAACAATTTGATGTATGTTTGCACTTGTTTAAAGCTAAGTGAAATCAGTCAAGCAGAGAAAGTCAATTATCATATGGTTTCACATATTTGTGGAACATAAGAAATAGCATGGAGGACATTAGGAGAAGGAAGGGAAAAATGGAGGGGGGGAAATCGGAGGGGGAGACGAACCATGAGAGACTATGGACTCCAAGTAACAAACTGAGGATTTTAGAGGGGAGGGGGTTGGGGGATGGGTTAGCCTGGTGATGGGTATTAGGGAGGGCACGTACTGCATGGAGCACTGGGTGTTATACAAAAACAATGAATCATGGATCACTACATCAAAAACTAATGATGGACTGTATGCCCCTAAATTTTATTTTCAATAAAAATGTATATATTTGGGGCGCCTGGGTGGCTCAGTCGTTAAGCGTCTGCCTTTGGCTCAGGTCATGATCTCAGGGTCGTGGGATCGGGCTCCCTGCTCAGCGGGAAGCCTGCTTCTCCCTCTCCCACTCCCCCTGCTTGTGTTCCCTCTCTCGCTGTGTCTCTATCTGTCAAATAAATAAATAAAATCTTTAAAAAAATGTATATATTTAAGGTGTACAACACTGATGACTTGATACATATATACATATATATATATATATGCACACAGAGTGAAATGATTACTACAGCCAAGCTAATTCATGTATCATCTCCTCACATAGTTACCATATTTTGTGTATGAGAGCACCTCAAATCTACTCCCTTAGCAAATTTCCAGTATTTAATACAGTATTATTAACTATAGTCACCATGCAGCACATCGGATCTCTAAACTGATTCATCCTACATAACTGCAACTTTGTACCTTTTGACCAGTATATCCCCAATTTCCCCCACCTCTCCACCCCTGGTAACCACTGTTCTAATCTCTGCTTCTATGTATGTGACTTTTTAAGATTCCACGTATAAGTGAGATCATACAGTTTTTTCCTGTGTGGCTTATTTCACTTAGCATGATAGCCTGCAGGTTCATCTATGTTGCTGCAAATGTTAGGCTCTCTTTCTTTTTTAAGGCTGAATAATATGCCTAGATGTTTTATATCATATAGCTACAGATGACTGAGATTTTTCTTTTGTTTTATTTTATACTTGGTTAGCTTTTATATACAGAAAAGCCATTGATTGATTTTATTGATTTTGTAATCAGAACCTCACTGAATTCTCTTATTGTTTCTAATAGGGTTTCAATTTATCCTCTTGGGTTGTCCAGATGAATAACCATATTATTAGCAAATGTGGATAATTTTGTCACTTCTTTTCATTTCTTTCATTTGACTAGTTATGTTGGCTAGTACATCTAGAAATGTATGTTACTGCGATAGTCTTAGCTTTGCCTTTTTTCATCATCAGGCAATTTTTCTTTCTATTTTATTCACGTTATTACTGTTTTGGTGCTCTGGAGGAATTGCTTATACTCTTTATAAGGTTATGAAATTCTAGGTTTAATTCAGTTTTGGGTTTTTTTCTCCTTTTGGTAATACTGAAGGTTTATATTCTTTGTTTTTATACTTCTCTTTAACTTTCTAAATTTAAA
The DNA here is from genome assembly GCF_004348235.1 of Phoca vitulina. Classification (NCBI taxonomy): domain Eukaryota; kingdom Metazoa; phylum Chordata; class Mammalia; order Carnivora; family Phocidae; genus Phoca; species Phoca vitulina. Next base: position 4,612,371 of record NW_022589742.1, read on the forward strand.
TAATATGATTAAACATCTACTCATTGACTTATCAAGTTAAATGGTATCTCTTGGTGTCTCTCCATGGATAAGGAAGATATTCTTAAACTTCTTCCCATTCTCCTCCTCCTTTACACCTCTATTACAATTGTTACATTGTCAGTGTTCATAACATTTGCCTTCTGTTCTATAATTCCTACCATTTTTCATTTTAAATTCCAAATATTAATGGAATCAATACTTGATCCCAGCTGTTTCATACCATGGCTTCTCCATTTTTTTTGGCTCTTTATTTTGCTTTACTGTTTGGGTTGACTGGATTTCTGTGTTAAGTACATTTTTGCAAACGGGACTGATGAGCGCTACTCTTCTGATGGAAATTCTACATATGTTGTGGTTTGAGATTGTGATCATTTCTTAGTTTCATTAAAGATGGAGGCTCCTCTTCTGTCTCTTATTCTTTTTACTATTTTGTGGAGGATTTTATTGAAGGAAATAGAGTGGAAATGTTATTAATCTGTCATTTTGTAACAAAAGTCTCCTGAATTACTGCTACTTAGTTAACTGCTTACTCATGAAATGTAAGTTTAAGAATGTTGGACTCCTAGATCTGCCATCATCTAGCCATGGAGATTGGGGATATTACTTGATCTTTCTGAACCTCAGTTTCCTTATTTGTAATATAGGGATTATAAAAGAGTGACCATATTTAAAGTTTTCCTAGAAAGGTTCCATGTTATGCCTGTTGTTTGAGCTTAATTATTAATAGCTGTCATTTTATGCTCCAATGTGTTCTAATATGGAAAATAAATTGAATGGGCATTCTAATTATCATGGTGCCTACCTCATAGTGTTGCTGTGATAATTAAACACCATTTAGAGAATAACATAGCGCCTGGCAGATCATTTATTCAATAAATGTTAGTCTCTCTATTTTATCAGGTTCTTCCCCCATTCAGACTCTATATTTGAAAATAAATGTACAGTATCCCTCAAGGAGGAGCACTCCTCAGTCTGGCTGCAAAGCAGTAGAAATGTCATAACTCTTGTCAGTTCAGGGAATCCCCATCATGGCATGTTCTGAGCCCTACCTCTCTGGCTGATTCAGGTTCCTAGGACCAGGCCAGCTGCAGTAACTATGCAGAAGGAATCCACAGAAATCCTCTCTAATTACCATCATGGTCTTTTTATATACCTTTCCACAGAGTAGAGAGAACATGGATTATGCAAATTCTGCTTTTGTACAGAAGTGAAAAGTATATTTTGGTTTCAAAATCTGAGTACACAAGAAGAGTTCAGGAAAGTTCAATGAGGGCATGAAGTAGAAATGCATGGACATTTACCTTTCCCTAGATAAACAGTGAAATGTAAGTCATCCAAATAATAAGAAACCTATTTGAAACTATTTATCACTCCAATTTGTGAATATATGACTGAGAAGGCATTAGAAGTGGCAGGAGTTGGTCAAGCATCAAGGACCTCACTTCTGTTTATTATGCTCATTTATCTATGTAAACCTCCTGGTGGAAATGGAAATTATTTTCCCTGAGAACTGTGATGACTTTACTATTGTTACATAATTTGCATATCCTTTTGAATATGTTAGCATAAGGGAAGGATTGAGTTATACGGTACATTTGCCTCTAGGCAGAATATTGCTCATTAGCTAGTAGATATAAAGAAAACTGGATGGGCAAATCTAGAAATAGACAAAAGATTTCGTCCTTTCTTGCTTCTAGATTTTCAAAATGTATATAATCTTATATATTTTAAAGATATCCAATAATATCATTAAAACTAAGTGTAGGTGTATATACTCACACATATGTAGTGAAAATGAACATAAACAATTTGCATTCTAGTGCTTACTACATAACTGCTTCTTGGCTTCCTTATACTTATCATTCCTGCATATGTTTATCTCTGCTTCACTTATTTCATGAATACCTAAATAGAGTTAAGATGCTCACCAGTGGACAAAATATTGAAAGAACTTTTGCTCTCAAGTATCTCTTTTTCCCCAATTATGTAGACTGTCTCTAGAGAGCTCATGTGTGATTTCACTTAATAAAATGCCAATATGGTTCACAAAAATTAAATTGTTGTAAATATGCTTTGAGATGATTACTAAAAAGAATCTACATAGAATCATTTTAGTGGGTTTTCTTGAATTATTTCAGATAGAGCTATGTATTAAGATCAATATGATAAGATATTCCACGGATAGGGTGCCTGGGTGGCTCAGTTAAGTGTCTGCCTTTGGCTCAGGTCATGATCTCAGGGTCCTGGCATCGAGTTCTACATCAGGCTCCCTGCTCAGCGGAGAGTCTGCCTCTCTCTCTCCCTCTGCCCCTCCCCTCTGCTTGTGCTCTCTTGCACTCTCTCTCAAATAAATAAAATCTTTTAAAAAAAGATATTGCATGGATATATTGACTGTGGAAAGCAAAATATATAACTATATCACCCAGCCCTTAAGTTAGAGGCTAATTTTAATATATTTTAAAACATATTCTAAAAGTAGAGTAATTAAAGTTAGTGGCAGTGGCTTGAGAACCAACAAAAGAATAATAGAAAAATAAGCTTTCTTGAAATAAGCCTTTGTATATATAAGAACTTAGTATTTAATGAAAGAAACCTTAGAAGCCAATTTGGACATGATGGGACATTTATTACATCATGATGAATTAAATCAGTATCTATTTCTATGAGGTATTGTGCAAACATTAAAAATTTTTTTTTTAAAGATTTTATTTATTTATTTGACAGAGAGAGACACAGCGAGAGAGGGAACACAAGCAGGGGGAGAGGGAGAGGGAGAAGCAGGCCTCCCGCCGAGCAGGGAGCCCGATGCGGGGCTCAATCCCAGGACCCTGGGATCATGACCTGAGCCGAAGGCAGACGCCTAATGACTGAGCCACCCAGGCGCCCTGCAAACATTAAAAATTTTTTGAAGAATATTTAGTAACATAAGAAGTTCTGTCTATGACAGACAAACTCTAAGGTAGCCCCCCTTGATTCCTTTCTCCTGGGGTTAACACCTTTGTATAATCCCCTCCCCTTGAGTATGGGCAGAACATATGACTTCCGTCTATCCAATAATACAGCATAGGTGATGGGATATCACTTCTTTGATAATGTTACAGTTTGTAGCACAGTCTTGCTGGAAGACACTCTCTCCCTTTCTGGTTTTGAAGAAGCAAGCTGGCATAGTTTGAGATTTCCCTATGGAGAGAACCACATGGCAAGGAAGTGAAAGGGGGTTCCAGCAGATGGCCAGTGAGAAATTTTGACCCTCAGTGTAGCAGCCTGTAAGAAAGCAAATGCTACTAATGGCCACTTGAGCTGGAAGGCACATTCTTCCCCAGATGAGCCTAAGATGAACCCACATTCTGGCCAACATCTTGACTGCGACTTTGTGAGACTCTGAAACAGAGGATCCAGTTAAGCTGTGACCAAATTCCTGATCCACAGAAACTGTGTGGTAACTATGTGTTGTTTTAAGTTAACCATGAAGTTTGTGGTGATGTTGTCATTTGGCTGTAGATAACTAATACACTATGAAAATATCAAATTAAAAAAGCAGGATAAAAAATTCTACATATTGTACATGTCACCCAGCTTTGCTGCATAACAGCCCCCCCAAATTCAGTAGCTTACAAAAAAGCACTCTTTTTAAGTTGCATTCCATGTTGGTGGTTACAGGGCAGCTATGGCTGCTGTGACTCTGCTTGATTCAGTTCCATGTACTGTCTGATTCTGGGATCCTGATAAAAGAGCAGCCCCTGTGTCAGGCATTCCCATTTTTGTGCCAAAGAGGAAGAGCATGAACCATGAGCTGTATCTGAACCATACAATTGCATTGAAACCTTCTGCTCAGATGTGGTATATTACATCAGTTTGTTACAGTTGTAGGACCCAAGGCCCCATTTCCTGGTTGTTAGCTGGGGGATCATTCTGATCTCCTAGAGGTTTCTTGCAGTTCCTGTCTTCAGGGCTTCCCACAGGCTCTCCAACAGCATCACCGTGAGCAGTAGGATTCCTCACATTGAATCTCCTTTAGGCTTCAAATCTCTCTGCACTTCTGCTACCAGCCAGAGAAACTCACTGCTTTTAAGGGGCTCACCTGATTTGGCCGGGCCCACCCAGATAATCTTCATATTTTTTAAGGTCAGTTTATTCAGCACTTTAATTAGATGTGCAAAATCCTTTCACAGCAGTATCTAGATTAGTGCCTTGAAATCAGATCAAGCCATTTTCAAATCATGGTTCATTCACTTACCTATCATCTGTGTTTTGAATAACTTATTTAATAAGTGGCTGTAACAGTGACTAACTCATTTGGTTGTTCTGAAGACTAAGTGGGATAAAGTCTGTAATGTCACTGGCAAAGCTTCTGACATATGGCTCTCCAAAATTGGAAGATTGAATATTGATTTTATAGTAAATTTTGTACCAAATAAATACCCGATATTGATCATGTGAGTAAAGAGAATCAATAGGATATGTCTCTCTCATCTTCTTCTCCTCCCTCCTCCCTCTCCCTTCCTCTCTCCGTCCCTCTTCCTGCCCATGCCCCCAAACTGGGTCTGGAAATATATACTTTGTATGTTTTTGGTATCCAGATTTCCACCTGTTTACCAAGACTTCATAATTAAAAATTATTGTAAAAAGTGCAGGATCGCATCTGTATCACATCAGTGTATTTCTTACTGTTGGCAAGGAGGTTGATGCAAAAAGATATGAGATGTTTCCTAACCCAGGCTATGAGTTTTTCTTCACAGTGCCTTGCAGCCTGTGCCAAAACAGGCATGAGACACCAGGTCTGAAAATCAACTCCATCTTTTTCATAAAGGATTACAAATCACTGTCATTTCATTTCCAAGACTACTGCTTCAATTTTTTAAAATGAATTTTGCTTGGAACATGATCAACAATCAATGAAGGAAAGGCACTGAAACGCCAAATCAATGCCTCTGATATGTGGTTTTCTGTCTAACACAAAGCCAGGAAAATAGCCTAAAATGTCTGTTTCATCTTATTTATTCATAATAGTAACTTTTACATCACCAAAATGAAACATTATCACCACAAGTTAAAAACATGGAAATACATATGGAAGGGTCCTTAGAGATATTCAAATCCATTGCTATCACTTCTTAGATGGGGAAATTGAGAAGTGGAGAGCAGAAGGGATCTATCTGATCAGTGTCCCACATCCAGTTCTTTTCTTGAGTTACTTTTAGACCAGTGGGGTAAATAGGAACTTTCTGACCCTCAAAAAGGTAATGAGTGGACTATTATTTCCCTTGTTAAGATATTTGTCTACTTAGGACATTTCTTCCTCAGAGTAATTCACTGCCAGCTCGGTTGGGCATATGATCAAACTCAAGTTCAATTTCAATGACTTTAGCTTCCACTTTCTGTTCTCCTTTCCTTATTCTGTGCCCATTAATACCTGCCCCTACCCCCACCCAAATAGAATACCAGTAAACACATGTTCTCTCCTGTACCTCTTCTCTCACCTGAATCTCAGGAAGGGTCAAAATATACTCATTCACAGTGAGATATTATCATTTGATAAGGCCTTAGAGTCAGTTCTTATAGACATATCTATGTATTAATAGGAGGCAACAGAACAGACTTTATAACTATAGAATCATCAGTCATCAGTTAGGTCAACTGGGAGAGGAGAAAGAATTGTTTAAAGTGGAAAAGGTTCTTATGCTAGTAGAAATCATAGACTGGAAATTGTAGGAAAACACCATCTTCTCAAGCTCATTGCTGAAGCAAGCTAACATTTGGCAGGTTACAAATCTATGATTTATATAAGCTGAGGCTTTGCCAAAGGGCAGTTCTCTGGCAACATTTACTTTTGGACACATGCGCATTACCTCATGGGAATTGTTACACAGCCAGTTCTTCTGGATGAAGGCCAAGTCATGGAATGGAGAAGGATCATGATCTTTTGGAGAGAAAAGTAACTCAATCAGATAGAAGTGCCCTAAAGAGGCTGTCACATGGTTAGATCAATGTTAACTGACTCGCCTCAGACATAAAGAGGGAAGGAAGCTAGATAGAAAATATACATGTTTAGTCACATAGCACTCTTTGGACTGCATCTCCTCTTGTTAAGCCTCTGCTTTTTTCAAGGTGCAGATTAAGCCCTACCTCCTCCGGGTTTCTCACCTCCTTCCCAGAATTGGCATGTTGGGTTAGGGGAGGGAACTGGCAGTATTTCAAGGGCTTAACCTTTGTGTAAAGTGCCTTTTGCCCAGCATTACAGTTGCCGTAACAGTGACTTACAAGGTGGCATGGTCTGTTCCTAGGTAAATAGTGTAGACTGAGTGATCAAATCAAAAAAAGCATGAGTCGAAAGAAGTTCTGCTTCCATCCTAACAATAAAAAAAAAGGCAGATAATCTACAAACCTACAGCTATTCCTGAGTTGCTCAGATCGCTGAGGTCACAAAGCAACCTGCTGAACCAAATTTCAGAGTGACAAGCCCCTTTGAAAGGAGACAAGATACACAAACATTTTTATCTTTAGGAGAGCATGACAGAAAGAGGTAGCCAATAAAAAGCAGGTAAGAAGAAAAGAACTGAAATTTTAATGAATTCTTAAAGGTCTACTTTGGGCTAGTGATTAATTTATAATGCTTGAAAGACCCAGACAAGAGAGGAGTCTGCTTTTCATTACAAGCTCTTTTCCCAGGGCACCCCCAGCCGTGCACTAGAGAGACTAGAGGCCCTGAGAGCTTTGTTGGACTGCAGGCATGTAGCTGGTGATGGGCTGCAGACAGGCAAGAAACTCTGCCTACTTCCCTAGATTCTTCTCTCATCCCAAACACAAGCCATCTGCCCCAGGAGGAAGGAGAGGAACCCTCCTGCTCTCAGGACCCAGGCAAAGTCACACTACTTCTGGAGGAGTGGGAGACCCAAATCCCATCTGCCTTTGGAGGAAGACTAGGAAACTCTCAGGCCCAGAAGACCAGCTATCACTAGAGGAGTGGCTGAAAGCTCTCTTCCATCCAAGCAGATACATGACAGACCTTGACTGTCACCAGGAGGAGGAGGAGGAATGTGGTGAAATCCCTACCTCTGAGGCTCGGGTGCACAGTGTCCGCTGGAGACTGAGGCTGGAATTGGAGAATTAAGAACCCCCAGCCCACAGCACCAGCTCTCACTGAGTAACAAGGAGACTCCTCTGTTGTACAGGTACATAGGTCCTGCCGAATGCTGGGGGTGGGGCAGGAACACTGAGAAAAGACTTCCAGTCCTCTGGCCCCACAAAGAAGCAACCCATCACTGAAGAAACGTGTCAGTTCCTGTAGGCATATGTATGCACTAAAGGTAACTAGCACAACAGCAAAACCTAAACCCAGCTCAACCCCTGAATAGATTGATTCACCCACACACTAACAGCCTTACAGAAGCAGCATGCACATTTCTGGGCATAAATACTCTATTGTCTCATTAAGGAAATGCAAGTTAAAACCACAATTAGATATCACTACATACCTACTGGAAAGGCTATAAATAAAAGGCCTTACATGCCAAATGCTGCTGATGCAAAGTGAACAGATCTCTCATAGATTGCTGGTGGGAATGCAAAATGGTACAGCTACTTTGGAGAATGGTTAAGCTTTCTTCTGATAAAGTGAAATGTATTATTATCATATGACCCAGCAATCCCACTCCCAGGTAAGGGAAGTGGAAAACATTGACATGAAAGCCTCTTTATGACTGGTTATAGTAGCTTTATTCGTAATCACAAAAAACTGGAAGCAATCAAGATGTCCATCAATTGGGGAAAGGATTAGCAAAATATGGTATATTCGTACAATGGAAAAATATTCAACATTGAAATAATACACTACTGATGTACTCAAGAACATGGATGAATCTTGAAAGCATTACGCTAAGTGAAAGAAGCCAAACACAAAAGACTATATAATGTATTATTTCATGTATATGAAAGTCTAGAAAAGACAAAACAATAGTTGATAGAAAGTAGATCAGTGCTTGCCAGGATCCAGCAGGTGAAAGGATGGAGATTGACTTCAAAGAGACATGAGGGAATTTGGGGCGGGGCGGTGGTGGAAATATTCTCTATCATAATTGTGGTGATTACATGACATTTGTCAAGACTCATCTAACTATATACATTAAATGAGCTGAAGTTTACTGTAGGTAAACTATAACTCAATAAAACTAAGGTTTTTTTTAAAGGAAATAAAAAGGGAATCAGAATGAGAAAATTAAAGAGTTGGGATGTAAAGGGACAAAGTTTTATGGGATTTAGAGCAGACGGAAAGGATTCTGAAAGAATATCCTGTACTGTGGTTCAGAGACTCACAGCAGCTTTGTAAGTGGTGCCATTGACTCCTGTAGAACCATTCTAGGAGCAGTTATCAGGGCTGACAGAATGGTCAGTTAGAGCCACAGTAACAATGAAGTACAAAGCAAATGTTTATGATCTCATTCATCTCTGAATCCCTGTCATGTACATTCATTTGTATATGTCATGCATGGCATTTAGTTGACATGTATGGCCATCAGAAATTTCCCAGTACTCTCTCAATGTCATACACTTTAATTATTTTAATTCAGAGAATTCTGTAAATGCGCAATAGAATCTAATTTTTATTCAGTCATATGAATTTTCCCATAAATAAACTCACAAATCTGGAAAAAAAAGTCTTTTCTCATATACTATCTCCTGATTTGTGGTTTGAAAAAAGACAGTCACAAGTTCCCATGCCCTAGTAATTCCCTTATGAGATCTTTCTTAATCTCCTCAATGAAATGGTAAGTTGCTTGACTTTTAGTAGAGCTATGATATGGTTTACTAGGAAATTGACATGAATTGTCTTATAATAATGCTTTGAAGTATATCTTACCTTTAAAATGAGGAAATTGAGGTTATTCAATATTAAATAACTTTTCAATGTTCATATAGGGAGTAAGTGCTAAAGCCACGCTAGGCTTCCATTTTTATTTGTTGCCTCAGTCCGTGCTCTTTCTGCTTTGCCATTGAGCTCTCACATAAGGCAAAGAGAAGACCAGCCACTTTAATAACTGTTGTGATTCCCTCAGTAATGCCATGATATTTCAGGACAGAAAAAGACTTTATCCATCAACTGACCCAACTTCTTCTTTTGACAGATGAGATAGATACTTAAGTCAGAGGGGGTTGGCAACTTGGCCAAAGTCATGGGTCACATATTGAAACAGTTCAGTTAGAACCCAGATTTCATAACTGCCAATCTAGTACTCTTTCCAATTTCTGTCATTGGAAACCAATGACAACTCAACCAGGTGCTGATCAGACCGAGGGGAAAAACTTGATTCCAGTGTAGCCATTGAGCTGTTCCCCTGGCAAAAAATACTGAAGTGCTTCTGGTCAGCAGGGGGACTAGGTAAGAAAATACAATCAGACAAATACATGGTGTAAAAAGAAGCTTTATGGGGCACCTAGGTGGCTCAGTTGGTTAAACTTCTGGCTCTTGATTTCAGCTCAGGTCTTGATCTCAGGGCCATGATTTCAGGCCCCATGTTGAACTCCATGCCTAGTATGGAGCCTACTTAAAAAATAAAAAAAAAAAAGAAGCTCTATATTCATAGAGATGAGTATAGGTCAGGTGAAGCTATCTTTACCATGGAACCATCTCTACCTACCTAACAATTACACTAAAAGAGACCTTTTAGCAATAAGAACCCTAAAAGGCCCAAAGAAGAGATGTAACTTGTTGCTCATAATGGTCACCTTCCTTCTAACATGTTAAATAAAGAAACCACAAGAGAAGCTGCTCATTTTGATTCTGATCTCTAGAAAGTAGAAGGATTCTCTTTGTGAGAATCAGCTCCATAGGTTTTGAAGCAACAGAAGTGGCTACATTGAAGTCAATAATAATAATAGCTACATTTATTGACCTCTTACCATGAGTAATACACTGTTCTAAGGACTTTACATATATTAGCTCATTTTATCCTTTCCATGATTCTATGAAGCTTGCACCATTACTAATCTAATTTTACTATTGAGGAAATTGAGGCAAAAAGAATCCAAGGAACTTACCCAAAGTCACACAGTGGTAACAGATGGAGAGTCAGACAGTGACTTCAGATTTCACATTCTTAACCATCACACCCCACCTGAAACACTTTGCTATAGCTATAGTACATTTGAAGGGAGATTCGATTGAATTTCGAAATGAGTCATGCTCATTTAAATCCATTCTGAAATATATCCCCTCTTCAGTCAGATTTCTAGTTTTTCTGTGGATATAGCTAACAGGCTGTAGCTTATGTAACTAGCTTGGACTAAAAGAAAGAGCCAATGCTTGAAAGTTTTAAAAACATACTTTGGTTTGATTTTTGGCTCTGTTACTTGCTAATTGGAATCTTGGTCAAGATTCAATTCTTCAACAACAAAGCCAACATAATTTTATTGATCTTACAGAATTCCTGTGTATCATTCAGAGTCCTGCTATGATTCACCCTCAAAAGGAGATTGGAGAGGTTTAATAAACAGACTATTTACAAGTTGTGGGCAGAGTTAAGGGGAACCAGCAGGGGTTTCAAGCAATGGTGGATAGCCATTATCACTCTTAGGCCTGAAGATTCAAAGAGAAGGAGTTATAGGAACCAAAAGAAATATCTGTCATTGCAGGTAGGATAAGGCTACCTGAGAGGAACTGGAAGCTTTAGTTGGTGGATACCACCAGTTCTTGGTGACCATACGGGAGGAAGCCAGGGAATAAATCACCTGCCCTTTCACTCCTCCCTTGCTCCAATCTCTTATTCACTGAACCCAACAGAAGCCAGAGGGCAAGGGACTCAAGTTGTTGTAGTCCATTCAGGACATATGTCTGGGGTACCAGGTAGAGAAGAGTGAAGAATGGATTTGTAGGGCACACTGATAACATAATAGGATGGATGATATATGTGAAAATGCTTAGCATGCAGCATGGGCTTAATAATTACTAATTTATTTTTTTTCCTCTGGTGGTCTTGTGTTGTTTTTGCCAGCTCAGTGTTGCTTCTCTCTCCTGAGTAACTCGTTGCTCCTTTGGTAAACACACTAACCCCAGGATAAGAGATAGAATGCGAAAAATTATGAGTATTTGAAAAATCCTTTTTTAAAGAGAGATTCTGTAGCATAGTGATTAAAAGCATGGACTTTAGGACAAGACTGCCAGGGTCTGAATCACAGTTCTTTCATTTACTAGCTGTGACCTTGGACAATTTTCTTAACCTTGATGATCCTCTGTTCTCATTTCTATATAAAGGGTGTATAATACTAATAGTCACTTAATAGGGTGATTTTGAAGATTAAGTAAGTCAATAAATGTAAAGCACTTAGCATAGTGACTGGTACAGACCAAATGAGCCTGTGTGCTAGGCTTCGCTATTATTATTATTATTATTACATGTAGTCTGTTTAGTACTAACAACCAGGGCACCCACTCACTGCTTTCACTCCCACTGGGTAGGCATTCAGCTCATGCTAGACCAATCTGACTTTTTCTCCTGAAAAGTTGAATTCTGTGTTGAATGATACAAGATTTAAAAAAAAAAATCTGTTGATGCTAAAAAACTGTTGACTCTGAAAACAAGATCCTTAAGAAATTGCCCATTACTTCTTGCTAGCTCATCCCTGGAACTGCCTTGGTTCTATACTTCCAGATTGATCAAGTCTTCCTTTGATTTTTTTTCTTTTTTATTTAAATTCAAGTTAGTTAGCATATAGTGTAGCATTGGTTTCAGGAAGAGAATTTAGTGATTCATCACTTACATACAACACCCAGTGCTCATCACAACAAGTGCCCTTCTTAATGCCCATCACCCAATTAGCCCATCCCCCCACCGACCTCCCCTCCTTCCTTTGATTTTTTTTTTTTTAAAGATTTTATTTATTTATTTGACAGAGAGAGAGATAGCGAGAGTAGGAACACAAGCAGGGGGAGTGGGAGAGGGAGAAGCAGGCTTCCTGCCAAGCAGGGAGCCCGATGTGGGACTCGATCCCAGGACCCTGGGATCATGACCTGAGCCGAAGGCAGACACTTAACGACTGAGCCACCCAGGCGCCCCTTCCTTTGATTTTTTAACAGATTATTATTTTGTAAAATTTTTAACAGCTTTATTGAGATAATTGTCATTCTGTACAAATCATCCATTAAAGGCATACTATTAATGGTTTTTAGTATATTCACAGAATTGTGCAACCATCACCACTAATTTTAGAACACTTTTGCTACCCCTCCCCAAAGAAACACCCTACCCTTTTGCAGTCACTACCCATTCCTCCAAACTCCTCCCCAGCATCTGACAACCACTAATCTACCTTCTGTCTCTAAAGGTTTTTGACAAGGGTGCCAAGATAATTCACTGGGGAAAGAATAGTCTTTTCAACATATGATGTTGAGACTACTGTATATCCATACACAAAAGAATGAAGTTGGACCCCTATCTCACACACTACACAAAAATTAATTCAAAATGGATCAAAGACCTAAGTAAAGGAAGTAAAACTATAAAACTCTTAGAAGAAAGCATAGGTATAAATTGTCTTCCTTTGATATTTGGAATTACCCACTATCAACAATTTCCTTATGGAACTTAGATTTGTCTGAAGTTTTGTTTTGTTTTGTTGTTGGTTTGTTTGCTTGCAAGCACAGAACTCTACCTAATAGCCCTTCTTCCCTGACCCTCTTGCAGTTAGAATATAATATTCCTGATAAAAGTAATGGATTGTTTTCTTCCTTAATGCCCTCCTCCACACTCCCACACTCCCACTCAGGCCACATAAACACAAATTTATGGCATGAGTTAATTAAAATGTGTTCTCCTAGAATGCAGTTGATTGGGTTTGAGAAGACCATTATTGGTACCTTCACCTACTAAGAAGTAACTGACTAGGTTCTTGTGTAAAAGACCATATTGCCAATATTCATCCAAGTTTTTATTTTACAATTTGACTGTCATGTTCTTGCCTAATACTCTGAACAAGAACATTTTTTGCCCTCTGGGGAAGCAGACCAATCTTTCAGAGTTGTTGGCTTTAGGTTATCACCCTTATTGACATGCTAAATTTAGGCTTAAACTGAAGGACAGTTTTGCTCTGGGTTTGACTGCTTCTACAATGCTAACCTCCATGGTATTTAGCTAGCCAATCTCTGGCAGTGTTTAAGCATGTGTTTTTTGCAGGGAAAAATTAAGTTGCAATGAACTTAAAATAAAAAAGAAATAAAAGTTAACGAGTTGTTCAATTGGCTCTATGGCCATCAAACTCCATGTATGGAACCAGACAAGGCTGCTATGAATTATAGAATATTACTGAGGAATAGAATTAAGAGAATTCATCACAAACAATACTAGTGACTTGCCATTTAGTGATAGTCTATTTATTAAGCATTCTAGTTTTACCTTTGTGTGAATTTTAATTTTCCAAACAAACCAAATAAATATATGAAAACCCTTTTTTTCAAAAAGTAAAACCGTGTGTGTGTGTGTGTGTGTGTGTATCTGTGTGGTGGGGGGAGGAGGAAGGCTTGGAGGAAGAAACCAATTTGTTACTACCAGCAGTAATATGACATTCTTACTTCAAGAGGGTCAAGGGAGAATACACACACACACAGATCTACAACAAACTGGACAAATGATGATGGTGCTTGCGACTTTCCTCCTTTAATCATAAATGCTAACATTCTTTAACTTTACACACTGCCACGGTTCATTAAATTAAATAAAAGAAAATGCAAATTGCCATCCCCATAAAGTGAATGCAAGAGTGTGCTCAAGGTTAGATCATCTTGCTGAGAAAGTATACAACTGCAGAATTTAAGTAATAAGAAAATAACAGTAACAATGCCTTCTGTTGAATAGGGTGGAAGATGAAGTTTCAACCATTTACAGGGATCCTTTTTTCTCTCAGCAAGGCAATTGTACCACATGCTTCAGAAAAATGTCTTTTTGACATTCCAGAGGAATGAATACAGAGTTTTCAAGTAAGAAAAATGCAGACGAAAAGGACAGCAATGAGTGCACCAATATCCATCTGAAACAGAGGACAAGCTTGCTGGTTGGTATTAAGTCTAGGCCATAAGATAGATAAGGATGTCAGGTAATGCATCAACACATGTAGTAAAAGAAAAGTATGTAAAAATAAGAAGCAAACTAACCTTCCTCATCTCTTGGAGCTTCCTCATATCCCTCGCTGCTCCTGCACTGATTCATTTTCTTCTACCTAAACACTAAATGCTGAAGTTCCTCATTCCCAGTCCTAGATCCTCCTATCTTTGACTCTACATTCTTCTTAGACCATTCATTCCACTCCTATGGCTTCAATTATGATCCATACATAGCTAATGTCCACAGGTGCAACTCCAGCTCGCATATTTCTTCTGAACTCCGGGAAGTCTCCATCTGTTTCCTGAGTATCTCTACTTGGGACCCTCAAAGGTATTTCAAATTCAGCATGCCCCAGACTAAACTCATGATCTTTTTCCTCTAACTTGCCCCTCTAGCAACCCCATCTCAGTAAATGACACCACAACCCATACATTTGCATAGTCAAAAACCTAAGGTTCATCCCTGATACTTCCATTTCCTTCAGGCCATTAGTGGCAGAGGCACAATTTGAACCAATATATTGACTTCAAGTCTGGTATCACATCACTATTCCACAGAGTAACAAAGACCCTGGAATCTAATAAGCAAACGTTTCATGAATTTGAACTTACCGGACCTATTTTCTCTATATTTAGTCACCAATATTTGTTCATAATGCATTCCCAGGGGGAGGAGAAGGGAAGGGAATATGTACTAAAGTAGAATTGTGAAAACTGGGTACTATTCCCAGAGAGCCAATTAAAAAATGTTAAAAGTTCCTAATTACCTCTCACATTGAAACTAGATTTTTTTATTATGATGTTATAGGATGTTGAGCGAGACTTTTCTTATTACCCAGAAAGACAACCTGGAGCTTAGAGCTGAGGACAATGAGGCACTAAGTACCCTGTCTTCTTAAGACACCTGCCAACAGTCGTGGCCAGACACCTCTGCAAGGGCTCACTAAACTTACCAAGTGGTAGCATGCCTTGTCCTGGTACCTCCAGCCACCATCTCAAAGTGTTTCCTCTCCTGTAGCTTCCCAGAATGTTTAAGAGGACTGGAGCAAAGGAATCAGAGTCAAGAACACTTGTTGCAAGGATGATTGGGCTCATGTGCAGGCATCATCCAACCATCCATCCATCCACCATCCATCATCTAGAATTGACTCTGGCCTTGGTGGGGAATTGGAGTCCCAGGGGGACCCTGCTGTGCCAGACATTGTCCTTATATTCACTAGATCATGGAGGATATGGAGCTGGGGGCTGAGCTGGCCACTGCAGAGGGCCACTGGTGGGGCAGGGGGTGAGGCAGGGGAGATGTCAGGTTAGTGGTTATTTGCTAGTGAATAAAAAAGTATTTTAGTATTTCAACAGTGTTTCTTAAAGAGGGGAGGATATTGGCATTGAGGTATCACTATTCTCCAAGGACTGTTCATGCATGGCATGCATTGTTCTTGACTCCAATATCTTTGCATATTACCTTTAATATCCCTGGTCCCTGGACACTAAATGTTGTCTCAGTTACCCTGACAACCAATAATGCCTTCACACATTTGTAAAGACTTCTTGGGTGGTAAGAAAGCACTGTACCACACAGGCTGAGAACCACTACCTCGTCCTCCACACTAGGGAACTATGTAAATAAACAAATCCAGGGGCATCTGGCTGGTTCAGGTGGCAGAGCATGCAACTTTTGATCTCAGGGTCCATGAGTTCGAGCCCCACGTTGGGTGTAGAGATTACTTAAAAATCAATCAATAAATCAATCAATCACAAATCCACTGAACTCTTGCAAAACTAAAACAGAGGCCCACAGGGGAGCCAGCAATTCAATACCTTTGTTGCAGAGAACCTTGATGGCCAGGAGGAGATAACAGAGAAGCAGCAATAACAAAAAAAAACAAAAAAAAAAGGAATACAGTCACAGCCAGGAAGTAAAGAGAAATTTGTTCATGTGTCCATTTTCTCCCACTTCCTGTTCTCTTCAACACACTGGCGGAGTTAGACCTTGAACAAGGAAGAGAGAAGTATCTCCTTCAGACCCTGTCTTGCCACCCCTAAATTATCAGGGTCCCAGTTTAAGCCTATGCCAAAGGGGAAGGGAAGAAAAATGCAAGTTAAATAGAGGTTGATATTGAAACTGTAAACTGTGTTGAGTTTAAAAGTGACCAGATATTTATGGAATCTGTCCAAGACTTTATTAAAGGACAAGAAAAAGGGATTCAACAGATTGTGGTTGAAGGCAATGACAGGAGAAAAAATAAACCCATTTCATGTTTATACCCCACTGAGTCCAGACTTCACAAAAACACAATTGCAATGCATCTGTATCATTTCATGTATTCTAATTTGGTTCTTTTTCCTTCGTATTTGAATACACAGTTGTTGGGTTGAAGTTTGATTGAAGTTAAAGATTTACAGCTTTGAGAGGCTACCATGTTTTCTTTTCTTTCACATTAAGTTTAGGAGAGCTACGCATCAGTATATTTGATTTTCTATCTTCCTCTCATTTTATTAGCTAATAAGGACAAAATAAAATAAATGTAAAACATTCAAATAACGATACAATAAACCCTGATGTTCACTGGGAACTGCAACACTGCTCAAATTGAACTGATGTCTGGCTGGAAGCACCGCTACACGATAGCACAAAATATATAGTACAGTACTCATTTCTTGGCTGTTTTATAACAACTCAAAATTTGATATATGATAGACAGTTTAGGGACTTAAAAGTAGAATGCGTTAGAGTGTGAATTAGGTAAAAGTTGAGCCATGAAATATGAATGTCATATACTGTTATTAATGCACCTATTTGGTGCTATGAAGGGAGAGAACAAGGGCCCCACCTGCTCTGCTTTATCAGCTATCTTCACATAATTAGTTGAGTCCTAAAAATCCACTTGAAGGCCTTTATTCTTATAAATTAATATTTGAATTCCCTTATTATAGAATCCCTACCCTTCCAAGAGATGACATAGAATTATCAGTCACTTCAATTTTAAAGCTTTAAAATTTTACATTTTTTGACTTTTCGGCAAATGGATACCATTATGGATCCGATTAAAACTATAAACCCTCTCCTCAAAAGAATGAACATATGTTCAATTTTGATTACAGTTGCAATTCATGAATCAGCTCCCAGATTATTCAGTGACCCCAGTTAGGACAGATTGTATTCCACAAAGATGGCATCATTAAAGATTTATCACATCCTACATGCCCTTCTTCCAATGTGAAGTTGACACTATGCCATTGAGAGACTGGGGCTGCGTTCCCTCCCTTTAAATCTGGGCAGACCTTTGTAATGGCTTTAATGGAACAAAAGATGAATTTGGACCCCTACCTCTCTCCATATACAAAGTTAGCATAAAGTGAATCAAAGATCTAAAGGTTTTTTTATAGCCAAAACTATAAAACTTTTAGAAGAAAACGTAGTTGTAAATATATGTGACCTTGGGTTAGGCAGGAGTTCCTTGACAACTAAAACACAAGTAACCAAAGAACAAATACTTAAATGGGACTTCATCAAAATTAAAAGATTTTGTGCTTTAAAGGATACATCAAGAAAGTGAAAAAACAACCCAAAGAATGGGAGAAATATTTGGTAAATCATGTGTCTTCTAAGGGACTATTATCTAGAATAATTAGAAAATTCTTACAACTCAATAATAAAAAGAAAAATAGCCCAATTTTTAAAACTGGGCAAAGAATCTAAATAGATATTTCTCCAAAGATGATATATAAATGACCAATAAGAACATGAAAAATGTTCAATGAAAGAAAAATGTTCAATGAAATAAAATGTTCAATGTAAATTGTCATCAGGAAAATGCAAATCAAAACCACAGTATCATACCACTTCATACCCACTATCATAGCTGCAGGAAAAAATACAGATTTGTTAAAGAAAAGAAGTCAGTAATAATGTCAGGAATGAAAAGGGGACAGATAAAATGAAAAATTCTTAGAAAAACATAAAAATAATATGGGCTCAGAAAAGAATATTTCTTAAATAATTGAAAATACTGAATTCGCCATCTACCAAATAGGAAAGGAAGAAATAATTCCAATCTTCCACAAACTCTTCTAGAAAATAGAAAGTAAGAGGAGCACATCCCAACTCTTTTTATGTGACTGGCATAGAATAGATGCCAAATCCTAATAAGGAGAGGAGAAAGAAAAAATCTTGTCAGTTTCACTCATTAACATAATGTAAAAATCATAAGCAAAACATTAAAGTGAATAAAGCAATATCTACAAAGGATAATACATCACATCTGAGTTGCATTTATCACAGAAATGCAAGGTTGCTCTATCATTACAAATTCACATAAGGAACATGTTAACACATGAGCAGATGACAAATGAACTTATGATCTTTCAGTAGATGAAGAAATAACGTTTGATAAAATTTAGTATCCATTTGTGATTTTAAGAAGAATAATAAACTTCTCAGCAAATTACGAATATAAGAAGATTCCCTTAGTCTGACAAAGAGACTTCAAACAACCAAAGTGAACATATATTTGTTAGTGAAAAGTTGAACTGTTTCCTCTCTGAGAACAGGATTAAGATAAGGATGCATGCATGCTATTATCACCTATATTCAACACTGTATTGGGTGTTCTAGCCAATGCAAAAAGCGATCAAAATGAAGGATTTGATGAGGAGGGTAGAAAAAAGAACAAGTTTGTTACATTTTTGTGTTTAGAGAATCCTAATGAATCTACAGATAAATTGTTAGAATGAATGGGAGTGTTGCAAGGTTGTGGGGAGAAAATAAATATTCAAAAATTAATTGTATCCTTCCCTCTTCCCTTCCCCTCTTCCCTCCCCTCCTCGTCCCCATGTGCACAGAGTAAAATACTACACAAACTGCAGCCACACATCAAAGTTAATGAATCATTTCACAAACCAAATGGAGGGTGAAAAAAGTAAGATACGTTATATACTACTCCATTTAAATAAAGTGCAAAAACCGGCCAAACTAAACTATATATTTAGGAGTGCAAACATAGGAAATTAGACCATAAAGAGAAACACTCTCCATGTATCATATATGTAATTTATTTTTATGTTATTTTATTTTATTTTTTATTTTCTTATAATTTATTTTTATATATCAATACGGATTTTTAAAAACTGCAAAAATCTCAAAAATTATTTGTGTAGATTTTAAGTGGAAAAGAGCGCTTCCGAAGGAGAGAAGCTCTACAATGGATGGAGGCAAAACAAAGAGTTGAAACATTCGAGGTCCCTCAGGTAGTTTGATGTAGCTGGGGCAACAGGTACATGTGTGGGACGGAATCTGAGCTCTCTAGAATCTGATCTCTGAAAAGCTAGGGCTGTAACCGTTTACATGTGGTTTGAGGTCGCACGGCGAATCACATTGGCAGTATTCTTTTTACTTTGACCCTGGTGCACGGACTATGACCCAAACCCCATCAGAGCTGGTAATAAATTCCACAATTATTAGCAATTCTAACTACTGAGAGCCAAAGAATTGATGAGGCCAGGAGGAAAGGTCTGCCCTTTAACCAGAAGCTATACATTCAAGTCACCTTCAAGGCAATTTTCTGGGGCAAACCACTGCCCATGCATTTATATGTGGTTAATGAGTAGTGAAAAGCCCTTTTGAATGTTCAGAGACCCTTTTCATTTGCACACAATTAGGATAAAAATGAAATGTGCAGATTAACATTGAATGACATTCTTCTGTTATCTTTTTTCTATCACATCATGCATGAAAACCAAAGGTCTCTTTGTCATAATAGGGTCTAATTTGCTTAATACCCAAATTTATAAACTTGAATGTTTTTCCCCTCCGAGAATTTGCCATGGTTTCTGAGCTCTTGACTGTCTCAGAAATTGTTAATGCAATGAATCCCACATATAAACTCAGAATTCAGAGCAGAAGACTGGTAGGGAAATCTCTGTTCAGAGGAGGCAGTATGAAAGGTAAATGGTAAATGTTTAATGTGGCAATTGAACTTTAAAAGATATTTGTTTCCCGAGGGTAAAGGCAGTGGACAAACTTTCTAAGCACATTTTAGCTGTAAGTCGGCTCGCAAATTACTGTGGATATGAAAATGGTATCTAAAGACATCTTGCCGAGGAAAGATTTGGAAGCAGACGCGTGGTGAGCTTGTTTGTAGCAGGTGAACTCGAGCCACTGTGATGTCAGCTCTTCCGTTCCCTCTGTATCAGCAGTCTGTGTGGTGCTTAAGAGTCAGGGTGTTGGGATTCAAATCCCAGGGGTGTCACCTTGAACAAATCAGTCCATGCCTCTCTGCTTCAGTGTCTTCATCTGTAAAATGGGGATGAAGAGAAGAATGCCCGCTTCACAGGGCTATGAGGAGGTTTCAAGAAAGCAGGCAGCCCGGCACGCTGTGGACATTCACTCAACCTAAGTGATTGTCATTAGTGTTGGAACACCTCTCATGACATTTACAATGAAATCAGTTTTAAGTCACAAGAAGATCGAGTTCTTTTTTAAAAAACTGTTTCTTCAGCCTGGTTTCCTATGTGATTCTAGTGAATGGGGCATTACATGATTTGCTTCGGTAAGTGTCTGCTCTGCATCTGCCCTTTTAACTGCTTCCAGCTCCCCCACATCGAGGCCATGGGTTTCAGATCAAAAGCTTCGTGAATCCCTTGTGGAATTCCTGCAAGCCTCCAGCCCCATTTTGCCAGCTGCCCTCTGAACCAGTCCGTGCCATCTCAGCCTGTCTCTGCATCCTGGACAGTGGAGCTGGCCTGCAAACTGCCCAGCAGCGCATGCCTCAAAAGAAGGCCGCTGTGCCCTAACCCACAACCCTTCCCGGGCTTCTGAGGGAAGAATACTGCCAGTCAGAACCACCACCTCACTGGTCCCCACTCTGCCATTCCCACCCCCAGCAGTCTAAGGAGACAAAAACTGAACAATGTCTGCAACAACTTCAAACTTTCAAATCACTGTCTTCTAAATCTTTTTTTTTTAAGATTTTTTTTATTTATTTGAGAGAGACAGAGAGAGAGCGACCACGACCTGAGCTGAAGGCAGATGCTTAACTAACTGAGCCCCTACCTCAAGCCACTCTCTTCGAAAAGGGAGGTCCTCAAACTAGGCCCCAAGGTCAAAAGCCAGCCCTTGGCCTGTTTTTGTATGGTTCTTGAGGTAAGAATGGTTTTTACCTCTTTAAAAGGGTTGTAAAGGAAGGAAGGAGAGGAGGTACAGGAGAGGGAAGAAGAGGAAAAGGAAGAGAAGGATAAGGAAGAGAAACAAAAAAGAAAAAAAAAAATATGCAGCAGAGACCATATATGGCCCCCAAAGCCTAAAATGTTTATCACCTGGCTCTTTACAGAAAAGTTTTCTGACCCAGTTCTAAAACCCAGATGTCATCTTTTCAAGCCTTTGCTTACAGTCCTTCTGTGGTTCCCCATCACTCTCAAGATCAAGTCTTCACTCCATCATCTGACCCTGCCTGTCACTCAGCCCTTACCAACTTGGCCTCGGAGCCCTGAGCTCCTCGAACTTGCCTGAACACACCATACATTGTCATTCTTCTGTGCCTTTATAAAAACTCTCTCCCCTCCCTCAAATACCTCTTTCCCCTTGCCCACATGGAAAACTCTTCTTGAACGTTCAGCTAAGTTATAACCTCCCTGAAGCCTTCCCTGACCCCCCAGAGCAGAATTTAAGGCATCCTCCTCTGCACTTGGTATACTTACTGTCTGACCAGCTGGGCACTGACATGTTTCATTTCCTCCTGGCTGTTTATATCATGTGCACAGCCTAAAAACAGTGTTTGAATTTACTTCTGCTCCTATTTACTATTTACTTAATCCAGGAAAACAGAAAGGGTGAACCAACAGTCCCCCATTAGAGATATTGTCAAGAATATAGTCTAGGTCCAGAAAATGATTTGAGAAATCATCGACACATTACATGCAGTTCTAAGACATCTTAAAGATATTCTTGGGAGAAAATGAGCCTTCGTTTTACAGATATATGAGGCACTCCATTCCAAGAAAATTGATGCTCTTTTAGGAAGTCTCCTACCTGGAGTTCCTATATGATTTAAGGGATAAAAGGGGAAATGGACAAAGATAAAATAAGTGGCCAGTGAATGGGGGGGAAATGAAAAAATCCACATGAATGACTATA
The DNA here is from genome assembly GCF_004348235.1 of Phoca vitulina. Taxonomy (NCBI): domain Eukaryota; kingdom Metazoa; phylum Chordata; class Mammalia; order Carnivora; family Phocidae; genus Phoca; species Phoca vitulina. The sequence goes on from NW_022589742.1 coordinate 4,634,612, forward strand.
GTGCTCTAAATGACATGGTTATTCAGTCTTAAAGATCAATTAACTAAATAAATTACAGTACATGCATACTATTGAATTCTGTGGAAAATTAAACGGGATGAGATATTTGTATGGAGAAAAGTTCATGGGGGAAAATATCCTGAAAATCTATATACACTATGACTTTTCATGTCATTTAGTCATAATAAAAGGCAACACACCCTTTGTGTGTGTATTTGTGTGTGTAAATGTATTTAAAAATGTGCAGGGTATGCCTGGTTAGTAAAAAAAGTTTGCTCTGTGAGGAAGGGAGGGGAAGGGGGGGCATGTTGGGGGTGCTGGGAATCCAGGACAGTCAAAGGACACTTCAACTGCTAGTTCTACTTGTGAATTGCTTGAATTTTTTAAATTAATGAGCACATTTTCCTTTTGTCAATTTAAATTAAAACTAATAAAATATCCATTCAAATAACATCCAGATCCTGCAATATATAACATCTCAATAGGGCCTAGAAATATAGGTAATATATTCTAAGTCAGTTAACTTAAAAAGTATCTTTCTTAGAAAAAAAAATACATATATATATATAAAATGAAAGAAAATCATAAGTGCTGAAATGGGAAGTCCGGGTCTCAAAGACAAGTTGAGAAAATCGGAATTAAACTGGACAGACTAAAGCAGTTTCTATGAAAGCTGCATAAGAAAGGCAGGAGATAAAAGTCAGGTGTCCATGGAAGCAATAGAGATGAACACGTGGCCAAAAAAAGGAGTGGGGGGGGGGGGTGTTAGGCAAACTTTTTCTGTAAAGGGCCAGATAGGAGATATGTTAGGTTTTCCAAGCTAAGAGGTAAAACGTGGGTGTTATATAACCATTTACAATGTCCAAACCATTCTCAGCTTGTGAGCCATACAAAAGCATGGCAAGATTTGGTCCATAGATTTCCAGCCCCCGTTCTATCAGGAACAGCAGGATGGGGGGAGGGGGACTTAAGGCCAGGCAGTTGGCTAAAGTTCTGGTTATACAGCGGAGAGCAAAATAGTCATGACCCTTGTCTTTACAAAGTTTAGAGTAGGCACATGCCTGGCACATAAAGGAGGTCCTTGTACCTAGTAGCCACTCCAGGGCCTTGAGGGTATACGTTTATCCCATCTTCCCTCCACGTCACAAATACGGCAGCTCTTGGAAAGCATCTCTTATACTACCCCGTTGTACTAAAATGAACTGTTCTCATGCCTGCATATGCAATAGGTGAAAACCTGTGATGAGCCAAGAAGCATGTTTTACTTATCTTTATTTTAAGATTGGAGAGAGAGAGAGAGAGAGCGCGCGTGAGAGCGTGAGTGGGGGGAGGGGCAGAGGGAGAGAGAGAATCGTGAGCCGACTCTGCACTGAGCACGGAACCCAACCCGAAGCGGAGCTTGATCCCCCGACCCCGAGATCATGACCTGAGCTGAAACCAAGAGTCAGACGTTTAAGCGACTGAACCACCCAGGTGCCCCTATTTATTTTTATATTCTTAGTGCCTAGCCCTACCTGTCCCTAGTACATGTCATGCACTGGATAAATGCTTGTCAGGATGAATGGAATTTAACTGCTTTTTATCACGTTATTTGGGTGCCTTTTTAGGTGAGCATTTTTCCTTTGCTACATTTAACTGTGTTGTAAGAAAGGCTTTGATTTCAAAGCCTTCATGTTTGAGAATGGAAGGGGGCGTATTTTCACTGCAGTTGACATCATCATAAGGTCTAAAAAAAATCCTTGTGACATCCTATATTTTCAGATGGAGTTTAAAGCAAAAGTATTGTTTTCCTCTTCTCCAAGGAAAACTCTACCTAACCACAATTTTCTTGTTGGTTTCACCAGGAGGCTGTTTGTTTGCACACCCCTCTTGTGAGATCAATCATGTCTTACATCTTTTTTATTCTTTATTATTTCATAAAGAGAAGGGACAGCTTTTTCTGATGTTGGCTGTTCTGTCTTTGTGCCCTGTGGGTAAAACTGAATACACAGATAGTGACTACTCAAATGCCCATCTGGATGGCTGAAGCTGACACTTGTCTTCTATACGAGCAGGTGTGAAGCTGAAAGTGTGTCCTAGTCAGCATGAAAGATGCAAAAGCTTTTAAAAGCATACTTTATTTTATTTTATTTTATTTTAAGATTTTATTTATTTGAGAGAGAGAGAATGAGAGACAGAGAGCATGAGAGGGGGGAGGGTCAGAGGGAGAAGCAGACTCCCTGCTGAGCAGGAAGCCCAATGCGGGACTCGATCCCGGGACTCCAGGATCATGACCTGAGCCGAAGGCAGTCGCTTAACCAACTGAGCCACCCAGGCGCCCAAAAGCATACTTTATTTTTACCAGTATAAAAGGAATGCATGTTTATAATAGAAAAATTTGAAAATATAGAAAAATGGAAAATAGAGTATCCCCACCATCTAAATACATCTCTTATCACCTTCTATGCCTCTGATTCTTCACTTATAAAATGGAGTTATAACAGTACCTACTGAAGGGTAGCAGAATATGCTACCCCAAAATATGCCACTTTGACACCCTGATTATTTTGGGCTACAGGCACTTGAGAACAGCAAATGCAGGGAGAGGCTTTCTCTGACCTTCCCTTACCTGCCTAAGGACAAGATCCTCCAAAAGGAACTCAACTGTCATAGACCCTCTCCCTGGGAGTTTCATCAACCAGGGAGGATTGGCTCTTATCACGGGAGAGGAGACTAGAAGTCAACACTATGCCCAGATAAACTGTCACAAACCATCATACATTCCATCTGTTCTTCTAAGGGCCTAGTCAACTTTCCTAAAAATTATTTACCCTCCCCCAAAAGGCCTATGTTCTCTCCTCCCCTTTCCCTATTAAGATGGTATTGATCCTGAGTTCTGAGCCATCCCTGTGCGCTACTCATTTTTCCTGGGTATCTGCCCTGTATGCCTGAGGTGTACATGTTAATGAACTTCTGTTTGTTTTTCTCTGTTAATCTATCTTTTATTACAGGGAATCTCAGCCCATAACTCAGAAGGGTAGAAGGAAAATTATTTGCCTTCCCTTATACTACTTTGTAGTGTCATGATGAGCATTAAAAGAATTAATACATGTTACAATGCTTAGAAGAGCACAAAGAGTGCTCATCACACTGAATATTATCTTTAAGCATCTTAACTTCTTTATTTATCATTAGAGCACACATTTTCTATGGAATTCTGGTTTTTTAGTTAACATAATCATGACCCAATGCCTCCAACATATTATAACTATTAGTAGTAGTATAGGATATTCTATACCAAAAAATCCCCAATTCTTGCACATTTTATAAAATAACCTGAAGTCAGTCTACAAAACCCATGAATATTAACATTATTTGAAATCTTAACTGATCCCATCCAACCACAAAAATTCTGTTCATGAAATATTTACAGCCAACATGCTTTCAGTTATACCCACGTGACTTTAAAACCACTTATAGAGAGCATGCTTCAAATTGTCCAAAGAAATCTTCATTTGCACTAAGCCTCAAATAGGTAATTGAATATTTGAATATTTATGGAAACTGAATCTGAATATTCAACTCTACCGTAGTCCATCACAGTTACATAGTAATGTCATAATTATTTACACTGTTGCCATAATGTTCCTTTGTTTTCCTGAATCATAAAAGGTCAGTGATTATTGTTCATCACTTATTAACTTCCTTAACATGGCATTTTTTAAAAGTCTACATGCTGCTTGTCCCCACCCTTCTACGTACTTTTCAATTTCAGAAATGACTTGCTTAATGGGTAAAGTAGCCAGTGGAGAATAGATACGCATTAAAACTGCATCTGTGAATGCCAAGTATAACGGATAATTGTGGTAGCTCTCTAGCTCCCTAGATGAGAGCCATATGAATGAAGAAAGGTAGGCCATGACACCCAAATCCCAGGCAATAAATTATCAACTGACCTGAAGTGTCAGTTCTCACAAAAAAAACAAGTAGTAAATATACAGGAAATATAAGTCCAACTTGGTTAAAGAGTTAAAGAAATGCAAAATTTAACAAAATGAGACTCCATTTTTATATAATAAAGAAGTAAAAATAAATGTAATAATAAATCCCAGTGCTGGAGAGGCTGTGAGAGGTCTGCTCATGTATGGCTTTCATGGTGTAAACGCAGCCCTCTGAGTGGAGAATGTGTGATGCCTATCAAGAGACATAAAATATTTATACTCTTTTGCCCAACAACTCCACACCTGGAAATTTATTCTAAGTGACTAATGAAAAAAAACAAGGTTTTATAAGTTTGTTTTATTAAAATGTCTGTGGTCATCTTATTTATTCCTGAAAAAAAAACTGTAAACAACTTTAATGCTCAGCCAAACATTTCATTATGTTGCAAGAATTATATTGATATAACATAATATTAAGCAGTTATCATAAAGGATACGTCTGAGGATGATGTAAAAGCTGGGAAAATGAAGTTAATATTCTGTGAGATGCAGTGGGACACAAAATTGGATTATAATAGACCCTTTACATTTTTGAGAAATCGGGTCTAAGACTTACAGTATTCCAACTTTGCAAGCCATTATTGTAAATAATTTCCCTTTTAACATGCAGTGAAGAATAACTAAAACATCTAACCGTAAGTTAAATACAATTTTTTTCAAATTTCAATGAATTGTTACTAGAGTGCATGATGAGTAGTTCTTTGAATTACTTTTTCTTTTCCCATATTGAGCATTTAGTGGACCTATTTATGCCATGAGTTCAAATTGCTGCTAAATTCCACATACCATTAATTATTTTGCTCACAATTTCTATTTTTGGACTAAGGAACATGACTTTACTGGATTCTGCATTTCCGTCACCAGCTCTAGCATTTGGCTTTCTTTTATAGCCTTTTTCTTCCACAGAGAAACTTTATTTTTACCACTCTTTGAGAGCTACTATATAAGTAATGATGAATAGGGAACCACGGGAGGTGGGGTGGAGAGGCTGGGCAGCCCCCTAGGCTCACTCACTGGCTAAGTGATTTGCTTTGGTTCATCAGTCTTGGGGTGTACATCTGTCAAGTGCATGTCTCCACAGCAGCACCCCTTCACTAAACGTGATCAACCAAAATTTTGCCATTCCTAAAATAAGCCAAACACTCTTGTTATATATACCACTCCCTCCGGTGAGCTGTTCTCATCCCCACCCCTCACATCAAATTGCTAGTCACCCTTTAAGGCAAGGTTCAAGCATGACTTTATTTATGGAACCTTCTCTGACACTGCCAGGAATGGCTAATCCCAGTATCATCCCTATGACATTGAGCGTGAAGTGAGTATACAGTCAAGTCCTAAACTAATGCTTGTTTGTGGGAGATTTTACTGGTGTTGATTATGAAATGTCATGACAGCAAAATCAGGGATCTATTTTCAGTTTCAGTTGAAATTCAAGGAGACTCTTCGTGTAAGAGAACCACACGTAGCGTGTGATGAATATTAAAGTAATTTATATGTGTATAATGCCTAGAAGACATTCTCACACGTAGTTCATACTCAACAAATGTCAGACAACTCTTTCTACTATTGCAGCTTTCAGAGAAAAGGGCCACCGATTCTGAGGTACTCAGTTTAGGGACATGAAGAGCCATAGCGTTATGTCGTCATCCCTGGTGTTGGTGAGCAGTGATTAAGAACTCTCCAAGATTAATAATTAAGGTGGCCCACATAAGATATGGATATTCCAACACAAACCAGGATTCATGGGACTGAAGAATCGATTTAGAAAGGATGAGAACTCGGGGCGCCTGGGTGGCTCAGTCGTTAAGCGTCTGCCTTCGGCTCAGGTCATGATCCCAGGGTCCTGGGATCGAGCCCCACATCGGGCTCCCTGCTCGGCGGGAAGCCTGCTTCTCCCTCTCTCACTCCCCCTGCTTGTGTTCCCTCTCTCGCTGTGCCTCTCTCTGTCAAATAAATAAATAAAATCTTTAAAAAAAAAAAAGAAAGGATGAGAACTCAACTCTTCACCATAGTGGAAACCAAGATCAGAGCCCTCTGCAGTCCCTGCAGAGTTTATTATAGATAATTGTGTAGACATGAGATTTCTAATTCCAGAGTGTGGGTACAGTCTCAACAAACATTCTTGTCATTCTCATGAAGCCTCAAGGTCAAGAACCCCTTGAGTATTATTATAGTTAGATATCTGGGTTGAAGAGACCCTACTGGTTACGTCTAAGAATCTGGCACCAAAGAGCATGAAACTACATCAATTACCCCACATACACAAAAACACACCCACCCACAAGTACTGACAGCTACAGACAATAAAAGCCTATATAGGTGAGGCTTATTTCTGTCAGGGGGTGTTACATAGCTCTCCTTGTGCCTTCACAGACTTTGGCAATATCTTGTGCTAGCCTCTATCTGGGCATTTCTCAGACTCAATTATAATAAGTTCTGTACACGTTGATTGACACAACTGTTTTCCCTTTTAGAAAATGGGTTATGTCATGGAAAAGGACTGTTTGTCCTTAGCACACAGAACCCTTTCCTCTGTCTCCCTGCTACTCTGAGGCAGACAAATCTCTGTGAAGCTGTCTCTGGGGTGCTGTGTGTCTAAACATGCCACACAACCATTCATTCTCTGGAGTTTGGCACCTCCCCAGGGCTCTACCTGGGAAGCAAAGTATTGACACTCTTCGCTGGGAGCTGCAAATGCCTGTCCTCTCTACCCATGGAGAGCTATTTTAGCCTCTGAGAAAACCCTGTTTCCTCAGCTCCCTTGCTCATACAATGCTATTTTCCCCTCATGTATCTTTTTTTTTTTCTATGTCAGTAGTCATATGCATTCCCTAGGAGTGTAAGTTTTTGGAAACCAGAACTAAGAAAACCATTTCCTCTGCTTTGTGCCTTGTCAGATGGCTCTCCTGAATGGTGAATACAAAAAAGGTTTAGCTACTTGGATTTGGGATGGGAGGTGGAAAGAAAACTAAACTACTGAGAGGGGAAAAAATGGTTGATTTTATCTTGCCACATTCCCAAAGACTCCTCCAGCCCCAGAGGGCTGGTACAACTTCATAAGCACCTGGTTGGCCTCTTTCCCTTTGTCGGGATGTCAGATGAAAAGTTAAATTCAAAAATTCACTCTTTTAAGCAATGTTGTGAATCCTTTTGTAGAGTGACTTTTGAAAAGAAAATGAATAATTGCCTCCTGTTTTTTCTTAATATTTGGCAGGTTTCTTAACGTGAAGTGTATCTTTACTTTTATTTGGCCTGATACTTAAGGACTAGTGTGTGGTATTATCATTGATAAATAGGGTTACAAATTAAAATAGAATTGAGAAAATAGATTTTTTTTTTTTTACCTCCATGTTACAAGACCAGGTCACTAATGAAATTAATGCCTTAAGCTAAGAAAGTATAATTTTAAATAATTATGCTCAACTATTTTAAACCAGTTATAAATTTTATGTGTGAGCTCTTTGCTAGAATAAATGTCTACCCTAAAGCTCCTAAGGTCTTTATGTGAGGTACTCATAACTGTCAAATCTATTAGCATGGAGGTTTTTGTTGATTGAATTCATGATAAAATCCACCATCATTATTTTTTTTTGTTAGCTATGTAAGACTTGATATAATTTCTCTCTTCAGGATACATTTTTATTATACATTTTTATTGTATATTTCAGCAGCAAAGCACATGCCACCTGGTGGCTGAAAGAAATATATAACATAATAGATTTTGAAAATACTTTGTGGAAAGCCAAAGGTTCCAAAATTATCACTTTGAATGTGTTTCTAAATCAGTAGCAAACACATATTTGGGGGCAAGGCACAGCACAGTAGGAAATCTTACAGGTTCAAACCTAGACCTTCAGTGAAAGCTGTATCAAGTGGAGACATTTAGTAACGATGCTCCCTTTTAGTTATTTTTTTTACCTCTTTCCAGAATTGTTTTGTATTTTGAAATATTTTAGTGCCATTATGTCATGTGCATTTTATTAAACAGTGGTCAAATTATTTACATGCAGAATTGCTTGGTCTGAGAGGGAGAGGGAGAGAGAGACTCTCAAGCAGACTCCCCACTGGGCAGAGCCCAATGCGGAGCTCAATCCCAGGACCCAGAGATCATGACCTGAGCCAAAATCAAGGGTTGGCCACTTAACTGACTGAGCCACCCAGGGGCCCTCCCATTTACCTGTTTCATAACAGATAACATTTATCTGTTATGCTCTTGGTATCACAAGAAACCAAGAAACTATTGCCAACACCAATGTCATGAAGATTTCTCCCTCTGTTGTCTTCTAGGAGTGTTATAGTTTTAGGTTGTATGTTTAGCTCTTTAATTCATTTTGAGTTAATTTTCGTATATGGTGTAAGGTAAGGATCCAACTTCATTCTTTGGTATGTGAGTATTCAGTGTTCCCCACACCATTTGTTGAAGAGACTGCTCTTTTCCCATTTGTGTCTTCTTAGTACCCTTGTCGAAGATAATTTGATTATATATGTGAGAGTTTATTTTTAGGTGTTTTATTCTGTTCCACTGATCTATGTGTGTGTCTTTATGTTATTACCACACTGCTTTGATTATTGTAGTTTTGTAACATGTTTTAAAATCAGGAAGTGTAAGGTCTCCAACTTTATTCTTCTTTTTCAAGATTGTTTGGCAATTCAAACAATCTTGTTTCTCAAGTCCCTTGAGATTCCATATGAATTTTACGGGTTTTTTTCTATTCCTGCTAGGGACCCAGACCAATATGACATAAAAATCTAGGTTTTGATGTGTAGCAGTAAGTGTTTTCTTAACCTCCTGGTTCATCCTATCAAAGGATGCTGGTTACTTTGTGCCATGATTCAACTTCTTTACTCACATTCCTCACTCCCACTCCTACCTGATCAGAGCAGATTCACCTCTCATTTTGAAGAGATCTCCAGCACTGATCATTCATACCAACATGGGCAACTTAATCATCCCATTTGTAGCCATGGGATTTCCCTACAGTGACTTACACCCTAGAAGCACTGTCCCATTAAATTTTCTATCTGTGCCTTTTATTCTGATTAGCCAGCCATTTCTTTCTCCTCAGTCTGGCCTTGTCCCTAGGCAATCATGAATCTTTCACTAACTAACCAATCACTAACCTGCTAAAGCTTCCTTCATGGGGATTATGACTCATCATCCAGCTTTGGCCCTTAGGCACTGGACACTCTCCCTCCCTGAGAGTGTCACAGAGTAGGCCCCTACCAAATATAAGATCTGAGAGAGTCACTGTACTACACAGAGCAATCTTCAAATGTATGGTCACCTGAACTGAGTAAAGCTTGGCCCCTTTCTCACAACTCAGTCAAGTCTGCTACATCTGCCTGCAGCAGGATCCAAAGGCTGACTGAGTCTTTTTCTTTAACTGTGTTCATTGGTGAATGACCTGAGGTTACCTGAGAGGATGCATTTACTAAACACAGCAATGTAATGACTTCCAAATGTGATCAAAAGACTGAAAGTTCCATTTGTTGTGGCTTATGAGACCAACCCATGAATAGTGGAAATGACATCTTATCCATATTATCTGAAAATTTTCTTAGTTGAGTGTCCCTTGGTTGTTCTATTATATTTGAATAGCTTAAGAAAATAGACCCACAACGTAAATGCTATGATGTGTTTACAAAAGTAAATAAATCGTGATAATGCTTACTGTCGGGTGATAAGATCACTAGCTGGCAAATAGCACATTGATTAATAAACAGATTCTCTATAAAAAAGTAAAATACATAGAAGCAGAGAGTAGAATGGTGGTTACTAGGGGTGGAGAGGTGCGGAAAATAGGGAGATGCTGACCAAAGGGTACAAAGTTGCAGTTATGTAGGATGAATCAGTCTGGAGATCTAATGTGCACCATGGTGACTATAGGTAGTAACACCATATTGAATACTGGGAATTTACAAAAAAAAATAGATTTCAAGTGTTCTCATCACAAAAAAAAATAATGGTGACTATGTGAGGAGATAATACGTTAATGAGCTTGGCTGTAGTAATCATTTCACTGTGTATATGGATATCAAATCATCATGTTGTACACTTTAAATATACACAATTTTTACTTCTAAAAAAATTTTTTTAAAGATTTTATTTATTCATTTGACAGAGAGACAAAGAGCACATGCAGGGGAGCGGGAGAGGGAGAAGCAGGCTCCCCACTGAGCAGGGAGCCAGATGCGGGCCTCGATCCCAGGACCCTGGGATCATGACCTGAGCTGAAGGAAGTTGCTTAACCAACTGAGCCACCCAGACACCCTTAAAAAATTTTTAATTTGTTATAAAAAAAACAATAGATTCTGAACAACAGAATTGCATCAAGTTTTTAAGCATGTAAGTAGATTTTTAAATATTTATTTATTTATTTGTTTATTTATTTATTTATTTATTATTAACATATAATGTATTATTTGTTTCAGGGGTACAGGTCTGTGATTCATCGGTCTTACACAATTCACAGTGCTCACCATAGCACATACCCTCCCCAATGTCCATCAAGCATGTAAATAGATTTTTAAGATGATTTTGTAAAACAAAAAAATGCTCCTGAGCTAAAGACTTACGGGCTTGAATAAGAGACTCTCGCAGCTGCACGTGTAGACATTTGGTGTTAAGCAGGTGCAAGGAAACTAGTGTGCATCGAAAAATGATAATGTGGGAGGTGGTTTACATATATGACTTCACTTAATTATCACCATAAGCCTGGGGTATGGATGGTATTATTATCCTACGTCATATGTGAAGCTATTGAACCCCAAAGAGGTTATGTGTAGTTATGTGTCCGAGGCCACACAGCAAGTAAAAGGAAGGACCAAGATTAAAACCCAGATCTGTATGCACAATACCAAGGGTTACATGATAGCTTTCAGGGAAGAAGACACAGTGATATCCATGTAGCTGCAAGATGACTGAAGAATTCAGTAAAAAGCTGATGGTGAACGTGTTCAGAATTTGTCTCTTGAAGCTATATGCTAAAGATTTCCAACATGAATATTTTTATTATAAGTATATGCATATACAAAACTTATAGCATGAATATATATGTATGGGTCTGTCATTTAAGGGACTCTACATTTTTTAAGCACTCTATATATTTTTTGTCACTCTAGCCAAATATACCTTTTTAAGGGTAGGGTCCATGCTTGATATACAGCTGACTTGATCTCTGACTTACATAGAAACGTATGCAAGCCACCCCAAAGTTCATGTTTCCCAAGGGCATAGAGAAAAAGGTAAGTAAGCACTTAGCATCTATGTACTCTACCCCTGATCTGGACAGATCTTGGACTCCTAGAGACCCATTCACTCATTCAGCAAATCTTATTTGACTACCCATTATGTGCAATGAACTGCCCTAGGTGCAATAGGAGGTATACAAAGATAAAAATAATAAAATAAAATAAAAATAAAAGGCCTCTTTATACTATCTGACATACTGATCTTACTTGAGAATTTCCTAGCTATCTTAGGCTCCTCAAATTCATCCCAGGTAACTTGTTAAGGGGGTTAAATATTACAGTCATTCATTTCTCTCAAAGAGGTTGTGAGACGCATACCGCCACCACCATGCTGTAAGAGTATAGGCATCTAACTTCAACTCATTTATAACTATTATTACTATGACAAGAACATTTAAAAATCTCCCAGTGAATTACCAGTGGTAGCAGTTCGACTCTTCAACACTAAGCAACAGTTAAGAAATCATATTAGGTATTCTGGCAATCTGTTTTAATACTAATTAGCTAATAAAGTAATTACCAAAGTAAGAAATATATTACTACTATGCTGTATTATGATTTAGCTGAAATTGCATATGCAGATGCATAATGTGGAATTTCTAAAAATTCCATTTAGAAAATTTAGCAGGGTATTTAAATATTTCTCATTCACAGGCAACCAGCTGTGAAAGAGGAAGCTGTATTTAAATAGTTAGTCAAAATTGAAGGTGCCAGCAGATTTCAAACAGAACACGTGAAAAGGAACTTTTTATAAACTTTGTTTACCTTCTTGGTGTGGGTTAAGATAACACACCAAAACTGAGGCGTTAGGTTTATTTTAACCATCTAAGTGTATTTAAGGGTTATGCGGTGGGCACTCTTTTGTAAGTACACACCTGTCTGATAACATTCCCTAAATGTACCTGTGCACCTGTACCAGACACTATTAGCATGAGTGGTCATGACATTAGTGTACATAGTGGAATACACCTCGAACATAGCTTTAGCTAACATCCGAGCAGAGTTACTCAAAGATAACATGCTTTTCAACCTGAATGTATAGATCTTTGGACCGGAATCTGGTTATATGACTAAAGGGCAAGCTTCCTAATATTAAGTCAGCCATAGAACAAATAATGCAAGAAATCTATGAAGATATTTTTCTTTTCTCTTCTTTTCTTTTCTGAAAACACATAGTAACAAGTCATAACAGGACAAATACTAATTCAGTCAAATCCCTTACAGCACAATGAAGCAAACCTCTTGTATCCACCAATAGATTTTAAATTGAAAGAAGCACAGTTCCTGTTTGCCTCTTTAAAGGGAGTATTCATCATTAAAAATTACTGGGAGCCAGGGCGCCTGGGTGGCTCAGTCGGTTAAGCGTCCAACTTTTGGTTTTGGCTCAGGTCATGATCTCAGGGTTGTGACTCAAGCCCTGCGTTGGGCTCCGCACTCAGTGTGCAGTCTGTTTGTCCCTCTCCCTCTGCTCCTCCCCTCCCCCAAATAAATAAATAAAATATATTTTTAAAAAATTATCGGGAGCCGAATTTTACATGGCCTTATACAAAGTGAATCACACAGATGGTTTCTTGGAACCTAGCAACCCTTATCAAACAATAAAAAAAGAATTAAAAACACAAAACTGGAATCAAACCATCAAACCAAGACATGTACAGAGCGAAATGATCACAAAGAAAATGTCATCCAATAGCATTTTAGGAAACTACATTGTTAGGTGGATTGTGAAGCATGGGAAGAAGCTCTATGACCAAATGGGGCTGGAAGAATAAAAGGTTGGCTCTTCTATAAGCAATCTGGGTAAACTCTGAAGAAATTGTGGAACTTCAGGGGTATTTAATGGGCTAGGGTAGCCAAAAACATTTAATGTAAAAAAGCCTAGATAAGGGAAAATAGAAACAGAGAGTAAAGGATGAAATGAGATCTGTTGCAAATACGAAAAAAAAATTGCTTTCTGATAGAACTGATTATTGCAAAAAAAAAAAAAAAAACTTTGCTAAATTAAGTTGTAATTTTATATGCCTAAATGAAAGTAAATGCAAATGAATAGACAGTAATAACTCATAGTCTTAACTCTACTATCCTACCTATAACATCTGCTAATCTTCCAAACTGGTCTTGCCTTGATGCCTATCATAAGCTTGAAATAGATAAAACAACAAAAGCACTGGGATTTAACAGAAAACTCTAAGCCAAAAATAGATTTTTAAAATGCTGAAACATAAAGATTCCTCAACCACTATCCATGACATTTTTAATTGCATGCAAGATTGTATAATGTTGGCTGATTAAAAATTATTTAAAGAAAAGATGATTCAAGTACTTTGAATTTACCACCAGAAACCTTCTACAATAATTTGCATGGAATTACAATGGGATTTATTTTGAGGGGCACCATAAATCATTTAAAATTCAGATGCTGTCATCACCATAATTTGCTGATAAGTATTAGAAGTTATCTAGGAAACAGTGGTTTAGGCTGCTTTGCGAGATACCTTGATTTAGTATGGGGCATGGAAGCTGTTCATTATTCACCAACTGGCAAAGGGAATAAGAGAAAAACTCCCTGCAGGTCACTGGCCACTGGCAAAAAAATCCAAGTGAAGAGAAATAAGCCCTTGCTTATAGGTGTGAACAGTTCAGGTGTGAAAGCCTAAACTGGCTCTGACTTGTTTTTCTTTATTTTCCAGTTCTTTTACTGGACCTTTCTGGATGTATCTAGAGATGGGTTTTCTAGAGAAAAGTCCCCACATATCTATTAGCTACTTACCCCAAATGAGGCTCAGAGTCTTAGGACTTCTGACCAGTTACCACTGTTGTCTTAATTAACATTTTAACACAACGACCTGTATTTCCATTCCATTCCATTCCATGAAACTTACATGTACTAAGCAGGCAGACTGTGCCCGGTACTGGGATATATAACCTACATGCTGCTGAATGGGGATAAGAGGAAGCAAATACAAGAATGGATTAAGACAACAGTCCCATGAGAAGTCTTACAATTTGATGGGGGAAGGATTTATGTACAACAGACTCTAAAAGGTAGTGACGTACTTACACTGTTTTGAGGAAGCACAATGGGTTGAAAAGCTCAATTAAAGGCTCTGTTGAGGGGATGACATTTGGGATCCAGCTTGAAGCATTTTTTCAGGACTTCCAAAGGCATGGATGGGACTCGGTAAGGCTTCCAGGCAAAGGGAGCCACAGAGGCAAATACCTAAAGATGCAGAAAAAAAAAAAGATAATAGGAAGTGGTCAGGTTTAGCCAAAGTGTCAGAAAGGTTCACGCAGTGAGTAACTAAAGATGAGAACTGGTAAGGTATAGAATCTCCCTTTTGGAAATAGTGGGCATAAACAGTGACATTTGTTGCATGGCTATATGCTAGGTATTTATCATATATCAATGCATTTCATTGGATGTGACTAATTCAATACTGGCTCTCTTCTTCAACATTCCCCAAAAGTGATTTCTCAGCCTTTTGAATCCTGCAAGAAACGGGCAACTAACATTCTTCTGCAGTAGCCCGTTCATTCCACTGGTGGACAATTCTAAGATTCTACCTTAATGTGAGTTCGAATATATTCTTCTCTCTAACATGCATTTACTCTGCGAAGTCCTGCCCTCTGTAAATGTACAGAAATTTTAATCCCTTTCCTCTTAGATAGCCCTCTTAATGACTCAAGACAACTAAGCTTCCAGTTTTACAGGTGAGACACCATCCATCAGTCTCTTCAGTGGCTTCTCATCTGACATGGGACAAAATTATCACTTCTTTATTACAAGCACTGCATTTTCATGAATGGAGCCTACTTGCATTTGTGGCAACCCCATGTACTATTGACTCACATTGCTCTTGAACCCAGTTAAATCTTACAAAGAACCCATATACTGCAGCTGTGAGTTATCTTACAATATGGTAAGAGTGGGGCGCCTGGGTGGCTCAGTTGGTTAAATGTCTGACTCTTGATTTTGGCTCAGGTCATGATCTCGGGGTTGTGAGATCAAGCCCCGGGTCAGGCTCTGCCCTGGGCATGGAGCCTGCTTGATATTCTCTCTCTCCCTCTCCCTCTCCCCCTCCTCCGTGCTTGCTCTCTCTCTGTCTCCCCCCACCCTCACCCTTTCCAAAAAAAAAAAAAAAAAAATGATAGGAGCAAGACCTTGGGGGGAAAAAAAAAACTACACCAGCCACTACGATCACACAGCCTCCTTGTGGCCTGGAGCAACTGATTTCACCCTCTCTGGACCTCGGTTACCTCTTCTATAAAATAGAGTTAACAAAATCACCTTCTTCATTGGGCTGCTATGAGGATAGGGTCGAATTACACATAAAAACCACCTAAAACAGTGCCTGACACAAAGCAAGTTCAATGATCATGAATGAGAGGCAGAGAGAGATCAAGTCCCCGGATGAAGGTCCTTTAACCTAGAACAATAAGTGAAAAAAAAAAAAAATCACAGTTTGCTTGAGTACAGAACCAGTCTTGAAATATGGTTACTTAATGTTTTTTAGGAAAATTATTCATTCGGTGTAGAGGCCAGAAACAGGGAAGAGAGTAAGATGAAAGAAATGGAGACAGGCAGGAAGCCACTTGCCTTAGGCAAGGAGATCATAAAAGTAAACTTTAGGTGGCAGAGAGGGACATACTCAGAGATTATGAAAATGATCCTGGAAGAGAGAGAAATTTCTACAAGCTCAAAATTATAACCAAATTTCCCAAGTATAATGATGGTGCAAGCCTGAATCTACTGCTTTGAATTGGAGTCTAAGCAGTTAAGCCTAACATCCAATGACATAGGTTGCAGTTTTTCTGAAACCGTTCTGATTTTAAATGATCTTTTAATATCAAACTGGGTGGCAGTGATTTTTCTGTTTTAGAAAACACTGATAGTATCCTAATCTAGCAGGAGAGTAAGAAATGATACATCAGGGACACTCACTCTAATAACTGAAAGATATCTGAGAGCTATATAGCCATCATCATATGTTTTCCTAAAGCTGTAATCTCCATGAAGGCAGGCACTGTTCAGTTCCTGAACTGCTAAGTGTTCAAAAATGATTTGTTAAATGAATTGAAGCAGTGGTACTTCTGTTTTTGTTTGTTTGTTTGTTTCAAATATTTGTTTGAAAGAGGGGGGAGAGGGACAGAGGGAGGGGGAGAGAGAGCCTGATGCAGGGCTCTATCTCACAACCCTGACATCATGACCTGAACCAAAATTAAGAGTTAGACATTCAACCGACTGAGCCACCCAGGCGCCCCCTACCATGGTACTTCTGTTTGCCTCATAGTAATTAACAGGAAAACACAAAGAAGAATATTCGAGGGGACAAAAAAGAAACTGCTAAATTCTACTGAGCAGCTAATCTTATAGTGAAGAGGATCTTCATGGGCTAGTGTATGGCAGAAGTAAAAAAGATGAGAGAAACACAAGGTAATGTGTGAAGCCTCTGTAAAGGAAAAAAGAGGAAGGTTCAGAGAGCCTGCATGGGCCAAAGGTATTTAACTGTGGAAAGCCAGTGTGGTTTCACTAAACCAATCCATTATTTCACTGTCAAATCTACCTGCTGTCCTGTAATCAACTAGACATAGTCTTAGTTTCAGACTATCACAAATGAAAGGTGAATGCAGTCTTGGAAATCAGTACAGTCACATTAAATCTTTATCAAAAAAGTCTAACTAAAATCAGTCTGCTGAGTTTTCTGCATTTTTCACTAGGGTGCCCAGGACACTGTGTGCTACCAATCTTTCCACTGCGCCATTCTTCAGGATACAGCTCATGTTGCCTCCTGTGGCCATAATAGGCATCATCAAAAACAGCTGTAGTTTAATTAACCAATATTATTGAACAATATGCCAATGAAAGTCACCTGACACCTATACCTTTTCCCTTGCAGAATATTAATCCTGATTACCAAGGATAATTTTGATTGCTGCTACACAACGTAAGTAGAAAGCATTATGTTTGGAACTGCCTTCTCAGCACTACCATGCTGCGTCTTAAGACTCTCATGACCAATAGAAAAGGTTAATGGAAAACTAATGCTTTAAAAAAAGAGTTGAGGGACAGGACTAAGAATTCAGAGCCTTCAAGAGTGAAGGCTTGGACTGCGTGTTATACACAAACAATGAGTCAGGGAACACTACATCAAAAACTAATGATGTAATGTGTGGTGATTAACATAACATAGTAAAATTAAATTAAAAAAAAAAGAGTGAAGGCTTGGGATGCCATATCAGGGAAAGAACAACAACTAGTTGAGTCCTGACTTAGGGCAAAGGAAACCCGGGAGGGGTAGTGTAGAAAATTCTTACGTCATTTCCAGCCTCATGAAAGAAAAAAGTCCTGTAGCAGCTATGCATAACAACCTTGTTTGGTGTGTGTGTGTGTGTGTACACACACACACAAATATCCATTGCATAGTAACATTTTTATATATATTCACACACGCAATTTTTTTCCTCTCTGCTCTTTGCCCCTTGTTATTTTATATAAGGATGTTAACTACAAGTTAGTCTTCAGATTATATCATGTTTATGTGGAATTAGAAGAGTATTTAGTAGCAGCTAGAGATGGACAACATGGCTGTTGGAACTTCGCACTGGAGGAAAGGAAGAAGCATCTTCATTCGAGGAAGGACAGAAAGCATAGAGCGTTGTATGGAAGGTAAATATGTGTAGAAGGATGGATATGGATACTAAGTAACCAAAGAGTGAGTGGTCCAAATGCTCGCTTCTATACACTGCTCTGTGCTCTTGGCCCTGGGACTCCACAAATTCCCTTTCTCCTTTGTCCAGCTCCAGTTTCTCTCAGCATCCCAAGACCCTTCTCTTCACCCACGATGACGTTATAGTTACCTGCCTTCAAGAGTCATAGAAGAACTTCATAGAGTGTCAGACTGTTCTTTCCTACCTCCTAACTTATCGACTGTCACCTTAATCAAGTTTACTTTAGTCTATTTCTTATATTATAACCTATGTTACTGTAGGGTCTTTTGTTATAATCTACAAGAATATTGTGAGCATGAATGAGAAAATATCTGTGAAGCTTCTTAGATACGGAAAACGATACAATTTTGAGCTAAGATTCAATATGGCCAAAGAAATCATTTTCCATATTAAACCTTTGGGAAAATATACAGGCACCAATCCAGATGAATGACTAATAAACTGAAAGTCAGTCAAATAATAATACAGCAGCAACAGCAGGGAAAATGTTTTTTTCTTCTCCAATAATTTTGTAAAAAAAAATTCAATCTCTAATAGATTGGATAGCAAAACAGGATTTCAGTGTAAGATGCCAATGGCTGCTTTTCTATCTTTCTTCCTTTTTGGAAGAGGGAGCAAGTAGGGGTGGGGCGGGGGGTTGTTTATGCAGTAAAGCATTGGAAATGAGAAGAGTAATGGCAAATCCTGACTACCAAAATTCTAAGGGAATTGGCTCAAATTCAAATGCAACATTTCCTCAAGAATTATTTATTGGTGGTGGACTGGACAAAAGCACAAATTAAATACCACGTTAAAAAAGAGAATCAGAACAAACCAAAGACCAAAAAAAAAAAAAAAAAAAGGTGTAAAGTCTCTTGACATCCATAAACAACAATTAGAAGGCATCATTGTCAGATTGCAGTAGGAGTCCCAAGGCTAACCGGCTCTAAGAAGTAAATTTACAGTCTGTTCTGACCTACTAAAACAGTCAAAAAATATAAAGGAACCCACTTTTCAGTCTTGGTAAAACAATTTCAGTAAGATTCTTCTCTTTCTTGAAATTTTTTTCAAATGACCCATTTAAATATTGTGGCAATTTGTGTATATTGGTAAAAAAAAAAATAGTAATAATGTGGAACCAGACATGCTTATATTTAGGATATTATTGCCAGCAGCTCATATTTCCTGAGAAGAGGTTGGGGTTTTTTGGTTGTTGTTTCGTGATCAGTAGATAGATGATAGATAGATAGTTAGATAGATAGATGTTATTATACTTTGCTCTCAGTTCCACTTGAAAAGCTAAACAACATGAACTTCTCTTCTCTTCCTTTGTATGTCACCCTTCTTGCAGTTTTCACCGTTTGGACATCAAATTTGAAAAGATTCTTGGGTGCCTGGGTGGCTCAGTCGTTAAGTGTCTGCCTTCGGCTCAGGTCATGATCCCAGGGTCCTGGGAGAGCCTGCTCCTCCCTCTCCCACTCCCCCTGCTTGTGTTCCTGCTCTCGCTATCTCTCTCTGTCAAAGAAAGAAAGAAAGAAAGAAAGAAAGAAAGAAAGAAAGAGAAAGATTCTTAACTGTTTTGGTGTCTTCTTTCATTTTGTTTCTTTTGGTTATCTTCGTTGTTCAATTTCTGGCCCTTCTACATCATTTAATTTCTTATTTTATAGAAATTTCCTGTTAATGTCCTCTCCAAATATGTCTGGCACACTGTAAATTTTGACTCTGTATTCTGGAGGAATACCAAAGTTTTGGACTATGTCATCTCCAGAAGGACATACAAATTGTTGACCTTGCCATTTGATGGAAGGCAATGTTCTGATTTTCTTAATTTCCTTGAATATGTGCCATGAAAGCCTACCACTACTGTCTTCGACTATAGGATTTCACAGTGTTAATGAAAGTGAGAAATTTGGTAAAGTTTAAAAATGAGCATTCGGTGGTTCAAGGGCATCTCTATTCGATAAATTATAGAATATTATTTATTACAACATGGTCTCATCTGCTCTATCACTAAAGGAAGAGATCTCGGAGGACAGAGGCAGTGCCTTTCACTTTGGGATTCAGAGCCTTGATGTGTAATAGGTATTCAATAAAGATTTAAAATCAACTGAATGTTATGGTTGAGCAGATTATTTGCAGTCAGGCTATCTTAACTCAACTTCCTATGTTCTTGAATTCATCGAGTTCTTGGAATCTGAAAGGAAAGGCAGTTTTCTATTCCTAAAACAGAGTGAAATATGTTAATTTATTTTCAGTATACATTTTGACTCTTTCAATGTGCAGCTACCAAACCAACAGTTGGGATGGGGATGGGAAGAGGGAGTGGTACTGGTGTTTTAATTTTGGAGAGTTTATGTCTATGTGGCCCAAGATGCAATGTGGCTCTCTAGGAACTCTGAGGATTAAGCTTGCCTGTTTTCAGACAAGCTCTGAGTGCAAATGTTTTACAATCAGTGGAAAGAAGCGAAAATGCGTGCTTAAAAAGAAAGTAATTACTTGAAGTGGGTAATGATTTGAATTATGTGTAATTTATATATCATATGCATGGCTATGCTAGTTTCTCCTTCATCCATTCTTCCCCTCTAGGCCAATCTGTTCTTGCCACTAGCCTTAATAAACGATAAAAGCAGAATCTCTAATGAATTGGAGATATCTTACATAATAATATTTAATAATGAGCTGGAAAAGAGAGCCAAAAATATTTGCCTTTTGAGCTAAAATCCACTTAATCATCAGTTCTTGCCAGTCCTTTGTTACTATGGAATTAATATATGAAATTATTTCCTTATAGTTTCCTGTATATTTACCAAATTCAACTTATTTTATTGCAAGACATACCCTCTTTAGAAATTTGTCTTCTATAAAATCCTATGATGTTTTACAAGTACTTATTAACAAAATAGAAGCTTTTGTCAGTAGATTTAATTTCAAGTTGAAATGTTAGCACTTAGAGACATCCAACCTATGTCACAGGTCTTTTGGTTTGCACAACATAACTGACCAACTGTCCAGCACAGGTCTGAACAGTCACCAAATTTTAAACTGAAGAATGGCATTTCCTACCCTTTTGACAAGAAACCCTCTTTAAGTGTACATGAAGGGGTAGGAATAGAAGATCAGGAAGACCACTGATCCCAAGACCACTGCTCCAACACAGGCATGCCCTGCCACTTGTCATATAGGACAGATTCTCAAGGAGAAGTGAGAGTGGCTATCAATGAGACTCTTCTCCCTTCAAGGTTCAGGAAACTCACATCTCTTGAAACACAGGCAGAGAAATAAGAGGAGTCATCATTATATGGTCCATTTGTAATTTTTTTCTCATTGCCCTGAGTACTTGGATCCTATAGTTTTGGTTTTCTGGATATGCTTTCATCCATAAAGATAATAAAAATGAAATTTTATTGAATAGCTTCAGCTATAAGAAGTAAAATGCCCAACAACTTTTACTCTGTAAAAAATAGTTTGGTTAGAGGTCATACCTTGAACATTTTTTTACATTAGACTATTTTTGCTATGGGGGAATACAAACAGAATCCAGATAATATAAGTTAGAGTTCAATATTTCCAACAATGAGTATTCTAAAAAAAGCCAATTAACAGCAGCTCAGACACATGCCTGTAGTCATCATATCTGTCTGAATAGTTATTGGATGATTGAGATTGAATTAATTTATACATAATTTATCATTCGATGGTGATCTTAGATATAATTGTATCACATTCTGTCAAATCTGACTTTCTTTTCTCTAAAAACAACACATGCCACGCTCATGACAAAATAATCTTATGGAGGGACGCCTGGGTGGCTCAGTTGGTTAAGCGTCTGCTTTTGGCTCAGGTCATGGTCCCAGGATCCTGGGATCAAGCCCCGCATCGGGCTCCCTGCTCAGTGGAGAGCCTGCTTCTCCCTCTCCCACTCCCCCTGCCTGTGTTCCCTCTCTCGCTATCTCTCTCTATGTCAAATAAATAAATAAAATCTTTAAAAAAAAGAATAATCTTATGGATAGAAGAATGCTAGTTCTTTAGGTCATTAAATTTCTAAAAATACATGTTTTCTAGAGAGAAAATGATAAAATTAGTGCCAAGTCACTTGAACTTTTTTTGCACACATGGTACAAATAATGCTACAAATCACAGCTATATATACTGTGGTTCCTTTTCCCCCTTTTCTGTCTCCCTCTCTGTTTTCCCAAAAAGATATTCAGTAACAGGCTTCAGGAAAACATATTTTTAATATTCTCTCCAGGGCCATTATGAGGAACTTCATTGAAATAATGATATTTCCCACTTCTTGTGGCTCTGGAGCACAGAAGATGAGACTCTAGACTGGAAGCAACACTGGAAGAAGACTCTTTTAAAAAATAATGATGGTGTTTGTGATGCTCAGCTCTACAGAGGTTGTTGTTGAAGTTAATGGTTTAAAAAACTAATAATTGATGAAGATAGAAAGGTAACTAAAAGATACCAGGAAGTGTAAGCATCCATGTATTTATTTTAACATAATGGTTTCTAGCTTTTGAAACAATTAAAAATAAGCAAAACAAGCAAATAATCCCATCATCCTCTTCTACTCATCATTCTTATAGAGACTCAGGGTAGAAAATGCATATGCAATTAGCATTCTTTGTTTTTTATGTATCTAAGAGTTTCTTCTACTTACAAATAGAAGGAAATAATTCTCTGTGCCAGAAAGGCACCATTCTAGGTGTTTTGTAAACGTTATCTTAGTTAATCCTAATAAAACTCAGGGAGATTGAGTTTGTCATACCCATTTTACAGAGGAGGCCATGAACGCTGAGAAAAGTTAACTGCCCTAAATCATAGAACTATTAAATAGTCAAGAATTTCACCCCAAGTCCATCTGGTTCCAAACTTCGTGTATTCTTTAAAATCCTCACACATCTCATTTTACGTTTCTTTTTTTTTTTTAAGATTTTATTTCTTTATTTGACAGAGAGAGACCCAGCCAGAGAGGGAACACAAGCAAGGGGAGTGGGAGAGGGAGAAGCAGGCTTCCCGCCAAGCAGGAGCCCAATGCGGGGCTCGATCCCAGGACCCTGGGATCATGACCTGAGCCGAAGGCAGACGCTTAACGACTGAGCCACCCAGGCGCACCTCATTTTATGTTTCTTTCACATTTACAAATCAGTAAAGATTGCAGAAATTCCATAATGAATTTTCTAGGTGACTTACTAGAGCTTCTACCCTCAGTGAGCTCCCCATCACTGAGTGTATTCAAAGCCCTGAGTGTCCATTTGTTGAAGATTTCAGCTTTGACTGGGAGTGGTTAAACCGTAAGAATTTTAAGGTCCCTTTAAGCCCTGAAATTCTATGATTAACAAGAATGCTATGCACACACAGCAGATACAATGGGCATTCTCTGTGATGCCAGTTTCTCACAGTTTCGGTGTGATCCCTTGGCACGAGACTGGGGACAGTTTTCTCATGAAGACCTTATGTGGGTAGATGTTACTCAATTTGAGTCAGATCAGAGAAACAGAAGCTCCCATTCGGAACTGAAAAAGAAGGTAGTCAATCACAGATACATGACGCTGGCTTACACAGATGTTCTGCTTTCCTCTGACTCACGCTTTGAGCTTCAGAAAGAGATAAATTTTTTTTCTGATATAGTAATTGGGATAGTCACATAACTCACATCTCCATATTATGCCTTTTCTGCCTTGTTTCATGCCCCTGATTTTGCCGCGTGTTTGAACTGTCCAAAGGGAATCTCTAAAACAAAAGAGGAGGGGCTGGAAACAAGATCAATTTTGAAGGAAAGTTTTAAGTTTAAAATTTCTAAGGCAAAACCATACTGTTATAAAAAGCATTGGACAAAGAGACCCTCAATATTTTTGCAAAATTAAAAAAAAACAAACATGTTTTGCTGGCTGGGGATAGTATTCTGGTTCCCTAGATAGAACGGAGCATGGTAAAAATGGAAGGATTCTCATCAACTTTCTGTCTTTCTGACAAAGCTTTGGTTGGTGTTTTGGAACTTGTACAGCCCATGGGAGTAATTTTCACAGTAGATTGTTTGGCTATTAACTTCCTATTTTTTATTTCATGATCTTTATTATCTTTGAGTTGTCTGAGGGCAGTGGAGCTTGTTTCCGGGCTCTAATCTTTGACAGTGAGTGAGAAAGATGGTATTTTTTCAAGTTAGAGAAGACTCAGAAAGAAAACGGGTAAAGAGAACACATGCTATTATATCAGCATCTGTGGCTTAGAAAAATGTTCTTCTAGAGAATATAGGTGGAATGAGTGAGCTGTATGAACGAGTACTCATTAGGAGCCAAAATTACAAAGATCCTTTGAAACAAAATATTCTTCTTTATTAATCCTCCAGAAATAATTTGTGAAAAATCAGCCAATGCCTGGAGTACTCTGATTTCAATACATTAATAGCTGACACCTTAGATTCTGGGGGAGGGGAGGAAGCAGGTTACCAGCTGTAATATGAAGAAGTATCCCGGAAAAATGGAAGGTTATGTGGGTTGATATAATCTAATCAATCAAACAACTAATCTCACCTTCTCCGATTACTCAGTGCCCTACTGGATAGCAGAGTCAGTTTAGAGATGAACACTACTACTGCTTTATCCGGCTCCATTTAGCAGTAGCAAAGGCAACTGTCTCTAATAAGAGACAATTGAGACATCACAGGTTCAGAATCAACTCAGGTATGTAAAAGAGCAAGATGAATGGAACAAGCCCGCTATTGGCAAAGGGGGAAAGCAGCTGATTTAAGAGACCCTGTCATACATAATTGATCTAAACTGTTTTCCATGTCCTTTATTGGTTTAATCTAGTGTTGCGTATTAATACTTTACTACTTGCAAACATTTGTGTCCCGAGTGTTTATCTTTGAGGAAAAAAATCTATCATGCTTTCCAAATTAAAAGTGCCTTAATTCCTCTGTGGACAAGGAAGTGTGGGGTATTGGGAAGATGTCAAAGACCTGGGGTCAAATCTTGACTGTCACTTACTACTGTGTACCTTGAGCTAATCATTCAACTTCCCTGAACCTTGATTTTTAAAGAAGAAGAATCTCTCCCTTGCAGTATTCAGAGAACTAAAGAACTAAAGAAAATAATGTTTGGAGGCAAATATGGCTAAGAAGAAGAGGCACTCAATAGATAATAGCTTCTATGGTATGGATTAGATTATGATCTGAAAGCTACCTTTCAGCTCCTGATTTCCACAAGATTTGCATAAATGAGCAATTAGTACAAGGTTTCTCAAAGCGTATGTGATTAAAACAAAAAAGGCTTCCATAGTCAAATAAGTTTGGGAAATGTTACATGCTATATATCTTTTCCCCTTGTAAGTCAGAATTCATTTTTAATATAATTGAATTTCCTGAGAAATCCCAAAGTTTAAAAAAAACTGTTTAGCTTTATGGAAGCAAGGGTCTTCTAAACTTATTTGATCTTAGAAACGTCTCTTCCCAGAAGATATGTTAACATCCTCAGAAATTTCTTGTATTCCAATTTGAGAGATGCCAAATTTGTAATTTCTTTAAATGCCAGAGTATAAATACATTTTCGAAATTAAGATACACTGAAAGATCTATGTGTGATACCTGGATATCAAAATTAAGGCTAATTTGATTTTAAACAACAACAGGACAGGGGGTCCCTGGCTAGCTCAGTCGGTAGAGCACGTGAATCCTGATCTCAGTTTCAGGTTCCTGAGTTTGAGCCCCACGTCAGGTGTAGAGATTACTTAAGGAAATTAAAAAAAAAAAACAACCCAGCAGCAAAACAAGGCAGGTTAAATGAGGAATATGAGAGTGCAAGACCACTGACAAGGGCCAAGTTTTGTTGGTGTTTTACTCATTTGTGAATGGTAGCGTTTGATTGACTAAAACTGCCTTTGGAATTAAGGATATCCAGGAGCTTGGTGAAATTCCTGGTGAAGTTGTTTATTTGCCCTGAAAGCGGGAGACACAGCAAATCGGTGTAGTCCTATGGTTCCAGTTGTACTCCTGGCAAAGCCAAGATTAAGTACGATGGAACATTTGTAGAAAAACAATGAGGCTATTGCAAATCTGTCTCACAATATTTGCATTCATATATTTTAGGAAGAACATCAACTTTGTGTTTCTTTCCATTGCCATAAATAGTGCTGGAGTTTTCTTAACACTTTTATTTATTTATATATTTACTTCCTTTTTTTATTGTTTTATTATGTTATGTTAATCACCATACATTACATCATTAGTTTTTGATGTAGTGTTCCATGATTCATTGTTCGCGTGCTCCATTCAGTACCTGCCCTCTTTAATACCCATCCCCCCACCCCTTTCCCCTCTAGAACCCTCAGTTTGTTTCTCAGAGTCCATAGTCTCTCATGGTTCCTTCCTTTTTTTAAGCTAGCAATTTCCTTTAGTTTACTATTGTTCTATATGGATATCACGTGTCATTCTAGGAGCTAGAAAAGAGACTGCAGGACTAAAGGATTGGGTTTTTAAATTTGAAAGCAAAAGAAGCAGAAGGCATGGAAGCTGTTACTTCTATGTTATTTTTAGGAGTATCCACTTTATCATTTTTAAGCAGCAAAATATTTTATTTGAAAGCATTCATTTTAATGACTTAGATACTAACCACCGAAATGTTTTTAGTACTATTATTAATTGTAGTTTATTGATGTTCTAGCTGTACTTGTTTTCAGACTTCTGTCTCCATACCCATATGAAAAAGAGCATTTCACAGTTATTACAGTCAAATTATAGTCAACTCTCAGAACAGTTTCTAAAGTTGAATAAAGGTAGGCATTTAAATCATCTGATATTTACTGTCCAAATCTGGCCTTTTCAGCTCTCACAGTGCTTGGAATGTGCATTATATTTTCAGGTAAAATTTTTTTGCTCATTCTATTGAATCTTGTTAACATTTATAGTAAAGGACAAACAATTCCTCTATCCTGATAAAATATATTGTAGCTTCCTGAATCCTTTGCATTTAGAATAAATGCCAACTTGTTTTGGTATCCATTACCACTTTCAAATTGCATTATACAATATAATGCAAATGTGAGTTCTTAATTAGCAGGATCTGTTTTGTTCAAATGTACAACAGTAGAGGGATTTTTCAACATACTGCAGCTGTTACCTATGGAGGAAACAAATCTCACCTTACTAAGGAGCTGCACAAGTGCCTATGTTGTTATGGACGGATCCTTTAGTGTTTCCTTAAGTAATGCTATTTCGTAACGGATTTCACATGGAATATAGCAAAATTTACCATTGCTGCCCACTCAATTTCTGCCTCTAGGTTTTTAAAAGAGAAGACGAAATTTTTAAGGACAGTAAAGTGTGAGGGTAGAGAAAGGATTCTTTATGAAAGATGCAATATTTACCAAGGTCATAAGAAAATATGCCTATATACACGTATCTATTTAAATATTCATTTAAACATTGTACATGCATCTCTATATACATGCTGTGCCCAGCAAACATTTGCATGAATATAACCTGAAGGCAGCCTCATGAAATGACAAAAATGAAAAAATTTGAACTTATATGTGAATAGATACCACAGATAATATAGAAGATAGGACACTACCCACAAATAATGTAATAAATCCTTTCCTCATCGGATTTTTTGCCTAGATTTGAGGCCTTTAAACATCAACCAATTATGGTAAATGTTTAACTGTAGGAGTTTGGGCAGACAGCCAAATTCTGGTTTCAAAGCTATTGCTAGTTTTAGTTTAAAGAGTTTTTCATTTTTAAGTAAAAGCATTTCTGGGTACTGACTATATACCCTATTGTGGCTAGAGCGACTGGAATTTGAATAAGTGGATTAGGCAGAACATAGGTCGTGAAGAAATGGGCCCTGCAGTAATTTACCTGAAATGTGGCAAAGAATGGGCTAGGAAAATACTTGCCTTTTATAACTTAGCTCTATTTACCTAAAGCCAGTTTATCCCCACAGACACAAAGTAAAGAGAGAGAGTTGTTTTTCTTAGCCAAGCACCTACAAAAACAGCAAGGTTGGGGGGGAGGGGAGTAAAACGACCGTTTTAGCCTTTCCTCGTTAGGAAAGCCAGGTATTTGAAATACATACCAGAGAGCCAATGTCCCCCTCCCCACAGGTACATTTGCTTTCTTGCCAAGCTTATTAACTAAATTCCCAGTCTGCATGAAACTCGTTTCAACATTAGCCTTTCCCCAGGATATTCCTACTCTCTTGTGGAAGAACTAGCAAATGGGTAGAAGGGCCTAGACAATCCACACGCTGGATTTGCAGCTTCTGGATATTTGAGATTCAATTGCTAAAGCCACTTTGGTATAGCCATGATAGTGAGGGGGCTACTGAAGTGACTTTTCGTAGTCCCTTCCGTTGTCTCCTTTTCTGACTCCCCAAGGTATCCCGTGGGTCTCTCTTCCCGCACAGCCCCCAAAGCTCCAAACCTTGTCCCCCTTCCCTAAAGCCTCTCATTCACCACCACCCTCCCCAACCAAAGTCCCCTCCCGGTCACCACCAAAGCCCGGAGAAGTGGAACGCACACAATGCCTCCCTTATAGGGCTCGAGCTGGGAACTGGGCATGCTCAGTAGCCAAAGCAGATTTTTTTTTTTTTTTTTCTTCTTCTTCTTTTGGTCGCAAGTGAGGCATCTCTCCCGGTCCCACACCTCTGTTTCCTCTATCCCTCTCCCCCTCTCCCCACCCCCAGCTCTTTAATCGTCCTGCTTAACCCGTTCTACACCGAAGGCACGCAGAGTTCTAAGGTGCGGAGAATTAACCCGTCTCCTCCTAAACCCACTAAATAAGTCTCACTCTGGGCTAAAGCTTCACACTTTTGCCTTAAAGCCCCCAGGCCCTTACGCGCAGACAGGTAGGGGGAGTGAGGATACTACTGGATCCCAGGAAACTGGTCCCAAGAAGGCTCCATCCAGGATCGCCCGCTGCCGAAGAAGTATTCCCGGAGCCCTCTGATCTGCGGGGTGACAATTAGCCGAAGGTACTGTAACCGTTATACAAAGCCCAAGTGCGATTGTTGCCTTTGAATGTCATTGTTGTTGACTCACCCCCCTCGATCCTGGAATTATTCAATCCCGCGTAGACTCGACGACCCTGTCTACCTCCCTCGGCCCCCCTCCCCCACCTCCGACGTTTCTTTGGCTTTGCCTGGGTTCTTGGTGGCTCTCTCAAAGGAACGCCCCGTGTGTGTGTGTGTGTGTGTGTGTGTGTGTGTGCGCGCGTGCCTTCGTTCTTAGGGGACTGAGGGAGGAGAAAGGACTCGAGTGTGCGTGTATGTGGTGGGAGGATGGAGGCTGGCGCGCTCGCGTTTGGAGACTGGGGTCTCTGCGCGTGAGGAAAGGGGTCGCTCCTCCCTAGGGGGTGTTTTAGGCATAAAGAGGGGGCGGATGCCTGGAGGAAAGTGCGCTTTCTTGGCGTGTGAGTAGAAGAGGAATCAAGTGGAGGTGTCTGGATGGGGGACAGGGGGCCTCAGCAATGTGCGGGGGTCGAGGTTCCTGAGTTTCGGGAGGGAGGCTGCGTGTGTGCGGGGTGTGGGGGGGCGGGGGCGGGGATTCGACGCGTGTATGTAAAGGTGCAGCCCGTGTGCGAGGGGCTGGGTGCGCGCGCGGTGTCTGGCCGGGTGCGCGCGTGCGCGCCGCTGCCCGCCCGCTTGCCTGCGAGGGCTGCTTGGTGGGTTTGACGGGCGAGCCGGCGCGGAGCAGCTCGATCCCGGATCACGTAGAGACCATCGTGGAAACTGCAGAGCGGATCACGGCGCGGCGGGCCCTGCGAGAGCTGCTGGGCTCCGGAGGTGGGTGAATTTCCAGCGGGGCTGCGCGAGCTGCACCGCCACTCGCTGCCTCTTCCCCGCTTGGTTCAGCAGCACGAGTGTATGTGTGTGTGTGTGTGTGTGTGTGTGTGTGTGTGTGCCCGCGCGGGCGCGCGCGCACGCGCGGAGGGGGGCAGGTAGCTTATTATTTTTAGTTTGGGTCGTGTTGGTTTGGGGCCGGCCGAGTGGCCAAAGCGACCATAGTGGCTACTCCACCACCACCCTGCTTGCCTACCCACGGCGCGGTCGCAAGTCCCTGAGGACCAAAAGAATCCGGTGTCCTTAACATCACTGCCTCCCCGGGCAGCCGGGGTTGGCGGGGAAAGTGTCCTGGTCTAGGGCGGCTCGGGCTGTCGGGGCCGCTGCGCTGGCTTTGTTTTCTGTGCCCCCCTCGCAAGCACTCTAGGCAGACGTGGATCTGGGGCTCAGGGCAGTGGCCCCCGAGCTGGTCGGAGATTACTGGCACCCAGCAACACAGGGAATACGCGAGAAGCCGGTGGCTAACTCTAAAAGACCTGCAAAGCCGGGCAAGTGCTGGCAGCGCGACTTTGCAAGATGCCCAAATGTTGAGCTGATTTCTGGCTTGGTGAGAGCAGCACTCTGTGGCTGGCCGCGGGGGGTGGGGGGGGGAGTTGGAGGGGTAGCCTGGACCCCCGCTCTCGGCCACAGAGCCACCGGGTCACTCTGCCTGTGACAAGCGGGCCAGTGATGCCCCAGTGGCCCTCGGCCTCGTGGCCTGAGCTGGCCGTCTCTTACCCCTCCTTCAACCACCGCACGCCCGGGTCTAGAGAGGCCGATGGAAACTCCAATAGCTGCCCGTTGTGGGACGGGAGCGCGCGGAGAAATGTGTGCGCAGCGGAGCTGAAGGCCCCCGCGACATCCCGAGCGGTCCCCGCCTCTGCTGCCCAACCCACGAGGGCGCTGCTTGGGCCCGGGACCCGGGAGGGGGCTGCGCGCCGGCTCCGGGCACCGGGATGCGGCAAAACATTGCGGTACGCGCCATCGCCGGCGCCCCTCCAGCCGCGTCGCCGCCGGCCCGAGGTAGCGCACAGGGGGCGGCAGTGACCGCGTCTTTTGGCGGAGCCCCCCACCCCCGCCTAGGCTGGCGGGCAGAGGTTTCTCCTGCCAGCTCCTGGGGAGCCACCTTGGCCCACCCCCCGCAGGCATCTGTCCCCCCGCAGGCCCGCTCCTTCCGCACGGGCGCGGAGCCCCGGGAACGGCACTCGGATGGATGCCGGATATGTGGTAAGGCTAGCTAGGTTTGTGCGGTCCTGGCCGGCTGTGGGAGCCGAGCGTCTTGCAGGGCACAGAGATCGAGAGACGGAGAGGTAGATGGGGAGACGGGCCGCTCTTGGCAGACGCGCCGCTCTCGGCAGCCCGAGAGATGGCTTTTGGTACCCAACTCATACTTCGTGGGTTTTTTTCTTATTTTCCTTTTTCCCCCAATTTTAAAATATGCATGTTTTAGTGGTACCATGTGAATGGGAGGTTTCTTTCGCTTACATTCAGTGCCCCCTTGCCCTCTTTCTATCTCCATTCCAGCTCTCTTGCCTCCTCTCACCACTACTCCATGGTCTCTTGCCCTTTTGGTCCCTCTTCCTTGGCGATCGACTCCCCCTCTCCCTCGCTTGACACTCCAGCTGCCTGCGGCTTTCTCTGTTACACAGGAGATGCATTTGGGAACTTCCTAGCTTGTCCTTGTGGCTTTTTTCCCCCTTGCTATTTAAAGTAGAAATTACGAGGAGGAGGGCAGCTCCTTATGCAATTTCAGATCTGCTGATGCTCCTTGTTCTTGTTTTTGTACTGAATTCAGGTTATTCGGGATTTTTGTTTTGTTTTATTTTGTTTCTAGTTTGGTTGATTTTTGGCTGGGGGTTAGTAACAAGAAATGACTCAACTGAACCAGAATAGCTGTGAAAACCACATCTATAGGAAGGCAAAATGATCATGTGAAATTTTGATTTTACAATGAAAGTTGGCTTGGATGATGTCATACTTAAGAATTTATGACTTCTTTTTGCACTGCCAATCAAACTATCACGGTGAATAGGGGAAATGCATGTCTATATGGCAGGCAAGGAGCATCTCGGCAGTGTTGGCTGTATTCTGAACCAAACTACTTAAAATGCAAATCTTTCTGGGTCGTGGCTAATGGATGGTCTACCTTGAGACATGGTTGGTTTTACCACTAGCTGATTCCTCGTGGGCAAAATAAACAAAGGAGTTTCTGTGTGACACTTCTTTGTATCATTCCCTCATCGTGTGTTCCTGGGTAATTTGTTTATTTAATTAATATTTGGTGGTAACCATATTGAAATTGCAGCGAACTTCCCATTCAAGATGGAAAAGACTCACATGCCTAAAACTGCATCAGTAAAATGCACAGTGCTTGTTTTTCCTTTTAGGCTTTTCCAGGAAACATTGCATATATTTATATATCCATGCTGTATTTAAGGAAATGGCTACAAGGGGTTAATTTGCTAAGCATTAAACTCCACTAGGTGATTCGTGATTTGTTTATAGACAGAGACATGGGGTGGTGATATTGGGAGGGGATGTTTGGGAAGTGATGATTTTAGGACATTTACTGTACTAAATGTATCTGGTGCTGCAGATAAAACCACTCAAGGATTGTATTGTGTGAACTCCTCTTCCTCAGCAGTGCTAGTCTGTGGTCAAAGTGAAGGAGATTAGCATCTGAGCCAAGTGTCAGTCCTCGGACCTGGGTTCAAAATGGCATGTAAAGGAATAGAAGTGGGCCAGGTAGGCAGGAGAGCCAGTTCTTGGGGGGTGGGAAAGCTGTCTGGACGTCAGCTAGGCAATTGAGGAGCAAGCAGGTTTCTCTCCTGCTTTCTGGGACCCAGAGACAAAAGGCTCCCCCCCACTCCTTTGGAGATGACTGACAGGAAATTAGGTACTGTGTATTTACTTGAAATTAAAATTTGGCCATTTCCTACTCAGTTATTTTTCTAGAACCTCACTGGGTCATCTGTGTTTTTTAAGGCAGCCATGTACAGGAGTGAACTGGTTCGTGGCAGTGTGCTTACCTGTGGGCTGAAGCTCAGGCAGGTCTCTTCCCAGGGCTCCTTCTACCTTGATCTTTTGACTGTCCCCTCTACAGCAACCCAGTCCCTCCCATTGCCACCCTCCGTTGAATCCCGGGCTCTACTATCTTCTCTGTTCAGCCTCTTATCGAGCTGAAGCCCAGAGAGCAGACTTCTACAGATTGAAATGCCTTTGTGGTGCAAACTACAAAGGCAGAGTTGATGGCCTGGGATCAGTCATTAGAGTTGCAAAAGGTCGTGTTCAAGGGTGGAATTTGATAGCCCATGTAGAGAAAATATTTTTTGATTGTAAAGGTTTAAGCACAATCAAGCCTTTTTCTCCTGTTGTTTGTTGGGTGTTATGCACGTGTAAAATGTATAAACTACAGGTATGGAAATAAAACTGTTGGCATTTCTGGTGATTATTGTTCACCTGAGTGAGAATCCTTGCAGAAAACTACAAAGCTAACCATTGCAGCCACGCGCTCACTACGGTATGATGTAAGCGCAGATACTTTTTCAAGTAATGATCATTGAAAAAATGTTTTCTTTTTATTTTGTAGATTATTTCTCTTTATTCAGAAGCATAAAGTTGTTTGCTGATTGCAAGAAGATGTTTCTTTGGCTCTTTCTGATTTTGTCAGCCCCGATTTCCTCGGCAAATGCAGATTCTGACATATCGGTGGAAATTTGCAACGTGTGCTCCTGCGTGTCAGTCGAGAATGTGCTCTATGTCAACTGCGAGAAAGTTTCGGTCTACAGACCAACTCAGCTGAAGCCACCGTGGTCGAATTTTTATCACCTCAATTTCCAAAACAATTTTTTAAATATCCTCTATCCAAATACATTCTTGAATTTTTCACACGCAGTATCCCTGCAGCTGGGAAATAATAAGCTGCAGAACATTGAGGGAGGAGCCTTTCTTGGGCTCAGTGCATTAAAGCAGTTGCACTTGAACAACAATGAATTAAAGATTCTCCGAGCTGACACTTTCCTTGGCATCGAGAACTTGGAGTATCTCCAGGCTGACTACAATTTAATCAAGTATATTGAACGAGGAGCCTTCAATAAGCTCCACAAACTGAAAGTTCTCATTCTTAATGACAATCTGATTTCATTCCTTCCTGATAATATTTTCCGATTCGCATCTTTGACCCATCTGGATATACGAGGGAACAGAATCCAGAAGCTCCCCTATATCGGAGTTCTGGAACACATAGGCCGTGTTGTTGAACTGCAACTGGAAGACAACCCTTGGAACTGTAGCTGCGATTTGTTGCCTTTAAAAGCTTGGCTGGAGAATATGCCATATAACATTTACATAGGAGAGGCTATCTGCGAAACTCCCAGTGACTTATACGGAAGGCTTTTAAAAGAGACCAACAAACAAGAATTATGCCCCATGGGCACGGGCAGTGATTTTGATGTACGAATCCTGCCTCCGTCTCAGCTGGAGAATGGCTTCACCACTCCCAATGGTCACACGACCCAAACATCCTTACACAGATTAGTGACCAAACCACCGAAAACCACAAATCCTTCCAAGATCTCTGGAATCGTGGCAGGCAAATCCCTCTCCAATCGCAATCTCAGTCAGATTGTGTCTTACCAAACAAGGGTGCCTCCCCTGACACCTTGCCCGGCCCCTTGCTTTTGCAAAACACATCCTTCAGATTTGGGACTGAGTGTCAACTGCCAAGAGAAAAATATACAGTCCATGTCTGAACTGGTACCAAAACCTTTAAATGCCAAGAAGCTGCATGTCAATGGCAATAGCATCAAAGACGTGGACATCGCAGACTTTGCCGAGTTTGAAGGACTGGATTTGCTCCATTTAGGCAGCAATCAGATTACAGTGATCAAGGGAGATGTATTCCACAATCTCACTAATTTACGCAGGCTCTATCTCAATGGCAATCAGATTGAAAGACTCTATCCTGAGATATTCTCAGGCCTTCATAACCTGCAGTATCTGTATTTGGAATACAATTTGATTAAGGAGATCTTAGCAGGCACCTTTGACTCAATGCCAAATTTACAGTTACTGTATTTAAACAATAATCTCTTAAAGAGCCTGCCTGTTTACATTTTTTCGGGAGCACCCCTCGCTAGACTGAACCTGAGGAACAACAAGTTCATGTACTTACCTGTCAGCGGGGTCCTCGATCAGCTGCAGTCTCTTACACAGATTGACCTGGAGGGCAACCCTTGGGACTGCACTTGTGACTTGGTGGCGTTAAAGCTGTGGCTGGAGAAGTTGAATGACGGGATTGTCGTGAAAGAGCTGAAATGTGAGACACCTGTTCAGTTTGCCAACATCGAACTGAAGTCCCTCAAAAATGAAATCTTATGTCCCAAACTCTTAAACAAGCCATCTGCGCCATTCACGAGCCCTGCACCTGCCATTACATTCACCACCCCGCTGGGTCCCATTCGAAGTCCTCCCGGTGGCCCGGTGCCTCTGTCTATTTTAATCCTCAGTATCTTAGTGGTCCTCATCTTAACTGTGTTCGTTGCTTTCTGTCTTCTTGTTTTTGTGCTGCGGCGAAACAAGAAGCCCACGGTCAAGCACGAGGGCCTGGGGAATCCTGAGTGTGGCTCCATGCAGCTGCAGCTGAGGAAGCATGACCACAAGACCAATAAAAAAGACGGACTGAGCACAGAAGCTTTCATTCCACAAACCATAGAGCAGATGAGCAAGAGCCACACCTGCGGTTTGAAAGAGTCAGAAACCGGCTTCATGTTTTCAGATCCTCCAGGACAGAAAGTCGTTATGAGAAATGTTGCCGACAAGGAGAAAGATTTATTACACGTGGATAGCAGGAAGAGACTGAGCACAATTGATGAGCTGGATGAATTATTCCCAAGCAGGGATTCCAATGTGTTTATTCAGAATTTTCTGGAAAGCAAAAAGGAGTACAATAGCATAGGTGTCAGTGGCTTTGAGATCCGCTATCCAGAAAAACAACAAGACAAAAAAAACAAGAAGTCACTGATAGGCGGCAACCACAGTAAAATTGTCGTGGAGCAGCGCAAGAACAGCGAGTATTTTGAACTGAAGGCAAAACTCCAGAGTTCCCCTGACTACCTACAGGTCCTTGAGGAGCAGACAGCTTTGAACAAGATCTAGGTCATGCAATCTCACTTCATACAGAGGACATTTATTTAATGATGAAAGTGCCTTTTGTTGACTTCTAACTTCCAAATACTATATTATCAATAGGCATAGAGGCAGGTGTTTCCGAGGCTGTCTCATTAACTGTAGCTGCAAAGATGTGTCCAGTAGAAGAGAATTTCCTTAATAGATTTTACTACATAAAACCTATACTGTGGAGTCCTGTGGGGATACTGCAAACTCTATTGCCAAAGGGATGCTTTATATACATGATACACTGAATTTAACCTCAAGAGGCAAATCTGTTTTGTACCCCAATGCAAAACCTTCGTCTCTTTGTGCTTTGTAAAGCAAACTCAAGAAAACTGGTACCAGTGTTTGTACCTCAGCTGGGTCCTTCATCTTGCACGTAGATTAAGTCGGTGGAACTGGAATAAATCCTTTTGATTTGTGGCATTGTAACAACTCTGTGTAAAGATTATCTGAAAAGTTAAAAAAAAAAAAGCATGCAAAGAGAGAACATTCGATAGTATTTGTAAATCGGTAAACTTTATGGCCTGCATCTTGAAACCGCTGGATTTATAATGTTAAATTGTGCAAATATTTGTTTAAAATATACCATGCATTACATAACTATAAAATAAATTTGAACACTTTAAGCATTACCTGTCTATACATAAAACCTAAAAGAAAAAAGTCAACGTGAGTTACATAGCGTTTGTGGTGATCTGAAGAAATACATGATGTTTATCAGAATTAAACAAGGCTCAAATTAAACTAACATTAGAGTTTGTTCTCAGTTATGTGAAATACCCACAATCCTTAAAGGTTGTCCAAAATTAGCAAAGTGCTTACCGTGTGAGCGCACCCAAAGCTATTTTTGTAACATAATTCATATTTATGAAGTACTTTGTATACTAAATAGGAAAATATGTACTCCTTAATATGTATTTAATATGCCTGACTTGTTTTCCTGATCACAGGGACTTTATCAATAGGTATAAATTTAGACAGAAAAAAATATACCAAACCGAAACTGAAGCTTCTGTGTACAGAAATATTCTGGACATTGTGATCAGGTATAATTTAAAAACGAAACAGACAAAAAAAAAACCCACAAAAACACAAAAATACAAAAAAACAGTTCTGTGCTATTCTTGAGAATTTAGCATATTATCTTCAGATTTGTTACCAACTGTGCATTTTAAAATAAGTTCCTTAGTTTTATAGTATCGTGTCTGGGGCAGTTGTTACTTGCCATCAGTTGTCTTGCTTTTCAGGATTCTATGAGCTTAATTCAAATAGTTTTCACTACAAATATTTAAAAAAAAATTAATGAGTAAGGTTAATAGTTATATCTCGTATGCATCAGTATCCTGTTCTGTCATCATTCCAGCTACTATCAGATAATCCAGTAGAGCAGTGAACATCATGGTGATCTCGGCTATCAAAGCCACACTGTAAAATGCTTTCATTGGTCTCAGATGAGTTCACAGTCTGCAACTATAAATGATATGCCACTGTGTTTGATTGTGCTGTTAACTTCTAGGTCAAAATTGGTCAAAGGAAGGACTTGATAATGGGAGACATTTGAAGATTTTTAGGAGCTCCCAATTAGCAAAGTGACATCCTGAAACACATTACCTTCTTGGCCTGCCTACATATGTATATTTCTTTGTGCTCCATCTCTTATAATTACTATATTAGTCAGTGAGATGACCAAGGAGGTAAACATAGGCATTCTTCATGAACTTCAAGTGGCAGATGTTTTGGTGCAGCTTCCAGAATGATGTGGCGGCTAAAGATGTAACAGTAGTCCCTTTATTAAGTACTAATTTCAGGGCTTTATATGTTCCAGGATAAAAAAAAAAATAAACAACTTGGCATTCTTAGAGGGTGTGCGCGTATGTGTGTGTGTGCCTGTGTGTGTGTATTTGGGTGTATATGCATACATATAGATAATCTGGAGATTTTTTTTGAAATAGCAGAAAAAATTGTCTCCATATGTATGTGCTGGTGCTCTTAAAACTTTAATGTGTAATTTTAATTTTCATGACAATGTCTGTGAAAACTTTATATGAATATTAAAAAAATACAAACAAATACTTGCTTTCTGATCTTGAAAGAAAAGACACGAAGATGTGTGCCCAACAGCGTGTTTTCATCTACAATTTCATAAGGACTTTTAATATGCCATTACCATGCTTGCATTTATCCATGGATTAAAGGGCTCCTAATGCATACTGACAGGATAAAGACGCAAAGGCTTCAAAGAAAGTGTTTTAGTTTATCCTGTCAATAAAGTATGGATTAAGGAATCTTAAGTAGACACTTATGGGAGGAACCGGAAAGCTCTATCCATGATCTGGGGATAATAGGTCATTGGGATGATGCCTTTTATTCAGTGTGGTGATGCTTTGAAGATGTTTCAAGGTTTCTGCAGTTGTCAATGGCAAGAGTACCTGCCACCATCTCAAAGCTTGCTGTAGCATATTGGCTATCTCATACTCTTCTGCCGAAAGGTATAAATGTTCGACATTTTTAAAAAAGTAATATCAATGTGTGTGGTTATTTGGAGGTTTTAACTGTAAGTGAATGACAGTAACAAATCCTTGGTTAAGGCCAATCTATTTTCCTTAACTGAAGTCATTGTGCCTACGTTATACAGTGTATACTGTTTTGCACCTGTCTCTCATTAGTTCTAGTTGTACATTTTATGATAATGTAGTTAGGCATAAGTTTTGAGTTGAGTACAAGAGCAGTTAAGATACTGTACATTTTGGGGGCGCCTGGGTGGCTCAGTTAGTTGGGCGACTGCCTTCGGCTCAGGTCATGATCCTGGAGTCCCGGGATCGAGTCCCACATTGGGCTCCCTGCTTAGCAGGGAGTCTGCTTCTCCCTCTGACCCTCCCCCCTCTTGTGCTCTCTCTCTCTCTCTCTCATTCTCTCTCTCAAATAAATAAATAAAATCTTTAAAAAAAAAAAAAAAAAAGATACTGTACATTTTGTTGGCTTCAACTATAACCTTGATGTTAGTTTAACCCCTTGAGGAATGATCTATATTTCAGTGCAGCATCTTTGGTAGAATTTGATTCAAATCTAGAAAATCCAAGAAGAGCTCACTTCTAATGTGGTCTGACACATCATGGGCTTCTTGGCATTGTATCATGTGCTTGGACTCTGTTAGAATGATTACAAAGAAGATTAGATCGTATGAAATTAGTGAAGGGGTTGAGATAATATATTATGTCCGTGTAATATAAATCAAGTTTTAAATTATTTTTTTATGAAATCAATAAAAATGATTCAATTCTTTAAAAGTAAATCTTTGTGTAATTTTATGAGAAAGCAGCTATTAAAATACAGTGATTCAAGTCTATAAGGCAATTTATGTTCTATATTTAGTTTTCCATTCTGAAAAATAAACTGAATAAATATATTAATTAGCAAATCATTTAAGACCAGCTTTCTTTTGTTGCTTTTTCAAAGCATTTTTATTTCTTTAAGCCATAAGGATGCATAAATTATACAGGGCATGGCCTCATGAGTAACGTCAGCAGGTTTTGCAGAAATAACAAAACACATCTAGAAATGTATGGCAGTAATAGTAATCTATAATATCTTTTGCATGATTTGTACATTGACACTGTATGAAATGAGCACAGTGAATTTTTTTGTTTTTTTGTTATTGTTGTCGCATCCAAAGAGCTGGGGAGAAAATATATTAAGAATGTATTTATAATCACTATTTTGAAATAAAGTAAAGAAAACACATTGTATTGTTTTTACCCTGATTTAATTATTAGTATTTTAGGTTAGCTTATAAGATAAAAATCCAGTCATGCTATAAAAGCTAATGTAAATCATGGAAAGAAACTGTTTTAATGACTTTTGTTTGCTTTTAATAACATCAAGCTATCAGAGAGAATTTATTAAATGCCATTTTTATGAAAGTATTAATAAAATTGTTTGCTACAATGGTATTTCTGAAGCCACAGTTTGTTAAATATATTTATCTTTCCATTA
This sequence comes from Phoca vitulina, assembly GCF_004348235.1. NCBI lineage: Eukaryota > Metazoa > Chordata > Mammalia > Carnivora > Phocidae > Phoca > Phoca vitulina. The sequence goes on from NW_022589742.1 coordinate 4,674,537, forward strand.
TCTTTCAGAAGAAATAAAGCAGTAACCAAATTGATCTTTTCACCTAGATTTGAGGGTAAGATACAGAGCTTTAGAATACTGTTTGTATTAAACGTAATTGCTAAATCTCCGTTAAGAGATGCTTTCTTTTCAGACATCTTTGCAATCTGTGTTCCTTTCCACTGGCAGCCCATTCCCATTAACCAGTTGGGATCTGACATAACTGCAGATAAGCAAATATTAGTATTCAATCTTAACTATTTAAATGCTTCTGCACATTTCCTTATGGGAAGAGATGTAAAGAGAGAGGGAAACAGAGAATATAAATGAAGATTTTTGTGGTCTTAGGTCTTATACCTAGCTCTGCTGAAGAAGTGAACAGTACATACAAGTGCTTTTGGACTAAATGTTTTACGTATCACAGGATATATATCCCGTGATTGTATGACTCATTTTAGTTCTTCGTGAGTACTGAGCAGAGGGCTTTGGGCCCCGGCTACCCAGTTATGTAGACAAGTGGTATCAGATGAAGGTTTGGCTTCATTTCCAGTGCTCATTCAGTTAGTCACTATGGTCAGATGGGCTGAACTAAAATATCCTGTTTGTGGCTTCACTTACCGGGAATAACTGGCAACAAATATCAAGTTCACCTGATAATCGTTAACCCTCAATTTTGTATTTGCTGGTTATCTGTCCTTTGTTAAATTAAAAGCAAACAGGAGGTTAAATGAATTTTAAATAACGTATTGGGACAATATTGCCCTTAATCTAATTTTGAATTTTGTTTTGTGTTAGTTTCCACTGGTTGATAAGATTGCATTTCAGAAGGGGAAATCCAGGAAGGCAAACTGTGTTATCTATCTTCTATGAAAGAGTAGGGCTTCTTAAATTTTGTAAAGATTACATTTAGCCTGTTGTTCCTAAGTCTACAGAGGGAAAATGAAGTGGGGCTGTGAGACAACTGCTTAAATACTTTGAGCCAAATAAATGCTGTTGAGAATAAAAAGATTCGGATTTTTCATTAAATCCTAATAATTACCAGATCCATGGACTACATTACCCAGAACCAGGAAAGAATTACTCAGCCCTCCACCTTAGTTTGCTTTTGTAGACCCTGGCTAGATAGAAAGTCTAGTGATTTCATTAATATGTCAGAAATGAGAAATTACTTAACTTAAAAAGCTCGTGAATAAGGTCTTCAGAGAAATTATAAGACTATGTAATGAAAAAATACAAAACATCACTTTCAAATTAGCTATAGGAAGGAAATAGTCTTCTAAAGTTTCTGAACAACACATTTCTCTTAGTTGGCACCTTACAGATACTAGATCATGTCCTGTGTTGCTGGTTACCAACGTGAGGAAGCCATGTTGTGCAATGGATACTGCTCATGGAAGTCTTTGAAAATCATAGTAAGCTCAGTTCTCCCGACTACGAATTGCAATGTATATTTTCATTATTGTTTCATGTAAACTGAAGCATTGTGGTAAAATTCTGGAGTTGATATTCAGTAATTTTAATGCTGTTTTCACTAATAAAAGTCTTTTCTTATAGGTCATATTTGTAGCCATTTAGTGTGTTTATTAGTGTGAAATTGGTCAAACTCAACATCAAGAAGAAATGCAAATAATTTGGGTTTGGGCCAATGCAATTGTTTTTAATAGGTCAGGTCTAAAAGAAAAACCAAATAAAACGGAACAAGAGGAGGCCAGGTCCACCTACCTGCCTCCCCCCGCCCCCCAACACACACACATAGGAGTACACACAAATAGTGAATTATGCACAAAGGGAATTACTTAGTTGATATAAACAAAATGTTTCTGCCTTGACTACCTAGATTTTCCAAATCAAAGTAGGTATTGGGGCCCCAGTGATAAATGTCCTGCTTTTTTCTTCACTTTAAATGGAAACCTGACCACCGTGTTCATACATACTAGAAATTTGGCCCAGTTACCTCCCAGGACTTCCTTGGATTTCAGTAATGTCCACTGTCTTGATATTTGGTTTTGATTTTCCTTGTTAACTTTATCATCATTATCATCCTTTCATCTGTAAGCATATTTAAGGCACAGTGCTGTATGGAACTCCCAGGTAGCCAACCAAGGTACAAATCAATGCTGCAGCTACCTTTCACAACTATTATTCAGAGAACCATGTAGAGACATCTAGATCCAAAAAAATGAAGCCCAGGGAAGGATTTGATTAGACATTATTAGAACATGGAGGTTAAAAAGAAAGAAGATCAAGTAGGTTGCAAATTACTGATCAAAGAGCTCTGTACCTAAAATCAGGGAGGATAAGGACAAAGGAGTATTCAGAGGGGGAAAAATGTTTATTTATCAAAAGAACTCAGAATCTGATTCCTAAACAAGAATCATGGCAACATAGGTCAAATCATAGACTTCTTTCTCCTTATTCTCTCTCTCCACTTTATTTCTTGTAAATTGACATGAAACCTGGGATGTAGCAACACAACGCTAGTAATTCGTATGTTTTCAAGGAATTCACTGTCAATTAAAACAACAGGTTACGTTTTCAGCTTCCGTGGAATCGTTTCCGGGATGACTGACATCACGAACTGACTGATTGTCAGGGCCTCCTGGTAGAGCTCTAGCTGTAAAAAAAAAAAAAAAAAAATAGGCAGTGCTGGTGCTTAATAAGAATAGGAAGTGAAATATGCCTAGTACATATAATGAATTTTGATAGGGAGCAAAAGAAATCGATACAAACATTTGGGTTCCTAATCCCATGGTAAAAAGCTGCTAAGCCTTTTGATTTGTTTTCAGAAATTGTATTTCAATACAAATTACCAAGTGCACATTTCAAAAGCCATTTCCTGCAAGAACCCCCAGGAAGCCATGTCTTTGCCATGGGTCTCCTTGTTCCGTAGCAGGATGTGTCACATTTGCCAAGTCCTCCCTGCTGGAAATTCTTCTCTTCTGCTGCTATGAACAGCCAACATCATCTATGGCACAGCCTAGCTCAGGGAGATTTTTTTTTTTCACTGCTGTTTGGTCGTTAGTGACGGGACACACGAAATAATCTAGGCTTCTATGTCCAAACATATATTTGCCATTGTAGTATTACCGCATCTAGAGAGCATTTCGATTGAATGTGTTTTCCACATTGCCATTTTTGTTTTTTATTTACCAGTTATCTTCCAGGCCACAACAGCTACTAGTTGTTTTATGCCTAGCTCTCCTTCAAAGTGGAAAGTAATTCCATCCTGGAAACTCACAGTTTATTTATAGAAAGAATCATCACACTTCTATCTGCTCATTTCCTTCTATAACTTCCAGAAATATAGAAAATTTAGTACAGTAAGTGATTGATTTAAAAGGAAGTCCTGCTGACACAAAAATAATTATAAGATGACAGAGTGAGTTATCGGGTGGGAAAGCCAACTTTAGGAAGATATTTCTTGTGTCTTAGATCTCTTTGCAGCAGAATCGAAGGGCAGCGCCTTAACTCCAGAGCTGGACTCCGAGAAATCAGCTTGCACTCGGGAGTCCCTGCAATAACTAAAGAAGTGGGCAGGTTTGCCATGTGTTGCCATAAACATGGCTGTTATTTTCTCCTTGCACTATTTCAGAAAATTGTCATTTGCTCAGGTTTGGCACAGCTGCTGAAATGCTGCTGTATCAATTCTCACCGTGAAAATTCACAAAGCATTTTTTTTTTTTTTTTTTTACTGTATGTAACTAAGCAGTCACACAGAAATGTGTATTGGAAACTGGATAAAACCATTAGGATTAAGAAGGGAACTAGCCTGTCCTTAGGAAAAGAGGGCTTCTCAGAGAACCCAAACACCGGCATTTTATTACACTTACATCAAGGTAGATCACCTTCCTTTGAACATGTCGGCTTTTTTGTAGGCTTCGATATGTGCGTTATGAGGGAAGTAGGACTCAGTTCCGGAACAGCATTTCCATTCTCTGCACAGTCATCCTGGTTGCTTAGATGCGGCCGCAGTGTAGAATGTGTGAGCACTAACTGGGTTATTTAATCTCAAACGCGTATCTGATTTCAGCTGCTCATTTGACTATAAACATACTGATGAAGGCCAGTTGCTGACCTAACATAGTGGTCTTACGATAGAACTAAATGGTTTTTATTCCATCTTAAAGGTTATCGGAACAGGGGTAAACCAAGAGCCTGTTGGTAAATAGTCACCTCCAACGTTTAAGAACCATCACAGGAAGATGGGATATACATACTCCTTGAATTTGCAAATCAGATCATTTCATCCCCATTCCTTTTCTTTTGGAAGAGCAACTAGGGCTAGAGAGGGAAGGTGACTTGCCCAAAGCCAAGTAACATATTAAGACCAATCTGGTCTACAACCTGTTTCTCCTGACTCACAGAATAATGCTATTTCCATTACACTGTTCTATTTGGAAGTTCCAAAGAGAATGAGGATCTGTGGGTGAGGCTGCAGGGAGACATTCCAATGTAGCATAAGGACATTTTCCATAAGGTTTTCTAGCAGCCCATAACTGGAATGAGCTAGATTTCAAAATACAGAGTTCTTTATCCGTACAAGTATCCAAAGTGAGAATGGTTTTGACAAGGAGGATAGATGTTATTCAAGAATGTATTTGAATGCAAGCTTGGACTAGTTGTTCTTGGAGAACACTTCTAAGATCCCAGGATTCTCTGGTTTATACACTAAAGTCATTGATCAAGCGAGTCAAAACTTTCAAATACCTATTTTGTCCCAAACATTCAAATCCTCGATCTATAATAGCTTAATTACTAATAGATGATATCCACTGGATATTAGAATAACAAATCAATAACCTCAAATACCAGTTAGACATGAAGCATCATTTTGGAAGAGACATAAGTATCCTTCTAATTTTTAGTGTTTTCATTTTGTGTCAGCATTCCAAAAAGAATAAATAGTCTCTGATGTTTAATTTTCTCACAAAGGAAAAAACAACTTCTTTGTACATTGCACTGAAGATGGCACTCTAGTAACAACCTCACGCTAGCAACAATAAGATGTGCTTATATTTATTATTCCAGTCCTACATTTTCAATTTTGAGGTTATTTCTTGAGCTTGGCAAATGGAACACAAAGGTTAGTTTATTGTTATATCATCTTCTCTAATTAGAGTTGGGTCTATTTTTTTATTATTTACCCTCAATTAGATAGAGTTGAAAATTATTCCAAAGAATTTTAATTCAGGTTATAGCTCAACAGACTATATTAAGACTAGCAACCACAAATTATCTGAATTACAAAAAAAAAAATACTCTCATAAATACTTATTTGAATTTCACTCCATAGAGACAAAGTTTTCTTTAAAAAAAAAAAAAAAAAAAAGGAAAGGAAGGGAAAAAAATAAAATCTTCAAACCTCGAGGGTTTTTGGTTGTTTATGGGGTGCTGTTCGTTTTTTAAAGATTCTGAATACATCCGAAATCACTCTGAAATGCAGTTGTGAGTTTTTCATTCAGTGCTATTAACTAGGGCCCCCTTCAAAGTAGCTGCTGTGCATTTGCTGACCCCTTTATTCGCAAAGAGTATTCCTTCAGGTACTAGTAAACAATTCATTCAGAATTAGCAGTTTTACACTTTGGAATCATACTTCACTTCTAAACAGTCATGGTGTTAAATGTATAAATAACCTCTGCCTAATTAATGTCTAAGTAGAAAAGAATAGAAGGGAATAAAAATATTTCGTTTGATTTGTTGCTGACATGTTACAAAGCACATTGACCCTCTGGCCTCTCCTCTTTCTTCCTGTCCATCACCCTGCCTGCTGCCTGGGCAGCCCCATAGCTCCTTGTTCAAACATCCTCTTCTGTGACAGTGGCCAAGTGCTCCCCACTCCCATTAAAACACCAATTCTGTTTGAGGTTTTTCTTTCTACCTGATTCACTTTCAAATACCAAATTTACATTGCAGCTAATTCACATGTACATGTGTATGTTAATACTCTCAGGGGTATTTTAAGAGAGGATATGGAGGACGAGAGGAGGAGATCATGTTGATAGGACAAATGGTGGCATTTCAGGCCTGTGACCAACAGTGGACTGAGGCCTCTCTTTGTTTCCTTCAGTCGTATCACGTGTAAAGCTCGTGTAGCTCAGATCGATTGAAACTGGCGGACTGACTTAAACCTACTCTCCTAAAGACACATGTATGTCCCCTAAGTGGCTTTCATTCATTTGACCTTGTTCATATTGGAGTGGGGAGAAGGGGGGGCATCAGTTAGTCGAGGCTGTCCTGTGGAAAGGACATTTAAATTAAAGACCTAAAGGGTGAGTTCAAATTAATTAGTTGTTGTAGAGTGGGGTTGGGGCAGAGCATTTGAAATTGAGGGAGCAACATGGGCCAAGACCCCAACGTGGGAATTAGCTCATTATGTGGTGCTGGTGAGGTAGGCAGAGACTAGACCAGGGGTTGGCCGACTTATTGGGCAGAGGGTCAGATAACGGATACTAAAGTCTTTGTGGGCCACGTGGTCTTTGCTATAACGAGTCAACTCTGCAGTTGTAGCACGGAAGTAGCTGTAGATTATAAGTAAACAAACCAAACGGGTGGGGCTGTGTCTCAGTGAAATTTCATTGAGGAAACAGGTGGTGCGGATGGATTGGCCCACAAGCCACAGGGGCCAAGCCCCAGGGTAAATTGTGAAAGGCCTGGGAGGAGTCTATCAGGTGCTTTGGGAAGTAAATGGAGGTTTATAAAGCATTGAGGTGACATGATTAGGTTTACCTAGGACAGACTACTACTGGCTGCTTTATTGAGGCTGACCTATTGTGAATGAAGACTCTGCGGGCCTTGCCTGTAGACTGGATATGTGAGTCAAGGGTGACAGGGGAGCCAAGGAAGATTCTGAGAGTCCTCTGCCCTGAGCAGCTGGGTTGAAGAAAATGCCACTCACTGAGATCGGGACCTCTAGGGGAGTTGGAAATGGCTGGAAGCCTTCAAGTTGTCGGGTAGGTGGGTGCCTTTGTCCAGAACAGGAGCTCTGAGGAGCAGCTTAGGCCAGACACAGAATTGACACTGAAGGTCACAGAAGGAGGTCACAGAATGAAAACACAAGGCCTACCAACCATAGCAGCTGGTTTGAGCTTCGGTTTTCAGTGCATCAATGGTATCGAAAGCACCTGAGGTGCTTGTTAAAATTCAGACCCTCAGACCCCTTCTGAACCAGAATACCTGTGGGCAGGGCCCAAGAATGTGCATTTTAAGCTTTCCAGGCTATTCTTCTTTACCTTAAATTGTGAGAATCTCTGCTGTTGAAGTAACTTGGAAGAGAAAGCACCTGCAGGAAAAAGAAATTGGGACCAGACGGCTAGAGGGAAAACCAGGAGGCTCTGGGGGCCTGGGAGCAAAGAGAAGAATGTTTCAAGAAGGAAGGGGTGACTGACCGTGTCCAGTGTTGCTGAGAGACATCAGTGCTATCCCACCAGTATTGTGTGGTATCAGTCCCACTCGGACTGCATCCAAGACAGATGTCAGAACAACTGTGGGACTCCATGCCCTAACAGAACACAGAATCCACAGACGGACATGGTCTGAGAAATGAGACAAGAATCAAGACCAGAAGACTGTGTGAAGTGGTAGCAAAAGATCAGTGTAGAGAAGACTTCAGGATTCCAGAGGAAAGGTGTATGGAAACCACAAGGCCGGCAGCCAGGTCCCATCCAGGGCAGGAGGTCAAAGTGCGTACCTAGAGTCAGCCCCAGAGGGCATCAGGGGTGGGCTGTCATGGAAGGTCATGGAGGGTCACCAAACCCCAGCATTTCTGAGAGGCTTTATGCCCATTGGTGCTGCCCACCAAGGATGAGGAACAAATAGGGGAATCTTAGCCCTTCAGCTGTTTGCTGTGGGCTTTGACCTGGAGCAAATTGGGGCAGGAAAACTCCACCCCAACCCCTGCACCAGGGCAGCATTTCCTCAATAGAGTGTATTCTTTACATTCAAGTTAATGCACTTCCACTGAGTCCCTTACTCTGTGTCTTCTCTGGGTTGAGTGCTGGAGGGTGCGGAATAGGGGGACCACGTCCCAGCCCCCATTGAGACCACAGCCCTAGTAGAGGAGGCAGATGTGAAAATGACTGATGAGAACCCCACATCCTCGCTGCTGTAATATAAAGACAACGTGCTGTGCATGAACAGGTGTTCAACCATGGGGAGCAAAGAAGGTATCATTTGACCTTGCCTTTGGACGATAGATTGGATTTTGATAGGTGGAGAGGGAAGTCCCAGCTGAGAGCACAGTTTGTGTAAAGGCAGAGAGGGACAGGAGAGTCTGATGTTCTCAAGGTACTGGACGGTTCCTGAGGGCTATCTCTCACTGCTGACCTGCCACCCTTGCTCATACCACTTCCCCATACCTACTTCTTTCTAGCATTGTTTACTCTTTGCCTTCTCTCTCTTGAAAAGGCTCCCCTCTCTTTATTGCAGTTACTCCTTTCCCCCCCACATGCCATTATTTCCCCCAAATTCTCCAATAAATGAACATAAGAATGAGCAAATACTACATGTCAGGTGCTGAGGCATCTGCTTGGAAAGACAAAGGAGAACAAGACCTCTTCCTTCCCCCAAAGATCTTGCAGCTCAGTTCATTCCAGCAACGTTTCCCTTAACACAGAAGTTTGGCATTGTTTGGGCAAAGATCTCAGTTTGTAGTGATACCACAGAATTAGACTCTGCCATGCGTTGGCCTGTATTTCTGGCTGTTTATCTCCAATCTGAATTAGAAAGGACTGAAGTCAAGGTGTTTTCTCAATCAAGTGCAAGAGTTTGTACTTCCTTCTAGCTCAGCAAAACCCTTGAGGAAGTTTGGGGTTATTGTTTTTGAAACCTTGAAAGCTGGGCAGGCAGTTGCATTACTCCTACTTCTATTGGTGGGTGTACGCTGCTGAGCTCAAACGAAGCTTTTGTTGCTGGGACTTGTGTTGTTCTAATTCTTTTCAGGCATCTCAGGGATGAAAGAATTGAATACTGCAGATTTTTAAAAAACAGCTCGAAACTATTCCATTCCAGGCAAAGTCTCTGCACCCTCCTAGCAATTTCCACATGAGGTCTTTATGTTTTCCAATTCGCCCTCGCCGCTGCTTTCAGGCGACAGAGAGGGTGTCATTTCATTTTTCTCTTTGCCTCCCTTTCCTGTTTTTCCTCTCTCTCTAAGGAAGAGTCCGTTTTCATTTTCTTTTGTGTGTGCGTCTGCTCTGCATTTGAGGAAGGAGGGTCTTGGTGAGCTGTCACCTTTCTTTTTTTTTTTTTTTTTTAAAGATTTTATTTTTAGTATTTATTTGACAGAGAGACACAGCGAGAGAGGGGACACAAGCAGGGGGAGTGGGAGAGGGAGAAGCAGGCTCCCCGCAGAGCAGGGAGCCCGATGTGGGACTCGATCCTAGGACCCTGGGATCATGACCTGAGCCGAAGGCAGTCGCTTAACCAACTGAGCCACCCAGGCGCCCGAGCTGTCACCTTTCTGTGAACAGAGCTCATACTTGGAGTGTGGCTCTGTTGTTCATCTTAGAAATAAAGCAACAGGCTGGGTGGTCTAGTCAGTTGCACTTGGCTCTCAATAATTAGAACCCTGTGGATGAAATATTAACAGAGTGAAGAGAAAGAGCCTATTCTCTCTAAGTTGAAACTGAGTTTCCATTTCGGCCTCCGTGGTACCAAAATAAAACTGGAAAAAAAAAAAAAAAAAAGCCCCAAACCATTCTTATTAAGGAAAACTCACTATCTACCCCACCCTTCTTCCCATGGTGCTTCTGTTCATAGGGGTGGTTGATTGTGTCCCCTGGGAAGTGGATTTGGGGAGAAGTCTCTACAGATGATTCCCTACTCCATGGGGATACAGCAAAGAAAGGCAGGAACCCCAGTCTTGAATGCAACTTGGTAAGGAGGCAGCCTCGTTTAGGATCTCAGACTGTAATGACAAAGAGGGGAGGAGGCTCTGGATAAATTTGTTGAATCTCCATGGTTTCACTCTTCTGAAGGTTTAGGTTTCTCTTTCTTTTTCTTTCTTTCTTTCTTTCTTTCTTTCTTTCTTTCTTTCTTTCTTTCTTCTTTCTTCTTTCTTTCTCTATGTTGGAGGGAGAAGTAATAGCTATACTTTTTATCCTGTGACTTTGAAAAGAGTTGCTTCAATGTGAAAAGCATCTCATCATTTGTCATGTTATGGTCAGCCGGGCCTGTCTTCCCTTCTTTTTTTTTTTTTTTAAAGATTTTATTTATTTATTTGAGAGAGAGAGAATGAGAGAGAGAGCATGAGGCGGGGAGGGTCAGAGGGAGAAGCAGACTCCCTGGCGAGCAGGGAGCCCGATGCAGGACTCGATCCTGGGACTCCAGGATCATGACCTGAGCCGAAGGCAGTTGCTTAACCAACTGAGCCACCCAGGCGCCCTGTCCTCCCTTCTTAACTTCCTTGTAGTTGTACTAATGGCAGCAATCGAGATTATTTTATAGTCATGATGATATCCTCCGTAGCAGCCCAGGATAGGGCCGCAAACTTTTCGGAGCAGGTAGAAAGATGAAACCTAATAGCATTTTCCAGCCTTAAACATCATTACCCACTTGCACAGCAAAAATAGAGATGTTTCACAGGGCACTGAATTTAGTTTTTCCTCACAGGGGAAAGGTCAGAAAAGAGGAGCAAAATTAATTTGGAAAGAGACTGACTATAAATGAATTGAATTAAACAGAGTCAAAGGACTCATCATCCTGGAAAAGTTGAATAAAAATTTTAAAAGAGGACCTTTCCTGTGTTATGTTTTCATTCACAAAATGGCACTGGACTTTTTCTCCTCTCACCTTCCCCACTTCTGCCCTCAACTTCCATATAAATACACTCAACAACACTTCAGGCTTTTCTTTGTGACCTAATATGTTCAGACACCATTGCTTGTTTGTTTCAGTTTTCTTTTAGGTTTCACTATTGAACACATGCAGGCTGGCTCCAATCATCTGCCCAACAGAGATCTCCCCAAATGTGGGCCTAGAAGACAATGATAGAACACTCAAAAGGTCAAATGTGACTAATGCTTTTCTCCATCTGGTGATGTATCTGTTTTTTTTTTTTTCCTTCTTGCTGTCTCTCCATAGGAGTGCTGCTAAAAAACAAGTGATTAAGTACACTAAACTGTCCAACTCAAGGGAATCCCAGCATATCAAAGAGGCTAATAACTTCTTAGCAAGTTCCCATGTGTGAGCAAAATAAACAATTTTATCAGCACTGGTGGTTCAAGGTGGAAAAAAATATCAGCAACTTTAGAAAAGTCTGGTCTATTGGGATACTCTGCAAAGCATGTATAGCTCTGGCACCAAGGATTCTAGAAACTCAGTGACACTGACTGTCAGACTATGTCTGTCTTTATGCCAGTACCATACTGTTTTAATTGTTGTAGCTTTGGAATATATTTTGAAGAAGGAATTGTGATGCCTCCAGCTTTGTTCTCCTTTCTCAAGATTGTTTTGGCATTTGGAGTGCTTTGTGGTGCTATATGAATTTTAGGATTGTTTTTTCTATTTCTGTAGAAAATGCCACTGAGATTTTGACAGGGATTGCATTAAATTCATAGATTGCTTTGAGTAGCATGGACAATTTTAAAATATTAATTCTTCCAATCAATGAACACAAGATATCCTTCCATTTCTTTGTGTCTTTTTAAATTTCTTTCATCAGTGTTTTGTCATTTTCATCATACAAGTCTTTTTATCTTCTTCTTCTTCTTTTTTATTTAAGTCTTTTTATCTTCTTGGCTAAGTTTACTCCTAAGTGTTTTATTCTTTTTGATGCTATTATAGATGGGATTGTTTTCCTAATTTCCTTTTCAAATAGTTCATCATTAATATATAGAAATGCGGATTTTTGTATGTTGATTTTGTATCCTGCAAACTTACTGAATTTGTTGATTAGTTCTAACATTTTTTGGTGGAGTCTTAAGGGTTTTCTATATATAAGATCATATAATCTGCAGAGACACTTTTCCTTCTTCCTTTCCTATTTGGATGCCTTTTCTTTCTTTTTAGTTGTTCTGGCTAGGACTTCCAGTACTATGTAGAATGGAAGTGGCCATAGTACGAGAGGGCATACTTTCCTTGTTCCTGAGCTTAGTGGAGAAATCTCAGCTTTTCACTATTGGATATATTAGCTGTGGACCTGTCATATATGGTTTTATTATGTTGAAGTGATTTCCTTCTATTCCTACTTTACTGAGAGTTTTTATCATGGAAGTTTGTTAAATTTAATCGAGTGCTTTTTCCACATCTATTGAGATGATCATGTGATTTTTATCCTTCATTCTTTTAATGTGGTTTATCACATTGATGCTCATATTTTGAGCCATCTTTGCATCCTTGGAATAAATTCCACTTGGTCATGGTGTATATGATCCTTTTAACATGCTGTTGAATTCAATTTGCTAGTATTAACAAAGGAATTTTTTTTTAAAGATTTTTATTTATTTATTTGACAGAGAGAGATAGTGAGAGCAGTAACACAAGCAGGGCGAGTGGGAGAGGGAGAAGCAGGCTTCCCGCCGAGGGGGGAGGCTGACGCAGGGCTCGATCCCAGGACTCTGGGATCATGACCTGAGCTGAAGGCAGTCGCTTAACTGACTGAGCC